>NC_140589.1:1835804256-1836296756 GCF_964204655.1 Triturus cristatus | reverse complement strand
ACCCAGAAAACTCGGAGAGAAAGGACCATCGGGAAGGGGCTGAGAGGCAGGAGCGTACCCGGGCCCCTGGGGGCCCCGGCGGGCGGGCCCCGGGTCTGCCTTCCCCTGATTCAGAATCGCCAAACCTCACTTTGGTCCGACTGACCCTCTCCCTAGTAATCCGGAGGAAAATGACCCCCCTTTCTTGTAATCCGTGCGCACGAGGTGATAGAGGGGACACTAGGCGCGAATGTACCCGACCTCCTGGAGCCCTCGCTGGGATCCGGGAGGCAAATGGACCCTTATCGAGACTTCCAGGCAAGCTCGGCCATCTGGTCGCGCACAATGCTTTCCTATGGGGCGACCAGATGGCCGAGCTTGCCTGGAAGTCTAGAAGGGGGTCTATTTGCCTCCCGGATCCCAGCGAGGGCTCCAGGAGGTCGGGTACATTCGTGCATAGGGTCCCCTCTGTCTGAAGGGACGTGCGCGACCAGATGGCCGAAGGGGCTTGCGCAACCAGATGGCCGAGGGGACAGGCGCGACCAGATGGCCGAGGGGAAAGGGAAGGGGAAGCCTCCCCGGGCCCTCCGGACCCCGCCCCGGGCACCATGCCGCGTGGCAGGACCCCGGACGGAGCCCGGGGCGGGGAGGCCGCCCTCCCTGGGGGCCCCCAGGGGCCAATGAACCCAGACGAGCCTGGGGAGGCTCCCCGGACACAACGGAACCCCTCCCCGGGCCTTTGGCAGTGCCGGGGGACGGGGCCCGGGGCCGGAGACCCCGACCCGGGGCCCGGCCGGGCCCCTGGACCCAGCCGGGGCTCCCGGGCCGGCAGGCGCTGGGGAAGCCTCCCCGGGACCTCCGGACCCCGCCCCGGGCACCCTGCCACGCGGCAGGACCCGGGACGGAGCCCGGGGCGGGGAGGCCGCCCTCCCCGGGGCCCCCAGGGGCCAATGAACCCAGACGAGCCTGGGAAGGCTCCCCGGACACAACGGAACCCCGTCCCGGGCCTTTGGCAGTGCCGCAGGCCGGGGGACGGGGCCCGGGGCCAGAGACCCCGACCCGGGGCCAGGCCGGGCCCCTGGACCCAGCCGGGGCTCCTGGGACCGCAGGCGCAGGGGAAGCCTCCCCGGGATCTCCGGACCCTGCCCCGGGCACCCTGCCGCGCGGCAGGACCCGGGACGGAGCCCGGGGCGGGGAGGCCGCCCTCCCCGGGGCCCCCAGGGGCCAATGAACCCAGACAGGCCTGGGGAGGCTCCCCGGACACAACGGAACCCCGTCCCAGGCCTTTGGCAGTGCCGCAGGCCGGGGGACGGGGCCCAGGGCCGGAGACCCCGACCCGGGGCCCGGCCGGGCCCCTGGACCCAGCCGGGGCTCCCGGGACCGCAGGCGCAGGGGAAGCCTCCCCGGGCCTTCCGGACCCCGTCCCGGGCACCCTGCCGCGCGGCAGGACCCGGGACGGAGCCCGGGGCGGGGAGGCCGCCCTCTCCGGGGCCCCCAGGGGCCAATGAACCCAGACAGACCTGGGGAGGCTCCCGGGACACAACGGAACCCCGTCCCAGGCCTTTGGCAGTGCCGCAGGCCGGGTGACGGGGCCCGGGGACGGAGACCCCGACCCGGGGCCCGGCCGAGCCCCTGGACCCAGCCGGGGCTCCCGGGACCGCAGGCGCAGGGGAAGCCTCCCTGGGCCCTCCGGACCCCGTCCCGGGCACCCTGCCGCGCGGCAGGACCCGGGACGGAGCCCGGGGCGGGGAGGCCACCCTCCCCGGGGCCCCCAGGGGCCAATGAACCCAGACAGGCCTGGGGAGGCTCCCCGGACACAACGGAACCCCGTCCCAGGCCTTTGGCAGTGCCGCAGGCCGGGGGACGGGGCCAGGGGCCGGAGACCCCGACCTGGGGCCCGGCCGGGCCCCTGGACCCAGCCGGGGCTCCCGGGACCGCAGGCACAGGGGAAGCCTCCCCGGGCCCTCCGGACCCCGTCCCGGGCACCCTGCCGCGTGGCAGGACCCGGGACGGAGCCCGGGGCGGGGAGGCCGCCCTCCCCGGGGCCCCCCAGGGGCCAATGAACCCAGACAGGCCTGGGGAGGCTCCCCGGACACAACGGAACCCCGTCCCAGGCCTTTGGCAGTGCCGCAGGCCGGGGGGACGGGGCCCGGGGCCGGAGACCCCCACCCGGGGCCCGGCCGGGCCCCTGGACCCAGCCGGGGCTCACAGGACCGCAGGCGCAGGGGAAGCCTCCCCGGGCCCTCCGGACCCCATCCCGGGCACCCTGCCACGTGGCAGGACCCCAGACGGAGCCCGGGGCGGGGAGGCCACCCTCCCTGGTGCCCCCAGGGGCCAATGAACCCAGACATGCCTGGGGAGGCTCCCCGGACACAACGGAACCCCGTCCCAGGCCTTTGGCAGTGCCGCAGGCCGGGGTACGGGGCCCAGGGCCCGGCTGGGCCCCTGGAGCCAGCCGGGGCTCCCAGGCCCGCAGGCGCAGGGGAAGCCTCCCCGGACCATCCGGACCCCTTGTCCCGGGCACCCTGCCACGCGGCAGTCCCCGGGACAGGACCGGGGCAGCATCTGGGCTCTCTGCTTCCCGGGGGCTGGGGGACAGCGGCTGGGACTCTGGCACGGGGAGGACCGACGGAGCTCTCGGGCCCGGGCGCCCCGGGGGTAGGACTGCCCGGGACCCGTGGAGCCCGTCCCTGGGCACTTTGCCACGCCGCGGGCCGGAGGAGTGAAGCCTGGGAGGATGTTGCCCGGGCGTAGCCCATCTGGTCCCCGGCAAAGAACCGCCAGCCCCGGAGGGGTCTTCCGGCATACCCTGCCCATACTAATCCGGAGGAAGGCTACCCCCCTTTCTTGTAACCCACGCGCTCCGAGTGACGGAGGAGACCCTAGGCCCGGACGCGCCCGGCCTCCTGGAGCCCTGGCTGGGATCCGGGAGGCGAATGGACCCTCATCGGGACTTCCAGGCCGGCCCGCCCATCTGGTCGCCCCATTGGAAAGCATTGCGCGCGACCAGATGGCCGAGGGGAGAGGTGCAACAAGATGGACGGGAATGAAAGGACTCCCATCTGTCCAACCCCGAGCCTTCGCGCTAGGGTTCCTGCCTGCCCACGCAGGGCTCCGTGGCTGCAGGGCTCAGGGGCTGCAGGGCTCCAGGGCTGCAGGGCTCCGGTCCTGCAGGGCTCCAGGGCTCCGGGCTGAAGGGCTCCAGGGCTGCAGGGCTTTGGGGCTGCAGGCCTCGGTGGACGCCCGGGGGACCCATGGAGCCCGTCCTGGGCACTTTGCCTCGCCGCGGGCTGGAGGAGGGAGCACCCGACGCCCCGGGGAAGTGTCATCCGGCCTTGGCCCATCTGGTCCCCGCCTGAGAACCGCAATCCCCAGGAGGTGTGTCCCGGCATACCCTGCCCCTACTAATCCGGAGGAAGGCTACCCACCTTTCTTGTAACCCTCGCGCTCCGAGTGACGGAGGGGACCCTAGGCGCGGACGCGCCCGGCCTCCTGGAGCCCTGGCTGGGATCCGCGAGGTGAATGGACCCTCATCGGGACTTCCGGGCTGGCCCGGCCATCTGGTCGCCCCATTGGAAAGCATTGCGCGCGACCAGATGGCCGAGGGGAGAGGTGCAACCAGATGGACGGGACTGAAAGGACTCCCATCTGTCCAACCCGAGCCTTCGCGCTAGGGTTACCGCCTGCCCACGCAGGGCTCCGTGGCTGCAGGGCTCCGTGGCTGCAGGGTTTCCGGGGCTGCAGGGCTCCAGGGCTGCAGGGCTCTGGGCCTGCAGGGCTCCGGGGCTGCAGGGCTCCGGGGCTGCAGGGCTCCGGGGCTGCAGGGCTCCGGGGCTGCAGGGCTCCGGGCCTGCAGGGCTCCGGGCCTGCAGGGCTCCGAGGCTGCAGGGCTACGGGCCTGCAGGGCTCCGGGCCTGCAGGGCTCCAGGGCTCCGGGCTGAAGGGCTCCAGGGCTGCAGGGCTTTGGGGCTGCAGGCCTCGGTGGACGCCCGGGGGACCCATGGAGCCCGTCCTGGGCACTTTGCCTCGCCGCGGGCTGGAGGAGGGAGCACCGGACGCCCCGGGGAAGTGTCGTCCGGCCTTGGCCTATCTGGTCCCCGCCTGAGAACCGCAATCCCCAGGAGGGGTGTCCCGGCATACCCTGCCCCTAGTAATCCGGAGGAAGGCTACCCACCTTTCTTGTAACCCTCGTGCTCCGAGTGATGGAGGGGACCCTAGGCGCGGACGCGCCCGGCCTCCTGGAGCCCTGACTGAGATCCGGGAGTCAAATGAGCCCTCATCGGGACTTCCAGGCTGGCCCGGACATCTGGTCGCCTCATTGGAAAGCATTGCGCGCGACCAGATGGCCGAGGGGAAAGGAGCGACCAGATGGCCGGGACTGAAAGGACTCCCATCTGTCCAACCCCGAGCCTTCGCGCTAGGGTTCCCGCCTGCCCACGCAGGGCTCCGGGGCTCCGGGGCTGCAGGGCTCCGGGGCTGCAGGGCTCCGGGCCTGCAGGGCTCCGGGCCTGCAGGGCTCCGGGGCTGCAGGGCTCCGGGGCTGCAGGGCTCCGGGGCTGCAGGGCTCTGGGCCTGCAGGGCTCCGGGCCTGCAGGGCTCCGGGCCTGCAGGGCTCCGAGGCTGCAGGGCTCCGGGCCTGCAGGGCTCCGGGCCTGCAGGGCTGAAGGGCTCCGGGCTGAAGGGCTCCAGGGCTGCAGGGCTGCAGGCCTCAGTGGACGCCCGGGGGACCCATGGAGCCCGTCCTGGGCACTTTGCCTCGCCGCGGGCTGGAGGAGGGAGCACCAGACGCCCCGGGGAAGTGTCGTCCGGCCTTGGCCTATCTGGTCCCCGCCTGAGAACCGCAATCCCCAGGAGGGGTGTCCCGGCATACCCTGCCCCTAGTAATCCGGAGGAAGGCTACCCACCTTTCTTGTAACCCTTGCGCTCCGAGTGACGGAGGGGACCCTAGGCGCGGACGCGCCCGGCCTCCTGGAGCCCTGACTGGGATCCGGGAGTCAAATGAGCCCTCATCGGGACTTCCAGGCTGGCCCGGACATCTGGTCGCCTCATTGGAAAGCATTGCGCGCGACCAGATGGCCGAGGGGAAAGGAGCGACCAGATGGCCGGGACTGAAAGGACTCCCATCTGTCCAACCCCGAGCCTTCGCGCTAGGGTTCCCGCCTGCCCACGCAGGGCTCCAGGGCTGCAGGGCTCCGGGGCTGCAGGGCTCCGGGGCTGCAGGGCTCCGGGGCTGCAGGGCTCCGGGGCTACAGGGCTCCGGGGCTGCAGGGCTCCGGGGCTGCAGGGCTCCGGGGCTACAGGGCTCCGGGGCTACAGGGCTCCGGGGCTGCAGGGCTCCGGGGCTCCGGGGCTCTGGGGCTGCAGGGCTCCGATGGCTGCAGGGCTCCGGGGCTCCGGGGCTGCAGGGCTCCGGGCCTGCAGGGCTCCAGGGCTGCAGGGCTCCAGGGCTGCAGGGCTCCAGGGCTGCAGGGCTCGGGGTGGGCTCGTAGACCCCCACGCTTGGCCTCAGGCATGGGAGGCCCGGCGGAGCTCCCGGGGCCCAGACGCCCGGGCGACCCATGGAGCCCGTCCTGGGCACTTTGCCTCGCTGCGGGCTGGAGGAGGGAGCACCGGACGCCCCGGGAAAGTGTCGTCCGGGCTTGGCCCATCTGGTCCCCGGCAAAGAACCACCAGCCCCAGAGGGGTGTTCTGGCATACCCTGCCCCTACTAATCCGGAGGAAGGCTACCCACCTTTCTTGTAACCCTCACGCTCCGAGTGACGGAGGGGATCCTAGGAGCAGATTTGCCCGACCTCCTGGAGCCCTGACTGGGATCCGGGAGTCAAATGAGCCCTCATCGGGACTTCCAGGCTGGCCCGGCCATCTGGTCACCCCATTGGAAAGCATTGCGTGCGACCAGATGGCTGAGGGAAAAGGTGCGACCAGATGGCTGGGACCAAAAGGGCTCCCATCGGCCCGTGCCGAGTCATAGCGGTAGGGCTCCCACCTGCCCTTGCAGGGCTCTGGAGCTCTGCACCAGGGACCCTTGTCCCGGGCAGATGGACACTTGGCAGGCCGCAGGACGCGAGCTCCCAGGCCCTGACCGAAACTCAGGAGGCCCGGGGCCGATCTATGCTTCTCAACGCAGCCAGCCCGGGGAGATCGGGGAGCCTGCCCAAGCACGAGGGACCCCAGTCCCGGGCACACGGACCATCAGGTTGTGCGCTCGTTTTCCACAATTTTTTTCAGAATAGTGCGTAGTTGCGCTAGGCATAGTCCGCCCAGCCCTACTCAGGATGTGCTCTCGTTTTCCACAATTTTTTTCAAAATTCTGCGTAGTGGCGCTACGCAAAGTCCGCCCAGCCCTAGTAAAAAGTTTAAAATGCCATCCCTGGACACGTGTTTCGAGGTAATTGCCTCTCGTCAGCAGGGAGCAGGTACGTATGCGGGGTGCTGTAGACTGCCAAAAAATTATCAGGTATAGTACCTCTCACGGCGCGCGGGTGCGGGATCCGGGCTCGTCAACCCATGGCTCAGGGAGCTTTAAATACAAAATGCGAAGTGGGTCGCACACCGCTCGTCATACTAGCAAATAGCCCCATAGGATTCTGGAGAATGTAGTGACAGCGGCGGGTACACCTATGCCACGAGTAAAAAGTTTAAAATGCCATCCCTGGACACGTGTTTCGAGGTAATTGCCTCTCGTCAGCAGGGAGCAGGTACGTATGCGGGGTGCTGTCGACTGCCAAAAAATTATCAGGTATAGTACCTCTCACGGCGCGCGGGTGCGGGATCCGGGCTCGTCAACCCATGGCTCAGGGAGCTTTAAATACAAAATGCGAAGTGGGTCGCACACCGCTCGTCATGCTAGCAAATAGCCCCATAGGATTCTGGAGAATGTAGTGACAGCGGCGGGTACACCTATGCCACGAGTAAAAAGTTTAAAATGCCATCCCTGGACACGTGTTTCGAGGTAATTGCCTCTCGTCAGCAGGGAGCAGGTACGTATGCGGGGTGCTGTAGACTGCCAAAAAATTATCAGGTATAGTACCTCTCACGGCGCGCGGGTGCGGGATCCGGGCTCGTCAACCCATGGCTCAGGGAGCTTTAAATACAAAATGCGAAGTGGGTCGCACACCGCTCGTCATACTAGCAAATAGCCCCATAGGATTCTGGAGAATGTAGTGACAGCGGCGGGTACACCTATGCCACGAGTAAAAAGTTTAAAATGCCATCCCTGGACATGTGTTTCGAGGTAATTGCCTCTCGTCAGCAGGGAGCAGGTACGTATGCGGGGTGCTGTAGACTGCCAAAAAATTATCAGGTATAGTACCTCTCACGGCGCGCGGGTGCGGGATCCGGGCTCGTCAACCCATGGCTCAGGGAGCTTTAAATACAAAATGCGAAGTGGGTCGCACACCGCTCGTCATACTAGCAAATAGCCCCATAGGATTCTGGAGAATGTAGTGACAGCAGCGGGTACACCTATGCCACGAGTAAAAAGTTTAAAATGCCATCCCTGGACACGTGTTTCGAGGTAATTGCCTCTCGTCAGCAGGGAGCAGGTACGTATGCGGGGTGCTGTAGACTGCCAAAAAATTATCAGGTATAGTACCTCTCACGGCGCGCGGGTGCGGGATCCGGGCTCGTCAACCCATGGCTCAGGGAGCTTTAAATACAAAATGCGAAGTTGGTCGCACACCGCTCGTCATACTAGCAAATAGCCCCATAGGATTCTGGAGAATGTAGTGACAGCGGCGGGCACACCTATGCCACGAGTAAAAAGTTTAAAATGCCATCCCTGGACACGTGTTTCGAGGTAATTGCCTCTCGTCAGCAGGGAGCAGGTACGTATGCGGGGTGCTGTAGACTGCCAAAAAATTATCAGGTATAGTACCTCTCACGGCGCGCGGGTGCGGGATCCGGGCTCGTCAACCCATGGCTCAGGGAGCTTTAAATACAAAATGCAAAGTGGGTCGCACACCGCTCGTCATACTAGCAAATAGCCCCATAGGATTCTGGAGAATGTAGTGACAGCGGCGGGTACACCTATGCCACGAGTAAAAAGTTTAAAATGCCATCCCTGGACACGTGTTTCGAGGTAATTGCCTCTCGTCAGCAGGGAGCAGGTACGTATGCGGGGTGCTGTAGACTGCCAAAAAATTATCAGGTATAGTACCTCTCACGGCGCGCGGGTGCGGGATCCGGGCTCGTCAACCCATGGCTCAGGGAGCTTTAAATACAAAATGCGAAGTGGGTCGCACATCGCTCGTCATACTAGCAAATAGCGCCATAGGATTCTGGAGAATGTAGTGACAGCGGCGGTTACAACTATGCCACGAGTAAAAAGTTTAAAATGCCATCCCTGGACACGTGTTTCGAGGTAATTGCCTCTCGTCAGCAGGGAGCAGGTACGTATGCGGGGTGCTGTAGACTGCCAAAAAATTATCAGGTATAGTACCTCTCACGGCGCGCGGGTGCGGGATCCGGGCTCGTCAACCCATGGCTCAGGGAGCTTTAAATACAAAATGCGAAGTGGGTCGCACACCGCTCGTCATACTAGCAAATAGCCCCATAGGATTCTGGAGAATGTAGTGACAGCGGCGGGTACACCTATGCCACGAGTAAAAAGTTTAAAATGCCATCCCTGGACACGTGTTTCGAGGTAATTGCCTCTCGTCAGCAGGGAGCAGGTACGTATGCGGGGTGCTGTAGACTGCCAAAAAATTATCAGGTATAGTACCTCTCACGGCGCGCGGGTGCGGGATCCGGGCTCGTCAACCCATGGCTCAGGGAGCTTTAAATACAAAATGCGAAGTGGGTCGCACATCGCTCGTCATACTAGCAAATAGCGCCATAGGATTCTGGAGAATGTAGTGACAGCGGCGGTTACAACTATGCCACGAGTAAAAAGTTTAAAATGCCATCCCTGGACACGTGTTTCGAGGTAATTGCCTCTCGTCAGCAGGGAGCAGGTACGTATGCGGGGTGCTGTAGACTGCCAAAAAATTATCAGGTATAGTACCTCTCACGGCGCGCGGGTGCGGGATCCGGGCTCGTCAACCCATGGCTCAGGGAGCTTTAAATACAAAATGCGAAGTGGGTCGCACACCGCTCGTCATACTAGCAAATAGCCCCATAGGATTCTGGAGAATGTAGTGACAGCTATGGGTTGACGAGCCCGGATCCCGCACCCGCGCGCCGTGAGAGGTACTATACCTGATAATTTTTGGCAGTCTACAGCACCCCGCATACGTACCTGCTCCCTGCTGACGAGAGGCAATTACCTCGAAACACGTGTCCAGGGATGGCATTTTAAACTTTTTACTCGTGGCATAGGTGTACCCGCCGCTGTCACTACATTCTCCAGAATCCTATGGGGCTATTTGCTAGTATGACGAGCGGTGTGCGACCCACTTCGCATTTTGTATTTAAAGCTCCCTGAGCTATGGGTTGACGAGCCCGGATCCCGCACCCGCGCGCCGTGAGAGGTACTATACCTGATAATTTTTGGCAGTCTACAGCACCCCGCATACGTACCTGCTCCCTGCTGACGAGAGGCAATTACCTCGAAACACGTGTCCAAGGATGGCATTTTAAACTTTTTACTCGTGGCATAGGTGTACCCGCCGCTGTCACTACATTCTGCAGAATCCTATGGGGCTATTTGCTAGTATGACGAGCGGTGTGCGACCCACTGCGCATTTTATACCTATTTGATGTGATACAAATCTAAAATCAATAATGGTGCTTGCATAGACTTATATTGCAGAATTGGAATTCCAATGTGGCTGAAGCCCTAGGACGCTATGGCTGAGTAGGTGCTCTAGATGCTGTGAACAGGAAGTGATTCATGAGGATGTAGTAGTCTTTTGTTTGTTTTTAAACGCTGAGGGCCCCATTAGCAAAAGTAATCTGAGACAAAATCCCTAACTTTACGACTTTCTGTATTCACAAAGCGCATTTAGGAATAGTAAAGTTAGGAATGGTATCCATAAAGAACAGGCGCTGACTCCGTGGGAAATTTTATCATAGAAAGATTCTTAATTCCGGATGAATGACCTAGACGCGTTTCGGTGGTGGACCGCCTTGCTCACTACATTAGGTATCGCTGATTTTACTACATATATGTAAGTAAAGCACATTCTGTTGGTTGTCACAGCAACCATCTGAGGTGAAGGACATAGAAAAATTGGCATATTGACCGTGACAGTGCAAAAAGCGAAATAGAAAACATTCTGTCCAATTATTGTTATATTGTTAAAGCTTCTAATGCTAACGGCACAACAGGTTTATCTTTATAAACAATAAAATAAACTGTGACAATTATTAAAACCACAAATAACAGAGAAATCTCTCTCACCTATTCCTATAAATTGATATCGGAAACACATTTTATAAGAGATGACTATGGAAAAAATTCCTATGTGTATATCAATGAATTGAAAAAACAACAAATCATCTCTCGTTAATGGGTGAGTTAGTGGGAAGCGTGGGGCTGGCAAGAACCAGACGAAGTATAATGCCCAAGTGGGCTTTTGCTCCTGGACCACTTTCTCCTATGTTATTGATCTGATCGGATGATAACAACCTGTGTATACACTAAAAGATTCCTTATACTAACTAAAGTGTGAAAAAATGTGCCAACAAAACCTTATCAGGAATTACTAAAGTGAGAGAACCTAACGCAACGGAAAGGGTTCAGGTGCAGGACAAGCGGTTAGAATATCAGAGATGTACATTAAGTGCCTCATCTGCTTTCATCCCGTTTGGGATTTTGGAATCAAGTAAAATTATATACCTTGATTCTAATCTCCTGAGGGAAAGTTGTCTGTTCCCTCCTCTAAGGTTCTTGGGGACACTGTCAATCACAAAGAAGAAAAGTTCTTGAGCCTTACCCCCATGGCATGTGTTCATGTATCTCGCTACCGGATACGTGGTTCATCATGAATGATGGCCCTCAGGTGTTGTAATATCCGCACGTGTACGGGATGTATGGTGCTCCCCACGTACTGTTTTGCACATGTGCATTGGAAGATGTAAACTGCGAAATCAGTTTTACATGTGTAACTGCCTCGGATTTCAAAGGGAGTCTGTCTGAGCGGTAAAGGGATGGTTCTGGTGTTTATGCCGTGTTTACATGCTTTACATTTGAAGCATTTGTGAAACCCTCTCTGTGGTTTGAGCCAGCCAGCTCCCTTGTCAATTGATGGTGGATTACAAACTAATTCCTGCCGCATGGATTTGGCTCTTCTGAATGTAATCTGTGGGAGCTTGGCACATGTGGGACCTATAACTGGATCGCTATGTACTAGTTGCCAATGCCTGTGCAGTATTTTACGGAGGTTCGTATGATAAGCATTGAAACCTGTAATCAATCTAGGAGTTGTTTCTTTGTTTTGTGTTTTTATATTGTTATTACTGCTCTTGGTGGTGAATAGTAGATATTCCCTCTTGGCATTGGCACATTTCTGTTCTGCGCTGGCCAATGTTCTAGTGCTGCATCCTCTACATTTTAGTCTCTCAAACAGACCCTTCGTAGATTGTCTCAATCCCTTATGAGTGCTGCAGTTGCGCTTCATCCGGAGGCATTCCACATATGGTATGCTCTCCTTGAGACTTATGGGGTGGAAGCTTCTGGCGTGGAGGATTGCGTTACCTGAGGTAGGTTTTCTGTATGTCCTAGAATGGATTTTGTTATTTTCTACATAAATGTCTAAATCTAGGAATTTGATGGATTTTTTACTGGTGGTACAGGTGAACGCTAGATTAGGGCAGTTGTTATTCATTTCTGTAGCAAAGTTGGTAGCATTTTCTTCAGTGCCTTGCCACAGGATGAAAATGTTGTTTATGTACCTGACATAGAGAATCACATTCTCAGTCATAGATGTACTTTGTGTCTTCATGAGTACTTGCTCCTCCCACCAGCCCATATGCAAATTAGCATAGCTGGGGGCGAAGCAAGTACACATGGCTGTACTTTGTGTTTGTTTGAGGAAAGTCTGTCAAAGATAAATATATTGTTGTCTAAACACCATTCTGCCATTTGTAATAGCATCATGGTATGTTGATGTAGACCAATGGGTCGTTTCCCCAAATAGTAGCTTAATGCATTCAGACCATCCGTGTGTCTTATACTGGTGTATAAAGTATGCACATTCAATGTCATGAATACAAGATTGTCATTCCATGTCTGATCGTAAATTTTTGTTAAAAAGTCCCCAGTGTCTCTGATGTACGCTGGGAGTTCATGGACATAGGGCTGAAGGAAGAAGTCTATATATCTTGAGATATTCTCAAAAAGTCCCCCAATCGCGGAAATGATTGGTCTTCCTGGGGGGCACTGGGCATCTTTATGTATCTTTGGTATACGATAGAGTTGGGGAGTTATGGGATAGTCATTTTTCAGAAAATCAAGTTCTTGTTTGGAAATGAGACCCACACCTCTCCATTCATAGAGTGCCTTGTGGAACTTTTCCTTAACTCCCATGATACTAGTGGCACTTGTGCTGCTCTAGCACTCTCTGGCCTGTAGTTGTGTCAGGGCCTCCTGTTGTATCTCTCTAGAGGCCACAAGACTACATTGCCGCCCTTGTCTGACCATCGTACTACAATGTCTTGTCGTTGTTTGATTTTTTGGACTAGGTTGTTGTATTGTATCCTTTCGTTACGATTTGTTTCGATAAAATCTCTGCTACTGAATTTCACCACTTCCTTCAGGTGCTTGACTACATTATCAGCAAAAATGTCTAATCTGTCTTAGGGCATCATTGGGGTAAAGACAGATTTGGGTCTAAATGGCGTGTGTACATTTTCATAAATGTCCAGATCAGATCTTATTGCCACTTCCATTGGAGATACTTGACTGAATAGTTCCTCGCAATCCAGTTCTGCTAAATCTTTCAGGAGGCTCATGTCTGCCACACAGAGGTTTTCAGTATTAGTAGTTCCTGTCTCATGTTCATTTGCATTCCTTGTCACATTGAAGAAATGTTTTTGTAATTTGAGCTTGCGTATAAATTGGTACACATCTACCCTAGTTTGTGTGTAATCAAAGTTGGATTTGGCGCAGTAGGTCAATCCTAAGGGTAAAATCCATTGCTCCTCTTGGTTCAAATCCATTGTGGATTGGTTGATTACTGTGTTGTCAGTGTCTGTGTTTGTTTTATCTCCGTCTGTACCTTCTGTAGGTTGTTTTTGTGGTTCTGTGTGCTACGCTTTCCCCATCTTCTGTCCTTCTCCTTCTCTTTGACCTTGTCCTTTGCTTTTCTGTTCTTGGCGTGCTGGTCACGGTCGTAGACTCATGATGCGTTCTATCCGTAAAAAAAACCTCTTAAACTGGTGTCGGAGCTTTGTGATGTGGGTTACTGCTCTCAGTGCCTTCTGGGTCTGACTCCACTTCTGAGCACCTTTCAGATTCACTTTGCTTTACTGATCTTATTTGTTTTTTTGCTGTGGACGATGGTTGTTGGTGACGGATATTTTCAAATTTCTTGGAGAAAGTATATATTCTTCCGTTTAAATAGTCATTTCTGTCCCTTTGGAATTTAATGGCCTTTCTGTCTTTTATTTGTTCATATTTTGCCACTCTTGTTTGTATATCTGTGAGCATTTTTTTTTACATCATCTTGATTGTTCATTTTTTCAAATTCCTTACAAATTATATCTATTCTGACCATAATCTTTTCACGGGCACTTGTAGCGTATTTTATTAGTATTTGTAACATATGCCTCGATGATTGCACACTGTTGTCTGCCCACTCTTGCAGCATCTCAGGGTCCTGGTTCTCGTACGTTGGTGCCACAAGAATCCTAAGTCCCCACATCCCTATCTTTTCAGTGATTTGCATTCCCACCATTTTGACACTTCATTATTCCGCAGTTTCTCCAGTTCTTGTGTCAATTTCCTAACTTTACTACTCCTAAATGCCCTTTGTGAATACCGAAAGTCGTAAAGTTAAGATTTTGTCTCAGATTGCTGTTGTGAATCGGTCCCTGTGTTTGTGGGTTATGGGATAGCCCATTTAAAGGCGTGAGCCAAAACGCGTAGGCGTTCCATGTGGGGTGTTGCTATGAGATAAGAAATAGAATATAAAAAAATAAATATTTATTAGCACCTGGACTTTGTGCAGCGGCGTTTTTTAGAGTGGTGGAGGAGAGCGCGGGTGGATTGTTGGACAGGAGATGGTCGTTGTAAACACATATATATATATATATATATATATTCAGTTAAAAAACCATAGGTTTCACACATGTTATAGTTAGCTGTACATTTCACTCGTAAAAAACCAATGAAATTCCACGTTATAGTTAGATCAGGTAACTATAACTTGCGCGCCCACAATAAACTGCTGATGACGTCACATAGTACATCACTCATGACATGGTCAGTGACATCACTCATGACATCAATGATGACATCTGAAATTACACATTGTGGATTGCGGTCGCGCAAGTTATAGTTACCTGATCTAACTATAACGTGGAATTTCATTGGTTTTTTACGAGTGAAATGTACAGCTAACTATAACATGTGTGAAACCTATGGTTTTTTAAGTGAATTTGCAAGGTTTTGTAAATGATAATTCCTAACTATAACGTGTGTGAAACCTATGGTTTTTTCAGTGAATTTGTACGGTTTTTTAAATGCTAAGTTATGTATTTATTTTTTATTTTTTTTTCTGGTTTTTCACTATGCGCACACCCTGCGCGCACGGTGCGCATAGCGCACCGTGCGCGCGCTGTGGGCGCTCGGTGCGCTTCGCGCACCAAGCGCCCACGTTGCGCAGTCCTTGCCGTGCGTGCCTCGCCTTTTTTTAAGCAGTAACATTTGTTTTTTTCTCCCTTGTGGGTCCTTTAATTTATTTAATGAATGTGATTGTTACTTCTTTATTTTTTTTTTTTTATTTTTTTGCCGTGCGCGTACGGTAAGCTTACCGTACGCGTACCCCGCGATTTTTTAAAAAAATTATTAAATTTATTTTTCGGACTTTTGGGTCCTTCTTGGACCCCCTGACAAACACTAGGGGGTCTGCAACTCTCTTCGTTGCCCCCGTTTCACGTTCTCCACCTTTGTTTCTCAGTGCGAGAGACAGAAAATGGCGGCCGACACTTCCTGATTTCGACCGATTCGAATGTTTACAGTCATGTAACCACCAATCAGAATTGAGCTCGCGCACGTCACCGTACGCGTACGGTAAGCTTACGGTAAGCGCACGGAGCGCGCTTACAGATATATATATTGATTTAAATGCTATTTTCTCAGGACCTACTGAACAGATTTACACCAGACCTACAAAAGGCACTTCCTTGACCTTATGGCTACCTCTCTGCCAAATTTCAAGTAATTCTGTTCAGCCGTTCGGGCTGTAGCTGTGTCTAAAGGTCCTATGGAAAAATGCATGGGGAAACGCGTTTTGGGACCCCCCTTTTTTCTCAGCCCCCCCTTGACGAATCCCCCCGAGACTTTCAGGGTAGGAGCGGAGCGTAGCGCCCCATTAGTTTTGAAAATTTCGCGAGGATTCGTCGACCGGCGCCAAAGTTATTCCAAATAGAATGTTGCGGATTTCCTATGGAAACATGGTCCTAACTATAACTATCTACTGGCGACCGCCAGTAGATAATATATATATATATATATATATATATATATATATATATATATATATATATATATATATATATATATATATCACCACTAAATGCTGACCTTAAAGAAAAGTCAGCGGGACACATGCTCTGGGCACAAACAAGGATTTATTCAGCTTAGTTGAAATGCTTTCCTGCAGTCCGTGAAACACCTATGGCAGACGCGTTTCTGGCCGGAATGGCCGTCATCAGTGACGGTCCCACAGGCTGTTGATTTCTCGTGGACTTTAGAGACCACTCCCATAGAAGCAATTACCATCATGCAGTGGACCTGGGATTCCTAGCGCAATCAACACACCTGCTTGTGGGAGGAGGAGTCGAGAGTCTACTTCTATGGGAGTGGTCTCTGAAGTCCACGAGAAATCAACAGCCTGTGGGACCAGCACTGATGACGGCCATTCCGGCCAGAAACGCGTCTGCCATAGGTGTTTCACGGACTGCAGGAAAGCGTTTCAACTAAGCTGAATAAATCCTTGTTTGTGCCCAGAGCATGTGTCCCGCTGACTTTTCTTTAAGGTCAGCATTTGGTGGCGATGTATAGCCGGTTTCTGCTGATACCGGCAGGGGCACGCCCTCTCGTTCTGGAGCTCCGCGTAATCGGCAATTGTTGGTGGAGTACGAGGAGTACAATCGCGGCGCCCCCCCCAAGCAGAGGTATTTCCATTTGGAGAGTATTAATGCGAGGGGAGAGAGGAGGTGGCAATGTGCTGCCTGATAAGGGCACAAATTAAGGTTTTAGCGGGACCATCGAATCCAGGACTTCTGTGGTGGAGTGCAGCCCAGCGCCAAGAGGGGACAATATCGCTGTTCAGAGTTCCACATCACTGTATGAGGAACCTCGTGTGGACTGCAATTACCATCATGCAGTGGACCTGGGATTCCTAGCGCAATCAACACACCTGCCTGTGGGAGGAGGAGTCGAGAGTCTACTTCTATGGGAGTGGTCTCTGAAGTCCACGAGAAATCAACAGCCTGTGGGACTGGCACTGATGACGGCCATTCCGGCCAGAAACGCGTCTGCCATATGTGTTTCACGGACTGCAGGAAAGCGTTTCAACTAAGCTGAACAAATCCTTGTTTGTGCCCAGAGCATGTGTCCCGCTGACTTTTCTTTAAGGTCAGCATTTGGTGGCGATGTATAGCCGGTTTCTGCTGATACCGGCAGGGCCACGCCCTCTCGTTCTGGAGCTCCGCGTAATCGGCAATTGTTGGTGGAGTACGAGGAGTACAATCGCGGCGCCCCCCCAAGCAGAGGTATTTCCATTAGGAGAGTATTAATGCGAGGGGAGAGAGGAGGCGGCAATGTGCTGCCTGATATGGGCACAAATTAAGGTTTTAGCGGGACCATCACATCCAGGACTCCTGTGGTGGAGTGCAGCCCAGCGCCAAGAGGGGACAATATCGCTGTTCAGAGTTCCGCATCACTGTATGAGGAACCTCGTGTGGACTGCAATTACCATCATGCAGTGGACCTGGGATTCCTAGCGCAATCAACACACCTGCCTGTGGGAGGAGGAGTCGAGAGTCTACTTCTATGGGAGTGGTCTCTGAAGTCCACAAGAAATCAACAGCCTGTGGGACCGGCACTGATGACGGCCATTCCGGCCAGAAACGCGTCTGCCATAGGTGTTTCACGGACTGCAGGAAAGCGTTTCAACTAAGCTGAATAAATCCTTGTTTGTGCCCAGAGCATGTGTCCCGCTGACTTTTCTTTAAGGTCAGCATTTGGTGGCGATGTATAGCCGGTTTCTGCTGATACCGGCAGGGGCACGCCCTCTCGTTCTGGAGCTCCGCGTAATCGGCAATTGTTGGTGGAGTACGAGGAGTACAATCGCGGCGCCCCCCCAAGCAGAGGTAGTTCCATTTGGAGAGTATTAATGCGAGGGGAGAGAGGAGGCGGCAATGTGCTGCCTGATAAGGGCACAAATTAAGGTTTTAGCGGGACCATCACATCCAGGACTCCTGTGGTGGAGTGCAGCCCAGCGCCAAGAGGGGACAATATCGCTGTTCAGAGTTCCACATCACTGTATGAGGAACCTCGTGTGGACTGCAATTACCATCATGCAGTGGACCTGGGATTCCTAGCGGAATCAACACACCTGCCTGTGGGAGGAGGAGTCGAGAGTCTACTTCTATGGGAGTGGTCTCTGAAGTCCACAAGAAATCAACAGCCTGTGGGACCGGCACTGATGACGGCCATTCCGGCCAGAAACGCGTCTGCCATTGGTGTT
Source organism: Triturus cristatus (assembly GCF_964204655.1). Classification (NCBI taxonomy): domain Eukaryota; kingdom Metazoa; phylum Chordata; class Amphibia; order Caudata; family Salamandridae; genus Triturus; species Triturus cristatus. The sequence goes on along the minus strand of NC_140589.1, from coordinate 1,836,278,919 downwards.
TCACGGACTGCAGGAAAGCGTTTCAACTAAGCTGAATAAATCCTTGTTTGTGCCCAGAGCATGTGTCCCGCTGACTTTTCTTTAAGGTCAGCATTTGGTGGCGATGTATAGCCGGTTTCTGCTGATACCGGCAGGGCCACGCCCTCTCGTTCTGGAGCTCCGCGTAATCGGCAATTGTTGGTGGAGTACGAGGAGTACAATCGTGGCGCCCCCCCCAAGCAGAGGTAGTTCCATTTGGAGAGTATTAATGCGAGGGGAGAGAGGAGGCGGCAATGTGCTGCCTGATAAGGGCACAAATTAAGGTTTTAGCGGGACCATCACATCCAGGACTTCTGTGGTGGAGTGCAGCCCAGCGCCTAGAGGGGACAATATCGCTGTTCAGAGTTCCACATCACTGTATGAGGAACCTCGTGTGGACTGCAATTACCATCATGCAGTGGACCTGGGATTCCTAGCGCAATCAACACACCTGCCTGTGGGAGGAGGAGTTGAGAGTCTACTTCTATGGGAGTGGTCTCTGAAGTCCACGAGAAATCAACAGCCTGTGGGACCGGCACTGATGACGGTCATTCCGGCCAGAAACGCGTCTGCCATAGGTGTTTCACGGACTGCAGGAAAGCGTTTCAACTAAGCTGAATAAATCCTTGTTTGTTCCCAGAGCATGTGTCCCGCTGATATAGATATATATATATATATATATATATATATATATATATATATATATATATATATATATTACCTACTGGCGGTCGCCAGTAGGTAGTTATAGTTAGGACCACGTTTCCATAGGAAAACCTCAACATTCTATTTTGAATAACTTTGGCGCCGGTCGACGAATCCTCGCGAATTTCTCAAAATAGGTGGGGCGCTACGCTCCGCTCCTACCCTGAAAGTCTCGGGGGGATCCGTCAAGCGGGGGCTGAGATAAAAGGGGGGTCCCAAAACGCGTTTTTCCCATGCATTTTTCCATAGGACCTTTAGAACGAGCTACAGCCCGAACGGCTGAACAGAATTACTCAAAATTTGGCAGAGAGGTAGTCCCTAGGTCAAGGAAGTGCCTTTTGTAGGTTTGGTGTAAATCTGTTCAGTAGATTCTGAGAAAATAGCCTTTAAATCAATATATATATCTGAGCCCGCTTACGGTACGCTTACCGTACGCTTACGGTAAGCGTACGGTGGCGTGCGCGAGCGCGATTCTGATTGGCCCATAGATCTTAGTAAACATTCGAATCGGCCGAAACCAGGAAGCGGCGGCCGCCATTTTGTGTGTTTCACTCAGAAAAAAAAACAGAGAAAACAAGGAAAGGGGGCAATGAGGAGAGTTACAGACCCCCTAACATTTGTAAGGGGGTCAAAGAAGGACAGAAAAGTACAAAAAAAACATTTATTGATTTTAAAAAAAATCACGGGGTACGCGTACCGTAAGCTTACGGTAAGCGTACGGTAAAAAAAATAAAAAAAAATAAATGAAAAGCAGATTTAAGAGTTTGCTCATCATATGTCCTCCATGTGCGCACGGTGCGCGAAGCGCATCGTGCGTTCATGGCCCATCTAGCGTAATGTGGGCACGCGGTGCGCGAAGCGCACCGCGTGCTCACTGTGCGCGCACGGTGCGCGAAGCGCACCGTGCGCGCATGGAACGAACTGCGTCCACAAATGGCGTAAAGTAACTTAGCATTTAAAAAACCGTACAAATTCACTGAAAAAACCATAGGTTTCACACATGTTATAGTTAGCTGGACATTTTACTGATAAAAAAACAATGAAATTCCCCCGTTATAGTTACTGTAGGCAACTATAACTCACGCGACCGTAATCCTCTGCTGATGACATATGTGTCTTTATGAAATATTTGTAATATATGTATAGCTAAAATTTAATGGAAGAAGACATGGGCAAATAAGTGTCTAAATACAGTATTAGCATCAGCAGAGGATTGCGGTCGCGTGAGTTATAGTTGCCTACAGTAACTATAACGGGGGAATTTCATTGGTTTTTTATCAGTAAAATGTCCAGCTAACTATAACATGTGTGAAACCTATGGTTTTTTCAGTGAATATATATATATATATATATATATATATATATATATATATATATATATATATATAGTATTCAATACCTTGGTTGGTCATTATTACATGTCTTCATTTAGGACATACGATACACTGTTTCTGTTCATTTACCAACAGGCCCAATATGTTTTGATCTTTTGAGATAATACGCTCAATTTGCAATATGCTGATATTTGTAACTATTATCTCATTTGCACTTTGCATTTAATTTTAGGATGAGCTAAATTAGCTTTATCAAGCATATCAATGGTATTTCAAAATGTACTTGGATCAAACTTAGCATTATTGCGGCAATTTTGCGGGTTGTTGCAACAGCTCAAGTCTATTTTCTATGTTCATGCCTTGGTGGTGATGGCTATTCAAACTCGTATTTTGTATAGCGCCAATTAGATTGATAAAGGCAGCTGCGCAGCCGAAACGCATATCTTTCCAACTGCGAGGGTCGGGGGAGACCTGAAAAATAAATAAGCCTTCTTCCTGCTTACCTTGAATATGTGCCTCTTCTTTGTTGGAGTAGAATGCTCTTTTGGATAAATATATATATACATATATATATATATCACTATAGCGTCACTTTCACTTTAACCGGGGTGGTTCATCAAGCGGGGGCCGAGAAAAAAGAAGCGTTTTCTCCATGTTAATTTCCATAGGAATTTTAAAACTGGTTACAGCCCGCACTGCTGAACGGAATTACAACAAATTTGGCAAAAAGGTAGGTCTCGGTCCAGAAAGTGACCTTTTTTTTAAATGGTGTAAATTCGTTAAGTAGGGCATTGGGGCTCCCACCACAATCCCCAAACGGTGACACCAGGCCCCGGGGTATGGGGTCCCCGGTCCCAGAAGTGGCCCGGTCTTTTAGCATTGCACTGGCTCTAGGCCTGGTTAGTCAAATTCAGTTACTATTACCCATCAGCAAAAAGTTGGGGTCACAGGATGACTTTGCAACAAGGCCTCTTTCTGCTCCTCTGTTGGTTCTTTGTGCACATCTCTTGCTTCTTTCTGCACCTTTCTTCGTCTTTCTGGACATCTGTTGCCTCTTTCTGCATTTTTCTTGCTTCTTTTGGCGCCTTTCTGGACTTCTGTTGCCTCTTTCTGCATTTCTCTTGATTCTTTCTGCGCCTTTCTTTCTCTTTCTGCACATGTCCTACCTCTGTAGGCATAGTTAGAAATTAGCATTTAAAAAAACCTTTCTTTGAAATTCACTGTAAAAAGCACAGTTTTCAGGGGAGTCTGTGCGGTACTTCCAGTTACAATCTGTAGCTAGTGAAGAATGTCCGTTCGTACAGGCCCCCACCTTCCTTTATGTAATATCTGGGGGTATCAGGATGTAATGGCACTCTGGCCAGCTAATACCCTCCTACAGATAGCCAGTAGCTACTGGACTTGTGGGACTCCAGTAAACTGTGCCAAGACATCAGGCACCTGTGATAAGATCGCTGTAGTCACTAGAGCTGTGTCCTCGCTCAGGACGGGAGTGCACTTCTGTTTCTTTGGGTGGCGAGTTAAGGGCTGATCAAGATTTGACTTCACATCAAATGCTGAAAGTATAACATTTCAATACAAGGATTGGTATCATGGCTCTAGTGAATGAGAGCACATACAGAACCACGGGACACGTACAGTTGCAGCCGGCATGAATCGCGGGTGGGGAGTGGTGGTCGCACGGGGAGGGGGTGGGGTGTTAATTTAATCAATTTTTTTTAAAGAAAACCGTGCCTCCAGTAGGACTCCCGTTTCACGTCTCCTGCTCTCTCTGCTCACAGGAAGCAGAAGCTGGCAGCCTCCAACTCTTCCCCTAAGCCAATCACAATGCTGCAATGGCAGCGTTGTGCTTGGCTAGGGCGCCGTCCTTACAGACGTCTATGAGGAGGCCGTTTTCTTCATGCAGGCTGCGCAGCAGCCGACATGAAGAAAACAGAGAATGCTATGACTGGTTTGGTAGGCCCTGGGGCCAACCAAACAGTCAGCGCCCATAACATTGGGCTAGCCACTCCTTGCCAAACTGGCTACCCACTTGCCCTCAACCAGACATACCCTTTTCTTCTTTCTCACAGTGCAAGAAACAGAAACGTAAAATGGTATTGATACCATCTTACTCTGCTTCTCGCACTGCAAGAAAGCAGTGGAGGGATGCTCCGACGCCCACGTGGAGGAGCCGCCCCTGGACACGTAAAAAGACACTTAGCAAGGTGTCAGACATCGGGCCTGTGATTTCCCAATTATTATAAAGTCGCTACTGAATCGTGATGGTCGTTCATGGCGTTTTAGCTTACTATAATATAGATGTATCTTCTATCTAACGTATCTTGGGAACGAAAAGCGTTGGCTGGTTGTTCATTTATTGTGCATGATTTTGGAATAAAGAATTTCTTCAAGAATTATACTGGACTGGATCTGCTTTCTTGGTGCACCTCCTTGCTTTTATCAATGCTAATTATGGGCCCGATTCACAGAACTAACTTAAGACAAAATCCTAAACTTACTACCATTTTAGTATTCACAGAAGGCACTTACTCATTTTGGTATTCACAGAAGGCCCTTACTCATGTTGGTATTCACAGAAGGCACTTACTCGTCGATGAGTAAGTGCCTTCTGTGAATACCAAAATTAGTCAATGGTAGCAAGTTTAAGATTTTGTCTTAAGTTAGTTCTGTGAATCTGGCCCTGTGTGTCTACTTGTTAACTGTATTTTATGTTGTGCTTAGCATCTCAGGGCTATAATACTGTTTGGGGGTCAGACCTCTGGCCCAGAGGGTTGTAAAGACATCTGGATTTCACTGTTTAGACTAGTTTTATCTGCAGTATATTTCTCTTGTGCGTACTTTCTTTTTAAAAAGTAAAGCACTGACTGGACATTGATTTTGTCAGCTGGTAGTAGCGTGTGCACTGTATTCAGAATCTCTAAACCCACCTAACCTCCTTGAGTAAGCCTTGGACTGCTCTGTCTTGCTACCCTGAGAGAGTTAAGTGTTGGAGAGGAGTACTTGGTTATACAGTTTTGAGCCCACTGGTTCTGAGACCCCAGGACACCACCGGGAACACTCTAGTTGAAGTGATTGGAGCAGAGCAACCCCTGGATGCCCTGGTGCCAAGGAAACCAGGTGTACCAGGATCCCTTGTCTTTCTCGGCCCCTGCTTCATGGTCACCTCACGAGTTTCCAGGAAGAAACTAAGGTGAATGACATTTTTTTTAAATGTTTTCTGTAGATGCGTCAAAGGACGCCAGCGTTATTAGCAAAATAAAAATGTTCTTCCTATGGAAATTCTGTGTATGTGTATATATATAAATAGTGGTGAAAACGTGTGTGTGTTTTAGACACATGAGCACCATAAGATAGTTTTCTGTGGAGACATGCAAAGAAGAGATTTTAAAAAAATGTATTTAAGTGATATTCTGGCACTGAAGTTTGAAAGGAATGAAATATTAATGCTTCTGCTTTGAAATGATTACGTGATAATCAACCCTTGTAGAGAATAAGTTTCTAATAAATGGAAACGGCGTTCAAGCGTTCTTTGTAGGGTCTGTACTCTGTGGGATCAAAACTCGCCTCTTCTTTAGACAGCGCCTGACATGGATGTAATGCAAGGACGAACGAAATGTATGACCCCCAGCTCCGCGGCTCCCTCCTGGAAACGTCTACCTTGTAGATCTATGATCCCACGGACGCTTGCCTGGCACGTGCCCGCCCCCTCTGCGCAAGGCGCGCGCCCGCGTCCGTGGCCTGTCAGGGATCCTTTGATTTAGGTCCACATTTGTCACCCATCAGTACCTTGCACAGCTCCCTGGAGGAATGACGTGACACCTTAGCTGCCAGAAATGTTATGGACCCTGTAGCAGGCGGAATAATCATCCGGAAGGGGGAAAAGGGATGTTTATGCCGTTGGAATACAACACCAGTGGCGACGAGGCTCCGTTGGATGGGGTGTGTGGGCGGCGCGAGGTGTAATTCCGCAGTCGATGTACCTCTGGGCCTGGAGCCGCGAGGGTTAAAGATTCTATATTAAAAAACCAAACAGTTCATGCTTCTCACCTTACTGTAAATTGAAAATATGTACTTGCCGCTGATGGGGCTGATTTATGGGCCTCCGCGCACCGAAATGTGTTTTCAATTTCCACCGCACATGGCAGCCCCCGACCGCCATTCCTCATTTTTGAATTTTATTACAGTGTACAATTTACCCTCCTCGCGTTATTTAAGGCAGCGAGATGGGCTCCAGGCGTGTCTTCTCCAAATGTTGACTTGATGAGCTGAGATCTGACAGGGGGCGATGACATAGGATTTGACGAGTGCACTGAACTCTCCGATTTTAGGACTGGGAGGGGGCAGGAGATGGATCTTTTTAATGAGTTTTTCAGGGCTACATCTATGAAAAGTTTCAGCAAGTAATTTGGGAAGATACTGTATTTGCATATTGTTTCCTGTTAGCAGATGTTGCTTCATTATAAACTTGTAGATTTTGGATTCATTAAAAAGACGTGGTTTTTTGCATCCTGCGAGCAAGAGGAATTGGTGACATGCCCATGTGTGTAGAGGTTGAACAAGTCACATTTGCATAGAACATGTGCTAAACAAGTGCACTTAGTGGAACGTAAATGGGACAGAAAATGATCTAGTGGTGAACATATAACTTTGGCGCCTTGTTTGCACACTGTGGAACTAAGAGACCTGAGCTCTGATCCTGACTTTCCCGCTCAAACAAAAAGTGTGATCCTGGGAATAACCTTGGCTAAGAGGCAGAAGGTGAGCACTAGAAGAACATAGCTTTTTCATGGACACTACCAGGAAATATAAGAGTGAAGAAGACGTAAAGAGAATGATCAATTGCAGATTCTACCTCATTACGCTTGAGAACATGTGACCGCGTGCTGGAACCTTGCCGGAACTTGCACTGGTTGGCTGTGGACCTACGGATGGGTGCCAAGTCCAGGGATGCTTTGGTCCAAGAGACAGTGTGTGGTCTGTCCTGCCTCCCCTGACTGCTCTTCGTTTCATGCCCCTTGTGAGGGCTGCGCCTTCAGATTTTTTGAGGTCCTAGCTGTGTTATAGCCTCAGATGAAAATTCTGATACAATACACACCTGCATTTCGGAGGCTATAAAAACCTCTTTATGGTATTTTTGTTGCCACAGGTTTTATCAATATCAAGATTTTATACTGTTATGAGTTGATTTTTCTGCATCAGTCGAGCACCATTTTCTCAAGGATTGTTACAAGCGGTGATCTTCGAATAGGGCAATCGCTCGTTTAGAAGAGTATGGTACCCCAATGTATGCGGTGAGAGGCAGTGTGCCGCATTACAGTGTTTGGTATCACACATCTCCGCATCCTTCTTAATCTTCCTTTTTTTTTTTTTTTTTTTTTAAGTCCTCATCTCACCTATAAACTATTTGCAGGGCATAACTGGTCAGTTTAATGATGGGGCGCCCTCCGACCGCCTGCACTTGTTTAGGTTATCCAACCAATTCCCTTATATCGTCCGGGATTTAGGTGTTAATCATAGGACAATGATATTTATCGACCCTTAACATCAGCAGAATGGAATCAACGGAGTCTCAATTCCCGACCCAAACGTATAAAGGGTGCCCAGAATGTGGAGAGGCTAGGGCTGGTACTCAAGGATTCTAACCGGGCCATAGCAAGTGCGGATTTTAACCAGTCCTCGATTTTCGGAGGGAGGGGGTCCTTCCATCTTAGACAGATCTCCCTTCGGGCCAACAAAATCAGACATAGTAACAGCCCTCTATCAGGTTGAGCCATACTGGCAGTGGACACCTGATCATCCTTCCTTTCCGTCACTCTGTTTATCTGCTAAAAAGACTGGGAGTGTGCAAACAAATGTTAAACAAAACACACAATGCTAATGCATTTGCCTGAACACACATTTTCTAGGCGATAATGAGATGTGCTCAATTTAACAGAGACCTGATTAACATAAAATATATATTTTATCAAATACTTTCGTTTTCATCACCTTTGTGCACTGCAGACAATGGGAAACAAGGACTGCCAAAGCCAATAGGTAAGGCTTGCATTTTGAGTCCTGAATAAAACATTAAAAAAAAACTGCAGTCAAAAAGATAAAACATATTTTTTTTGTTTTCTGTAAACCAGAGGTCTCAAACCTTTTCTGTAGTAAGAGAGAGCTACTTATGTTTCATGAAAATCTTCCCACGGTTCTAATATTATTAATTGTGTAATAGTGGCCATGTCAGAAAAGATTGCATTGGTGGACACTGTATGCAAGATTACTTGCAGTGCTCACCTCATAGCTCCAAGCACAGTGGCCAGCAGTGGTGTCAAAAGGCGTCGTCAGTGTGGAATGCCTCTACGTGGGTATTGTATAACAGCTGCAATGCCCCCGGTACCAAGGGAACAACATTATTAATACGCTTCCCCAAAGCCACATGATTTATCACTCAAATATCAATTTTAACTATATTTTGAAAATTCACGCTGTATTTATACGTCAGCTTCTGTGTTCTGCAAATACACACATTTTCACCTCCAATAAATGTTGGTGTTCATATGTCACATCAACCAAGCAAAAGCTTCTCACTTAGGATGCAGAGCTGCACTCCGGAGAGCCACTTAGTAGGTATCGCTACCGCTAGCTCATGAGGTACTTGTTGGAGAAGCCTGCTGTAAACAACGCATCGATGAAAAATCATTTTTTGTTCATAATTCGATATGTGAAATAGTCTCTGATGCAATGCATGAACACCATAAGCAGTGGAAGGATACACAAAACTGCCAATAGTATGCGGTGAGACAGCAATACTCCTTTGGGTGGAGCCAAAGCCCACTCTTGGTACATATGAACGCTTTGGCAACTACAGCTCATGCAGACAGACCCAAAGGCAGAGAAGGGCAGTCAATTCCTTCAGTCCACATAGGGCAATCGGAAGCCCAGTACAGTTCTCCACTGATAGCAATATATCTAGAAAGGTCAAAAATACTTTGAGGGTCTGTTTAGGGAAAGATACAGTAATTTAATTTCTCATTTTTAATGCTCCCACTATTGTTCACAACAATAAATAAATACATTTCATTTTACATACACATTAAAAACAGCCAGAGTGCACTACAATCAAACCGGGCAATGCCCATTACCTTAAATAGAATCTGCATTCATAAAAATGACCATAAACAACCCACATACAGATGAACCGTTAAAATCAAAGTCACAAAAAACACAAACTACCGTTACAATGACCTGTATCTTAACCACTTCAATGCAGGGACTCGGCCTACTTAACTGTTGCAGAAAAAGTAGCTCTATCTTATTGTCGCAATCCGGAATCTTTCCCAGAGGGAGGCTGGCCAAACCAATGAAGGTTTGTAAGAGAGAGGGATAAAGTTCAGCAAGTTTTGTTTTATTCCAAAATTCAATTTGTCAAGAGCACAAAAATTAAGTCAAAGTCTGTGGTCTTTCAGGGGTCCGAACTCCTGGTTGGAAAAGGTTCCGTCTTCACCAGGTCTTCCCCTGGACTTGGGGTTGGATATTCGGTACGTCACCTCCCCAACGTTGATGGAAATGGCGTGGGTGGATGGGGATAAAACAACAAAAGAAATAGACCGGAGTGAGTCGCAGGGAAAAACTGGCGTTTCTCTCTCAGAGAAGGGGAGTGAGGGGAGAAGTCACCTTTGACCGGCACCGAGTGAGCCCCGACGTGACCTCCCTCCTCCCTCTATACATCGTCCTTCCCCCTCCCGTGTCCCGTGAGCCCCTGTCGCGTCGCCCGTACCTTAGTAAGCCACCCTCCTCCAGGGGGGTGGCTGGGCGAAACGTAGTCTCGTTGGCCTCCCGGCTTGTCGGTCTGCATGCCACAGCAGTACTTGCTTCGGTCTCTTCTTCGGCTCCGCTTCTTCTCGCTGCTATTCTGCCTCCGCTGTTCCTCTCTGTCCACGCCACGACCTCTCCTGCTCCGGGGAAACCCGCTTCCGTCTCCTGAAAGAAGGACGGCCCTCTTGTTTGCGCCCGCTGCTCCTCCGTTAGGCCGCTTGGGTATGACGTCGTGGGCCACACCCCTGGGGATTCCACCTGAGAGATTCCATTAAAGGGCTCTTGTCCTTCCTGCACAAAGGGTCAAACAACTGGGTCAGAATCGAAGGGCAACAAAGTCCGCAGTTCGTTATCGGACTTGTGACACTTATATTACATAATTCTAGCAGCATGCAAAATTGGGACCAAAAAATATTTCCGCGGACTTGAATATAGTTTGTACAAAAGCATAAAGTGCACAGTGCTTTGAATCGAAACATTGTCATGGGGACACTTAGGGAATATTGGAAACCAGGCACCCAGCTTTGGAAAAGACACTAAAAGGTGGATATTGTTAAAATGATGTCTGTCTAGTAAGATAAAATGTAAGCTCAGTATTTAAAATGTCTACAAGATAAAACTCACACCTCTGGGACTTTTTAAATAAACCATAGTCAACACTTGAGCTTAACTTTTGAAACTCCCGCAAGTGAATCCTCGCTTGCCAGGGCAGGAATCTATCTCTAACCTGCCTTTTAGATTGTATTTCTATATGTGCTGGATTGTGAAAAAGATATGTCAGTCCCAGGTCAACTAGTTTTTACATCATCTCTCCATGAGATCGCCAGGGTGTTGTTCAGAGAAAGACAATCAGACAATATCTTCCTCGAGAAACCTGCTTCTGGATTCCCCATGATCTTCAACCGAAGGAGTAAGGGGCCTAATTTCATCCTCTCTTCTAGAGGATCCAACCCAACCTCAGACTGACACATGAAGGATGGTGAGGATTGGGGGACAGGCAGCAACAAATGTAGACATTTAGGGGCTGATTCCGATCCGTGTAAAATATTCCCCGTACGAATCGTATCCGGATTTTTTTTAGTACGAATCGTAAAAGTCCCGTACAAACTGGCAAGTACGATTCGTATGTAAAAAACTCCATACGAATCACATTGGGAAAATTCCCCGACATGTCCCCGGGTCGGAAAAAGTGTCCGACACGTCCCCGGACATTTTTACCTACGAATCGGGAAACCGAAGTCCGAGCGCGCAAGTACGATCAGTCCCGTCCGACCGAATGCACAACCGTATGGTAAAAACACCGTACGGAGCGAACCTCTATAGCAACCATGTAGACGTCCAAACATGTGCCCGCATATGCGCCGAACACCCCCCCAGCCCCCGCGGATGTATGCGCCGGACCCCCAGCCCCCCGCGGACGGACGCGCCGGACCCCCAGCCCCCCCACGGACAGACACGTCGGACCCCCAGCCCCCCCGCGGACGGCTGCACCGGACCCCCAGCTCCCCCGCGGCCAGACGCGCTGGACCCCCACCCCCGTATGTACGGCACGGATTCCCAGCGCCTAGCATACGGGGGTGGGGGTCCGCACCGTACATACGGGGGTGGGGGTCCGCGCCGTACATACGGGGGTGGGGGTCCGCACCATACATACGGGGGTGGGGGTCCGCACCGTACATGCAGGGGTGGGGGTCCGCACCGTACATACGGGGGTGGGGGTCCGCACTGTACATACAGGGTGGGGGTCCATGCCGTACATACGGGGGGGTGAGGGTCCGCACCGTACATACGGGGGGTGGGGGCCCGCACCGTACATACGGGGGGCTGGGGGTCCGGCACGTCCATCCGCGGGGGGGCTGGGGGTCCGGCGCGTCCGTCCGCGGGGGGGTTGGGGGTCCGGCACGTACATCCGTGGGGGTTGGGGGGGTGTTTGGCACGTACCGGGCCCCTTTTTCCTCACGCTTTGCGGCATACTTGGCTTTTCCGGCACTTTTTGGGTGCCGTAAAAATATTGCCGTCCGGAGTGCTGTCGGTACGAATCGTACTTGCTGGTACGTAAAAGGCTGCCTAACTCCGTCCGCATGTCGCTTATGCGCTGTCCCGGATCACATTCGGATGTATTTTTGTGTCGGTCGGTGTTTTGTACGATTCGTACGGAAATGGTGTTTCCGTACGAATCGTACTTGCATGTTTGTATGGTGTTTTTACCGGGTACGAGTCGGACGGAGAAAACGCTCCGTCCGACGATTCGTACCCGGTTTCTCCAGGATCGGAATCGGCCCCTTATTTTCTACCTTTTGGATATGACCAGCACCTTTAAAGCCCCAATCTCCAGATCCATAAGTTACTATGGAAACACACTTTCTATTATCATCATCATCATAATCTTTATTTCGGTCGCTTTTGACCATAAAAGAATGCAGCAATATTACAATTTATAAATTACACAATAGAAAGATTACACTTAGATGAATAAAAGAGGATCATAAAACAATCTGATTAAAATCATCAAATAATTCATATAACCATGTTAGACTTAGTACAATGATTACGGATAAACCACATTGCTGTTAAAAATTTGGCGACTGCAAATACAATTAGGGCGGATAAATCTGTCTTTAATATTCTATATGCTGGAAGGAAATGCCTAAATCCCAAATTTTTAAGAAGAGGAACAAGCCAGTAATTCCGGGGTCTTTGGTATGCTGGACAGAAAAATATAATATGCAGATCATTCTCCCGCGGGTATGCACATGCAGGGCATTGCACTGTGGGCGGGGGTTTAGTCCAACGGTCAGTGTATGCCCTAAGGGGAAGAGTACCGTATCGCCACTGCGTGTATAACTTCCTTGTTTTTGGAGGATTTACGTCATCAAAAACCGACTCTAGGCGATATGAATCTTTAAAACCAAGGAAGTAGTTAGATAAGGACCCCTCACATGTGCTCTCAATTGAGACCCGCAACTTATACTCGTAATAAATCTTTGAGATGGATTTACGTGAGATCCTGCAACATACATTTCTTGGATTAAGCCACAAATCTGGTCTTCCTAGTATTTCAAATGTTTGCTTAATGTATTTTAACCATGGGATTTGTGCCGCTTTAGGAAGGCCCAAGATCTCTGCGAGCTCAGCCCTGTAATTTGATAATTCCGGCGTGCTCCAGATTTTGCGCCAAAAAGTTAGAGGTTTAAGTCCCAGCTCTTCCGTGATAGGTCTTAGGCTCAGGTCTAATCTCAGTGGGAGAAGTGGGGTACTAGGCGGTAATGTTGCCAGTTGCCTTATAAAATTGTTCTCAGTGATCTGCAATTTCTGGTCAGCTATGTGCCCCCATATTTCGCCCCCATAGACTACTGCCCCTCTAGCCTGTATTTTATAAATTGGGAGGGGGGGACCAAATGGTTTATAAGTCGACCTGCTTATCATCCTGCATATACCACCCGTTAACTGTACCAGTTTCATATTTGCCTTGGTTCGGTGCGAGTCCCATGTCATAGTTTGATTGAGTGTTACCCCCAAATAATCAAACGTTGTGACCCTCTCTAATCGAACGGACCCTATCATAGGATTTGGGCGAGTTGAGGAGGGCAGGTTGAAAATCATATACTTAGTTTTGGAAGCGTTGATTTCCAATCCACGCTTCACACAAAAGTTCGAAAACCCATCCAACACCCGTTGTATGCCCATGGGGGATTTAGAGAGCAGCAGGGTGTCATCTGCAAACATAATTGCAGGCACCCTGCTGCCATTTAGCTTGGGGGCATCAGTGTTGTCCAACCCGATAAGATGGTTAATGACCCCGTCCACAAAGAGGCAAAACAGGGTTGGTGCGAGCACACAACACTGTCTAACCCCCGCGTCAACGGGGAAACTATCCGACAGAACTCCCCCTCTACCGCATCTAACCTTAGCAAAGTTTCCCTGGTGTAATCTCAGCAGGATTAATAAAATATCGGCAGGAACCCCTAGGTCCATTAAAACCGTACATAGTTTGTCCCTTGCCACTAGGTCAAATGCCGCTCGTAAATCCACGAAGACCGTGTACAAGGTGCCACCCTCAATTAGCGCGGTCTTCCAGTATAAAAGATTCAGACGGAAAATCTGGTCTGTAGTTGAGACACCCTCTCTAAACCCTGCTTGGTACGGACTCATAATATCATTTTTTTCAATCTATTATATATACTCACAATCTCCTTCACAGGTTTATGCCCTAATCTGCGTATAAAACTAATTACTGACTCTATAGCTCTTTGACATTGAATTGCCTTAGAATTAAGTAAAAAGTTCCAAATTAAATGGGAATCAAAAGGAAATCCTTAATACATAAAGTTTGGCACTTTTGAAATCTGTCCCCACTACTAATTGGAATTTCCTAGTTTTGGTGCTTTTTAGGCCGATTCTCATAATAAAAGATTTAGAGAAATTTGTTTTAAGGTCCAGGTCACCCACAAAATTTTAAAAACTGCCTCATCCGTGTAAGGTAAAACCCGTACTGCACATGTTCTCATTTGAAGGAAATCTTTCCCTACCAGACACAAATATTTTTCCAGACCATTTTAATAGGTAATTAAGAGCAATGGGGCCATCACATGGCTATGGTGAACTCCTGAAGAGGATTTAATCTGAGGGCTACGTTAACCATTCACCCCATATCTAATCCTTGTCACAGTATCCCAATGAATCCGGCGTAATAGACCAATCAGGGCTTGTTCTATTCCCTCTCCCCTGTTATGCCCCATAACTTTGCTCTGTTTACTATGTTAAAGGTACAGGATAGGTCCAAAAAAGTTTAATGAATGGATCCTCTCTTGGTCTTGACATACTTTCTGATTATTAGTTGAAGGTTAAGCCACTGTTCCACAGTACCTAACCCAAAGCAGAAGTTGCCCTGCGCCCTAGGCAAAATCTGCTTTTCCTCCCGCCATGCCTCCGTTTTTAAAAAAAAATTCTAACTAATATTTTAAGGGAAGTATCTAGGAGGGAGATTGGACGTTAATAGCATGAGGAATGTCTATTCCCATTTTTTTTAAATAGACACTACCGCTGCCTCCTCTCATTAAGGTACACATGGTCCTATTATAGAATCTTTGATCACATTAGTTAGCACAGGAGAACAAAGAGCTACATTATATTTAAACAAATCCATTGGGACACCATCTGGTCTCTGGGCCTTTCTAGAGGGGCTATAATTATTCGAGCAGTCACGTCTCTCACATCAATGGACTGTCTGAATTGTAAGCAGCTGCCTGATCATAAGGTACTTTTTGCCTGATGATTGGAGAAATCTCAGTAAGGCCTGGATTGAATATATTGGAAAAATGATCCACCCAAGCCTGTACCAGGGTAAGAGTTTCCATTAAGGGCTCTTGATATGCCAACAAGAACGGATGATTAACAATCGTCCATAAGGGTGCACTGTCCCTAAAATTCCATGCATACTCTAGGTGCCGTTCTTTTAAGCTCAACTTTCCTGATCTTTAGAATTTCTTCGTATGGCCTCCTGGCACACTTTATAACTTTCTTTGATCAAGGATGCTTCAATAAGGCTAGTTTCAGTTGTTTATGAGCTGCTGTACAAGCATGATTAAACCAACCCGGGGCGGGGGAGGGGGGTTTAGAGGATTTATTTGTGGTTATCCAAATGGAAATAGAGGCCCAAAGGGAATTAAAGGCTCCTAGGAGATTTTAAGGAGCTTCATGATATATAGGCAATGTTGTAATTTGATATCTATTATCTTTGATGAGCCTATGGAGAAATTCCTCCTTGTTTACTCCGCCACATTTAATCCTGATGTCTTTATTGCGTGTATGTGCTAGAGCCTGATTCCCCGCATACCCTATCTCTTGTAAATATAAGTCAAGAGTAATAACAAGTGGGTTATGGTCGCTTATCTAAGAAGCTCCTACATTATAGAGCCCCTACAGAGCATTCAGATCCAAGGATAAGATCACAAATACAATATCACTGTCGTTCCCATTTCCTTTAAATGGCGGTGGGAGGGGTAACTCTGTTAGCCTATATTCTCGGCAAAGCCAGGTTATTGGTGATTATAATTCCTGTTTGGTGCTCCACGTGTGAGACATGACAAAAATGTGGCCAAACTTACCCTTCCAAATTGTTCTGCCTCAAAGTGAGGTATTACTGTTAATGCACAGTCGAAGATCAACGGCACCGGCCCCAATTAATAAAACCTCCTTTTAGGCCCCTCTTGGGCGGTTACCAAACCTGCTTCGAACTCATCTATCACCTTTGTAACGTGTTCTGCAAAAATGTTAATGTACTAAGGGTTGAAATCAATTACTTTTACATTGAGTTTGGTTAATTAAACGGAGATCAAAATAGCCACACCTCCTTTAGCCCTTCCTGCCCGCGGTGGAATAGCGGGCCCACACACACATTGAAACATTGAAAACCATTAGGGAAGTCTCATTGGGATACAAATGATATCAACATCATTTATAAATGAAAACCAGTCTGGATTAGTGTAATATCTTGAAATTACTTAAAGTTTCTTATTTCACAGTTGTATCTATCATACCAGAGATGCTGCTTGCATTTAAAGGTGCACCACGGTAACAGAACCTAGTGTAGAGTTGCATCCGCAGTTGATTGTCAGTTGCACCTGATATCTCCTGCTGGATGGATGGGGTCACTTTACTGGAATAAACTTAACCTACAATCTTACTACTTGGAGTCTTACCAACTTTATTCATTACTAAATTTTACAATTAGTCAGCTTTGATCGGACTCCAGCATTAATCCTTGAGAGAGAGGAGCTTAAAAGACTGCCTTGAGGCAGAATTGTCCCTAGAGAATTCCTCATTACCTGCTGGCCTCACGGCAGAATTGCCCATAAAAGGGACCTCTTAAAAGGGCCCTCATTTTCTGGCTGTGATGACTCCCCATCAAAACACTCAGATATTTTTGCACCCAGGTAGCTTGTGGCCCTCTAAATTATTAAATCAGTCCAAGTTTAGGGAATATTTAAAGGTAAAGTTATATCTTATCATGGAAGGTTTCTGCTTAATTATAATGGTAAATAGATATACCTTACCAAAAGCTCTGTGTAACCAACTCTCCATACTTTTGATGTGGAAATTGCAATTCCTAAAAACCAAACATGCAAAAGATGTTTACCTTAAACTTATATTCACTAACATGTCTCCCTGTGATTTGCGACTGGCGTCGTCAGTATGGACTCTCTGTGGAAGAGGAATGATAGTTTTCTACTTGACTTTTGTAGAACTGCAAGGTGATCAGCAATGTTAATATTTTGCTGTTCAATAATGTTGACAATTCATACTAGAACAATAATACGTTATATTCAACATTCAGACATAACATGAGCAACACGGTCCAGTCTATGAACCTTTCCTGCTCTGTCACATGATCAATATAAGTAAATGTAACAACCCCCAGTCTTAGAAAAGTTTATATAAATATCCAGACACTAGCGCAAAGTTTGTTTCGCTCAACGATACAACTGTCTGAATACTTCGCTTCATTCCCAATGTGTTTCAATACAAACTCATAGAAAAGCAATGGGTCCTGTGAAGGAAATTTGGGAAAAACACAAAGCGAGCTCCTGGCTGTAGCAACATTGTATCACAATGAACTGTCACAGATGCCATGCCGGGGCCAAAGGTATGCTGAGATATCCCACGGTCTTACCAGAATACACAAGAGTTCACTAGACACTTGGCAGAATGTTGCTGCATAGCGCATTTCTTTGCACATGCACAACCTCAGCCCGGCAGCATCGCATCCCCAGTGGAGCAAGGGGCAAACCGCTGTGCCTCCAGCCCTCAGCCTTTTTCCCTCTTAATGCATGTTGCTTGGTATCCTTCATTGTCTTACGCTGCCACACTCACCAGACGTGCAGTCACATTGAGACCCACACACACACCACCACATACATCCTACACACAACTTTAACAAAAACTTACATCACCAGCAAAGCCATATAAGCACATCACCAATTGTAATAGATACTCCCTTTATAAAGAAATGTAGAAATCTAATAAACTTGAGGCGTTACCCTTCGCAGTCCATGAGACTGCCCATGAAATGTGAGAAAAGACAGCACTGCTGCACTGCATGACTCTTGAGAAGTGTCCAGCATGTCTGATCCTTATTCTTAGTCCTAAATATCTAGAGGAGACTTAGATTTGAGAGTTTGGACATGGAACATTATTTTTCTTGCTTTCAACTTCATAGAAATGATGCGCCACATGCATGCCTCAGGCTCAAGATGTCATAAAGATCAAATGAAAAGCGACCTGATTTGTAGTCAAACGTCATCTAAGGTCACTTCTTGTGATGTCACTGGGGAGTGTCAGGTGATCTCACCTGTGCTGCGGTTTGCCAATGACCGGTGTCATTTGGTGGTGTATAAACTATAATACCTCTGGCAACCACAATTAAGGGAGGATTTAAGAATAGTTTGCCTCCATTGAGAGTGGGTTACTCTCATCGGAGTATCGCTCGCAGAGGTTCACCTCTTCGCCATGGCTTATTGGTGATTTAACTGCTAATCCAAATGATTCAAATTTTTATCCAGAATTGAATAGAGGATGAACCCCCTTACTTTATGCAGCCGTGGTCCTGCCCCAGCAGAGCTCTGTATATGTGACGGAGCTTTACCCCCACATACCAGGGGCCAGAATAGAAAGACAGCACAGCAGAACATTCACACCTGGCGTCCAGTCTCAGCAGGCCTTCAGGGGATACAATGATGTCACCTGTGTGTCGCGTCACCAGTTGGCCACGAGATATTCCTAGGTATGAAGACGTACTGCTTAGCTAAGATTCCTAAAAACAGACGCGGCGCTGTGTTGTAACGTTTTCAGCTCCAGCCAGTCATTGAGGGCAGTATTGTGAGGTACATAAGGTTCTATTTACTCTATTGGTCCAGGGCATCACCTGTTCTGCATAGGTTCCACAGATGACTGCTAAACTGTAGCAATGAGTCAGTTGTCAAGAGATGCTGCTGGAGTACGACGTGTCTGGGGTTGTTTGGAATAAACGTACCTGTCAACCTGAATCTGCTGCCTGGAGTCTTTACTACACAATCGGAAATGAGTGATTGTAGTATTGTAGTAGATTATAATTTGTTAGTAATGTTGCAATGTGCCTTTAAGTAACGTGTGTACATTTCAATGGTGCTTGACATCATTCGGTTCTGGAATGTTTACTGAATTGTCAGATTGCTGTTGGATTTAACTACGATCAGTCGTGGGTCTTGTTTCCTGAATAAAACTAATCTTTTCAACAAATCTACTGATTCTTCCTGGATTACTTGGGGAAACCTCTCACTACATTATTTGGCGACGCTTGAATGTATTGACCGGAACCACGCATTTTTAAACCGAATAGAGGATAAGACTGTGACCCACCGACTTTGCATGATCGTCAGAATTTGGATGCTTCGCAAAACTCATTCTTAAGACAAGTGTGGCCCTGTGAGTACTGTTCATTCAACTGCTTGTGACTTTGGGGATTATACATATATTTGGGCAAAGCACAGAAGCTCACCGTTTCTTCGTCGCGCGCGTGCTATTTTCAAACACGCTAGCCTCTCTGCACCCGACCTTCTCAACGCGCTCAGCGCGATTATCAATACGTGTGGAAGACGTCATGCGCGTCATAACGCGATGATGTCAACACGTTTTGGCGGCCATTTTGCCAGATTGGGAAGTTTCCTCATTAGAATATACTACGGACATGCTGTAAATTCAAGGGCCAACACGATCGGTATTACCGAATCCATTTCTAAGTCACGTGGTTATAGATATAAAGGATTTTATACACTATTTTTGCATTTTGGACAATTTATGTTCGTAATACTTATATAAGTTAGTAATACTTATAATATTTTTTTATTTTTTTTTACCTTTTTTTTTTATAAACTCTGTTTATTTAACTTACAGAAACAGTGGTCATGTCATACAGATCTGCACATTGTAACTTACAGTTGCATCCGTTCGTCACAGGTGTCAGTGCGAGGCTTTTTTCTTTAGCGGGTATAAGTAACATATATGCATTGCAATTTATACTGTACAGTGGTCCTCTGGGGACGAGACAATCGGTGGTTCACACAACCCCCCCCCGGTACGCATTCCATTTAGTCCAAATTTCTATCCATTTTTTGGGACAGCCCCGTGCAACGTATACAGTTTTCTCGCGAACCATACACCAATCCATATCTTCTTTCCATTTCTTCAGCGTGGGTGCTGCGGCGGCCCCCCATAACTGCGCTATGTTGCGCTTAGCAATTGTCTGCCCCAGTGTGACCCATAACCTCCCTTTCACATTTTAATCCGTGGGCTCCCATTTTTTTTTACCTTTTTGATGCCGGTGTTAATTCTTAATTAACATGGATAATTCGAACAACACCATTTTGGCTCCACCATGTTTCCTGAATGTTTCTGGCAAACCACCCACACCATGGCATAAGTGGTTAAGAGTATTCACTAACTATTTAGAGGCCATAGACGCTTTGGATTATTCGCCTTCCAGAAAGAGAGCTATTTTATTTAATCACCTAGGAGACGCAGGTCAACAACTTTTTGACAGCTTACCAATTGTGCAAAACACATCAAGTGATGATTCATGGAATGTGTTTACAGAAGCTTTAGCGCGTCTTGGGAAACAATTCAAAGATGAACCATCTATAATGGTCGAACGTCACGTCTTTGTGAAACGAAAACAATTGCCAGAAGAATCTATTGAGGATTATTTAGCCACTTTGAGAGTTCTTGCTACAAAATGTGATTATGGCCTTTACCTGGATACTGCACTTCGAGATCAGCTGGTCTTCAACTGCTACAACAAAAAGATTCAAGAACGTATTCTGACTTGCAAGAATCCTACCCTTGATGAGGTTATTGTCATTGCACGAAGCATTGAATGCTCGGTCACGTCACAAAACATTATCGCAGAATCTGCTACGACGAGCGCTACGTCTAGTGTCATGTCTGTTTCCACCAATGACAGTAAAGAATGTAGCATTAGTGCTGTCAATACTCGCAATAAAGATAGGAAATATGTTGAAAGGAAACCTAACATTTTTTGTTACAGGTGCGGCTCGAAATTTCATGTGGGTAACAATCCAAATTGCCCAGCTTTAGGTAAAAGATGCAACAATTGTAAGAAAGTTGGTCATTTTTTTACTGTATGTAAAGTACCAAGAGATAAGAGCAAAGTTAATTTTGTGTATACAGAAGAAGAAATTCGTGAAGCTCTCAATGTAGCCTCCTTATCTGTTGAAGTCGATGCATTGGATGGTAATGTTATTAAAGGACCAAATTGTAATGTTTTAATTGGTCCTATTGCCATTGACGTGATGGCTGACTCTGGTTCGCCAATCACTATTCTGGATGAAAAAACTTTTTATAAGTTATGGCCCAACACAAAGCTGACTTTCACTGATGTGAATCCAAAAGCATTTGGTGGTTATGACATCATAATGCTTGGTTACTTTAACGATACCATTGATTTTAAAAGTCGATTGATTCATACAAAAGTTTATGTAGCTGTGAACGGCAGAGACATTTTGGGGTGGCGTGACCAAGCTAGTTTAGGTATATTACTTAAGCCGGGTCATCCAGAACCTGTTGTTTTGGGTGATTTTCCTATCTTGTCTGTTTGCGACAGCATAAGTCAAAATCCCACTCTTAATTTGTTGGTTGAGGAATACAAAAGTGTGTTCAGTAATGACGTAGGCCTAGTTAAAAACTTTGAACATACAATCAAGTTGAAAGATAATGTGATTCCGGTGGTTCAAAAAGTACGGCCTGTTCCTCTCTCGGTTAGGGATGACCTTAAAAAACATCTTGACATGTTGTGCTCTCAGAATATTATTTGCCCAGTTGAATCGTCAGAATGGATTTCTGCTGCTGTAGTTGCTCGAAAGCATTCTGGGGATATTCGTTTATGTGCGGATCTTAGAATTCTCAACCGAAATATTGTGGTAGATGCTCATCCTCTTCCAAAAATTCATGATATGTTGGCGAAATTAGGTAGCAGTAAGTTTTTCTCTACCATCGACTTACGTTCAGCATATCATCAAATTCCACTATCAGAGGAATCTCAACCTCTCACCACATTTGTTACCCCTTTCGGTGTTTATATGTATAAAAGACTCCCATTTGGATTGGCTTCTGCAGCTAGCATATTCCAAAGATTAATGGACAAAATGTTTGATAACTCCCCTGGCATTCAGGCTTTTCAAGATGACATACTTGTTCATTCTGAGAGTATAGAACAACATTATGTTCTCTTAAGGAAGGTTTTTTACATACACATGGTATAACTGTCAATATTCACAAGTGTAAATTTCTTTCTCAAAGTGTTGACTATTTAGGTTATCATTTATCACCAGCAGGTATAAAACCTAAAATTGCTCTTTTGGATGCTATTAGGTGTGCACCACCTCCTACTGATAAAGATTCATTAAGAGCATTTCTAGGTTTGAGTGAATACTATGCTCGCTTTGTTCAAGGGTATGCATTAGTTGTACAACCTCTTAGGAATATTTTTAAAAAACATGCAAAATTTGAGTGGTCTGTTGATACACAAAAAGCTTTCACATTGGTAAAGGATTTGATTTTAAATGCTCCTGCTATCAAACCATTTACTTACGGAGTTCAAAGTATCATTACTGTAGATACAAGTGCCAAAGGGTTAGGTGCGGTGCTTAGTCAGATTTTAGATGGACGTGAAGGCACTATTGCATTTGCATCTCGCACTTTGAGTTCAGCTGAAATGAATTAAAGCACAATTGAGCGGGAAGCCTTGGCTTGCACGTGGTCTGTAGAAAAATGTAAAACTTATATTTGGGGGACAACATTTTTGTTGTACACCGACCACAACCCCTTAATATATATGTTAGGCAACAGTTGCTCCAACAGAGCATCGTCACGTTTGATTAGACTTCTAGCTCGATTACAAGAGTATAATTTTGACATTGAATACATTCCTGGCGGGAACAATGTGCGGGCTGATTGCCTTTCTCGGATCCCGTTGGCAAATACGCAAGAATTGGTAAAATCAGGGGATGATTATGAATGTGTATATTCCATTCAAGATGTGATACAAAATTACAAAATCTCGCAGGATGATTGGATTAGTCATTCTGCAGATGATATCTGCTTACAAAATGTAAAAAAATATTTAGTCAAGGGTTGGCCTTCTGATCGTAATTTATCTTTGGAAGAAAAAACTTTTGCTCAAATTGCTCCAGAGTTATCATTCTCAAATGACATCTTGTTGCGCCACGATAAATTTGTTCCTCCAAGAGGCATTCGTGACACTATAATTAAGTTGGCTCATGAGGGGCATCCTGGGACCACTGGTACTATAAATAAGATCAAACAAACTTATTGGTGGCCAGGCATTGACAATCAGGTTAGAATACATGTTGATAAATGCCCTCAATGTCTTTGCTCTGATAAGCATTGGAAGACTTCGAATGCACCTCTTTGTCCAGTTCAGTGGCCTAGTGGGGCTTGGAAGAAAATTGGTTTGGATTTTTCAGGACCTTTCTCAGCTTTAGATACAGATAATAAATATTTGATTGTTGCAGTTGACTATTATTCTAAATGGATCTATTTTTATTTGGTGAAAAATGCTGATTCCAACACTGTCATTTTATTTTTGCAAAATTTATTTTTCCCTGAAGGCACTCCTGAGCAGATTGTAACAGATAATGGTTCTCATTTTACTGCTCGTGACTTAAACACATTTTTAGAGGCTTTAGATGTCAAACATGTTTTTGTCCCATTGTACAGTCCATCTTCTAATGGTCTTGTTGAGCGTGCTAATCGCTTGCTCAAGGAAGCTGTTCAAGCTGCTATTTCAAATGGCTTAAACATTTCCTCCTTTTTATTTCAGAAGGTCTGGAATTATAACATTACACCACATAGCACAACAGGAGTTGCGCCTTTCATTTTATTGAGGGGTCGTATGTCTGCTTCTAAACTCAATCCTGCTTGGCTTATGGAAAAATGTTTCCAATCTCCCATTGATTTGCACAAAATCAGAGATCAGGTTAAGAAGAAACAAGAAATTTATAAGCATAATTATGATTGTAGGATGCATGTATCTGATAAACCATTACAGCCGGGAGATTTGGTTATCATAAAAAAAAAAATCAAAGTTCAAAAGGGTCAATCTAAATTCTCTGCCCCAGTCCAAGTGATAAGGGTGTCACATATGGCTGTTTTGTTACATGATAAAGGGTGGAGGAACAAAAATGCCCTTATCAAAATAACCAATGCACAAGCTAAAATTATTCTGGAAAACAAAAGAGACAACCTTGTTAATGATAATTCTGGTTCTGATTGGTTTGGGGTGTGTGAGAATATGTCTACTTCTCGTGTTGCTCAATCAGTACACAACACATCTCCTTCTCCTTCATCATCAGGACAAGGTGATTCACACTTTGTTACATCTCATTCTGTTTCCAACAATTTGCGTTGTGATGGAGGAGAAGGTGATGGTGTTCGTAATATGAACTATAAGGGACGGTTGAGAAGACTGCCTACACGTTTTCGTGACTATGGGCCTCATGTAGGTAAATAAATTTTACCGTTGCTTAAATACCGAGCCGTACCGAATGGTTAAATTAGAATCGTTAAGTTATATGTAGGTAAAAATTCGGTAACAGTTACCGATTCGGTAACATTCGGTAATCACGAATCGGAATTCACCGAATCGGTAAATACCGAGGTGGTATTTACCGAATCGGTAAATACCGAGGTGGTATTTACCGAATCGGAAAATACCGAGGTGGTATTTAGCGATTCGGAAAATACCGAGGATACTACCACCTTCCCTTAACTAAGTAGCTAATATCATAACTATGTTATAATAGAAGGTCTCTTAGGCTTGAATAGGGGACCCCATACCTCAAAAATCAGCTCAGTGAAATCACATCACAGGAGCATCAGGAGCCGTCTCGCAGGAAGGCTCGTCTTCGGTCTGAATAATAAACATGATGTCTGTGATATGAAAAGCACCAACTGTCAGGTATTTGCAGCTGCGCGTGTGTCATGGCTAAATAGTGGGTCGAACAACCTAGAGTGGAAAACATGCATTGTGTAAAATTCCAGACTGTGTGTCACAGCATGTACAGACCAAGGTCGCTGCGCAGAGCTTGGGATGGGAACAACAGAATGCACTCGTCTGAAGGAAGTCTCGAGTCAGCAGTTTATTCAAGAAAGAACATGTAAACGCAGTGTCGTGTGCAAAGACAAAAAGATGGCTACATAACATTCAACGTGGTTATGCGAACTGAACAATGTATGTACGTATTCAGGGAGAACTCACTACACGCCCCCTTGAGCGAAGCAATATTTAATAGGCAAGAAAAGAGAGAACGCAGAGTTCAGTTTCGTCAGAGCAGAACAAGGCGTAACCAATGCAGCGCCAAAGTCCTAAAGTCCAATTAATTGCAGCATAAAATTCCAAAAAACACAATGCAAGTATAGTAAAAAACTCAAGCCGACCATCAGGAAGAGAAAAAAGAGAAATAAAAGAAATAAATGTTGCGCCAGGGTGCTGTCCAGTAGCACAGGCGCAATGGACGACAATCCAGTTAATCCATGAATGTATAGGCAGCATATGTGGCCACGGCTTCCAACAAAAAATCGTTTGCAGGGCCACTAAAAGTCTCAGCCATCCAATTAAGTAAAGAAAAGGAACATACGTGTTCTCCAACCAACGGAGCCTCTAGCACAATCAGAGGGCACCCGGAATGTTCCTCCAAATAGCTCATGGACAAGAAGTCGTAGGCTGCCGCTGAGATGTCCCAATTACCCAGGATACCATGCGCCGCACCACACGCCATGATCCGGACACCAGAACAGGACAACTCGTGAGACACTAAGGGCCTCATCAGTCGATCGAAATCCGGCACCGGAGACACCATGTTGGTCAAGCACAAATCCAGAGGCCATTCAAAGGGACAATCCAGGCAGTGTAATACAGGTTGTACGCAGGTGAAGTAGGAATACCTGAAGGATAATCCATAAGCCAGGCTCAAAGTCGCCAATGGCAGAGTACCATAACAGTCAAGGATCCGATCACGAAGAAGATGCAGACGGGACAGGTGCTCGTGTGGCACAGAAGGAGCAGCCATTCCGGAGTATGAAAAGGAAAAGCAGCACACCTGCCACTAGCGCCAGGAGCAGCGGGACACCTCCAAAGATGCTCGAGAACAGTGAATGAACAAATGCAGGAATTACACCAAAAATAGGTTGGAAAGAGGTCACGAGACCCGAGCCCACATGTGTAAAAAAATGAGCAAGGCCGGTCGTGGACGAGGCATTGAAAATAGTTTGGATCAAAGAGCCGAAATGCAGGGGGAGGTCAGTATTCAGAGGCGCCTGTACCTCAGTGCGCGTATTAGCAACGTGAAGGACAAATGTTTCACGAGAGGAAGTCAAAGGCACCTCTTTGTGGGACAATAGCGCTCTATTCTGCCCAACTTGTTGAACTCTGCTTTCAAGGTTGGAATCGAAGGCCAGATGGAAACATCCAGCCGCACATGCGGGGGTGGAAGAAGAACAGTATTGCAGCAGACAACCTTATGCGAGACAGTTATGTACGGGATTCCCACTCACATCCCGCAGCAAGCTTCATTATTCAACATTATGTAAATACCGTTTGCAAGCAGAGTGAAAGGAGGTGTAATCACAGGCACTGGGATACCTCGTAGGACGCACGCCAAATTCGGGGCTTGTACATTGCATGCGCCGTGTACTTGCATGTGCCTATTGTCTCATGTATGAATCCTAGAAGAGAGAGTGCTAAAGCTATTATCTATAACGGCTAAAGCCTTCTCCATGTTTGCTTGGTCAATAGCTCTCAATCTGGAAGCCGCCTCACTGTGCGACAACTTGCAGACTTCGTTGTAAATAGCATACGCCCACCTTTTGGTTGTGCCACCCACAGGACCATTCACAAAATCATTCAATTCGGTATGCACATTGATGGAGTGGGTGGACTTCCTGATCCTGTAGATGTGCTCTGTGTCAGCTGGTGGACAGATTGGGATGTGTGTACCATCAATGCAGCCAATGGAATGGGGGAACTGTGCCATGTGAGAAACGTCTGTTTTTGTTTACTGCAGTGCAGCCTGTGTGTTGTGGAAGCTGATGTAGTGGTGCATTCACTGCATCATGGCATCCAGGAAATTCCTGAAGGAACGGGACAGGCAACTCTGGGATACACCACCCACCGCAGCTGTCACCACCTGATAACTGCCGGATGCCAACAGATGTGGGCTGCAGAGCACCTGCACATGTGGGGGTATGGCGTGCGCCCTTCTTATTGGCTGGTCCAGGAGTGGGTGCAGGTCCCTGATTAAGGCCATGATGGTTTCGGGGTGTAGCCTGTACCTCTCATGTATCTCTGCATCAGTCAGCTGGAATAGTGTGATGCGCTGTCTGTAGATGCGTTCCTCCCGTCGCCAAACCCTCAGTCCTGCTGCCTGTAGATGTAGGCGCCTTGCAATGACGTACATAGCGGGCATGTTGTCCACGCTGTTGCATTTTGGGATTGCTTATCTGCACTGTTGATGGTTACCACCTGCTTTCAATCCGTGTTAATTACCGACTCTTATTTACCGATTTTCTTGGATTTCTTAATTACCGAGTGCTCCTACATGTCATTTTCATTTTTACCACTTCATATTTACCACTTCATATTTACCGATTCGTTAATTATGTATTCGGTAACTCTGATTCGGTATTTTGGAATTCGGTAAATATGAATCGGTATTTACCGCCTCATATTTACCGAAAAGTGGTTTTTGGACTCCTACATCTCACTTGTCTGAATACCGGTCGGTAACGGCATATTTACCGAAAATCGGCCGTTACCGACCGGTATTTGGCTACCTACATGAGGCCCTAAGTCATGAAATAAATGTAAAGTTGCTTCATCTTATTTTGATTTATTCAATTTCTGTGTTTCATTTAATTTGTAAGTTTAATTTTGTAATTGGTAGCTATTGCATTTCATAATTTGTTTTTCTGTAAAAAAGGAAGGATGTGTAGTACTGTAGTAGATTATAATTTGTTAGTAATGTTGCAATGTGCCTTTAATAACGTGTGTACATTTCAATGGTGCTTGACATCATTCGGTTCTGGAATGTTTACTGAATTGTCAGATTGCTGTTGGATTTAACTACGATCAGCCGTGGGTCTTGTTTCCTGAATAAAACTAATCTTTTCAACAAATCTACTGATTCTTCCTGGATTACTTGGGGAAACCTCTCACTACAGTGATAACAGCCTTAGATGCCCTGCAGTGCTCTGGTACAGACCGCCTGAACAGATGCCTGGGGTGAGCAAATCGCCACACCGAATCTCCACACGGAGCCATTGTTGCTGGAGTGTGTATTCAGCAGTGCAGCGCAATGGTGAAGTGGTGTGGTGCTTTGTTACACGAAAGCCAAGGTTTCGTTTCCCAACAGGAGGATGAGACGTGGCGGGGCAGGTGCAGTGACGTAATTGGCTGCTGGGCTAGCCTGTCAGGTTGGATGCGGGTCAGTCCTGAGCACGCGTGACAGCAGCTCTGTCGAGTGTTCTACGCACAGCGCATTGTCTGGTTGTGATGTGGGTCAGTCACATGCTGGTGTAAGAGCTGCCCGCTGAGTTGTGTGATGCTCAGCGCTGTATGTCCTAAAGGGCAGCCGCATTGGTTTCATTGCAAGCTCTGTGGCAAATCATGGACAAGCGCTGTGGATAATGGTGGATGATTTAACAATCATTAAATAATGACGATTTGCTACTTCTATGTGTACTGCAGAACGCAGCACACATAGAAGTAACAAATCGCCATTATTGATTGTTTATGCACAGGAAGGGCCACCTTCCTGCACATAAACCATCATTCCCTGCAACGAAGGCACCCTTCTACTATGGTGCACTGCAAAGGTGCGTGCATTGGCAGCTATTTTTAGCACCAGCGCCATAGGAAACACAGGGGTGCGACATATTGTTGTCAATACAGCACATCCCTGCGCTTTGGAAATGATGGAGCGTGGTGCTGCCCAATTTAGGGCAGCTCTGAGCTCCGCCATTCCTTGTAAATATGCCCCTTAGAGTCTCAAGGACTGGTATAAGTCTATGATCATGTTCACTTCTGTCTTTCCCCATGACCAGGATATCATCCTGAAAAATCTTTACACCCGCCACCCCCTTGAATATGTTGCTCGTTGTTCTTAGGAATAAAGCTGTAAGTGGATGCTAAATCGAAGGGTACCGTGGTAAATTGGAAGCAGCCAAAATGTATAATAAACATTGTAAGTTGTCCCTTCCTGCACATAAACAATCATTAATGATGCGTTGCTCATTCTATGCAGGATGCAGCACACATAGAATAAGCACAAACGAGGAGAAATAAAAGTATTTCCCCTCGTTGTGCCATTCTAGCGCCTGCTGTTGCATGGTGTTAGTTTTTGGTGCTGCCTCAGATACACATACTTGTAAATCTGGGGCAGAGTCAAAAAGCAATGGGTGTTGCGGTGGAACGCCCACAGCAACACCTCTTTCATGCAAAGTGATGCGTGCAAAGGGGCCATATTTGCAAGGCGGCCTTAAGCCACACAAAGTGGCTTAGCGCCTCTTTGTAAACATTGAGAAGGGCAGAAGGGCATAGCGCCACCACAACATCGGTAAAAGTGACTTTCTGGTGGCACTATCACCTGGTAAATATAAATTTAGGGGTCAATGGGTTGACAGTGAAATTCAGTAAATGTAAATTTGCCCAGAAAGAGGTTGTATATCTTGGTCACAGTATTAGTAAGAATTGTATCAAACCAAAGCAGTGATTGGTTGAAGCTATAAGGAAAAGTATCAAGTCCTAGTGGAACAGATGAAGTTAGAGCCTTTTTAGGTCTAACTGAATTTTATTAAAAATTAATTCGAATTTTTTTTAAAGACATACCACATACGACAGTTACTAAAAAGCTGAGTGAAATTTATTTGGATAAGGAATGTCAAGATTTGTTTGTAAATTTGAAAGATGAAATTTGTAATGCACCCTTTTTTAAAGGTTTTGATCCTAAGTGCCAAATTATTGTGACCACGGATGCAAGTAATAAAAGCCTGGGCGCAGTCCTGCCACAATGTGATGATGAACGTAATGAATGGGTGGTCGCTTTTGCATCACGTTCTCTGACGTCAGCTGCGAAAGATATTGAGTGATCGAGCGTGAAACATTTCTGTGTGCCTGGGCATTGAATCACTTTCACCCGTATGTCTGGGGTTTCCACGTTTTGCAAAGATCGGATCATAAACCTATAAACAAAACTGGAACAACTACTGGGTTACAAAATGCATCGCCGAGATTCAGTTAAATGTCAGTGAAATTGTTGGACTTCACATATGATGTTGAATACTGGCCTGGTGTCAAGAACAGGGTCGCTGATTTCCTTAATAGGATGTCATTAACCATTAAAAAGGAAGATGAAGTAATGCAGGAAGAAGACAGAGTGGCATTGCTATTTGATGGGGTTTTAGATGGTATTTCTTTGACAGAGTGGAAGATCAATTTGGATAAAGATGAAGGTTTAAAATAATTGATGAATATTTAAATGAAGGTTGGGCCAAGAAAAGACATCTTAAAACAGAGGAAAGTATGTTTTGGGAGGTAATACGTAAGCTGTGTGATGAATAAAATATGCTATTCAGATGTGGAAAAGTGGTTCACCTGTAACCCTGAGGAAAAAGATTCTAAAGTTCTGTCATGAGGATCATTTAGGGGAGTCCATAACAAAACAGACAGTGAATTATAATTATTGGTGGCCGGGTCTTGACAATTAAATTGAAGTGTTAATATGTTACTGCATAGAATGCAATAATTAATTTAAACCACCCCTATGTCCCATTGAGAGCCCAAGCATGTCGTGCGAGAGGATTGGTTTGGACATTGTTGGTCCTATTGAATGTGATGATGGCGAATACAAGTACATTTTGGTGCTAGTTGATCACTTCTCAAAATGGCCAGAGGTAGAGGTTGTTCACAATGCCGATTGTGCAGGTATCATTACATTTTTGGATACAACTTTTATGAGGGAAGGCCTGTCAAAATGTGTTTTTACTGATAATGATCCACAATTCATGGCTGTTTCTTTTTTTAAAAGTTCTGGAAAGGAATGGCATTACGCATAAAACCACATCCAAATATCATCCCGAAAAAAATGGTTTAGTTGAGCACTTTAATAGGCTTCTCAAAGGAAGTATTCAAATGTGAAAGTGTAATAAATTTTATTGGGATTGTGAAATGTGTTCATTAATTTGGGTTTATAGTATCACCCCCAGTTCGATTCCAGAAAATAGTCCCTTTTCTTTGATGAGAGGTGGGAAGCCCATGACCAAAGATTTAATGGGATGACTTCTTTCAAATAAGCGGAATGGTCCTCCGAACAAGTGAGAAAGAAAATAGCTTTAGCCCAACATTCATATAAGTCTTGGTGGTATGACAAAAAGTATGGATCAAAAGTTGTTGAATTGAAATGTGGAGATTGGGATAAAGTGAGGAAGGAAAGAAAGGTTAGGAAGGGTGAAAGTAGATTTTCTCAACCCTTGCGGATTTGCAAAATATTTCGCAATTTGGAAAAACTAAGTGATGGGAAAGTGTGGCACATAAGCAGAGTGGCAAGGTGTAGGAGGAATGGAGAGCAGAATGCTGATTACAATAGTGATAGGTATGATTTGATGGACAGGGATGTTGTCTGAAATGATCCAAGAGAAGGGAATGGTGAGGTCAAGGATGGATTGTGTGAAGCGCCTGACAATTTTAGCTCACCAAATGGCGATGGTAGTGGATTGGGAAATGGTCTTGGTGTGTCCAAGGATATGGACAAAGATAATAGTAGTCAAAACAAAATGGGGAGATTTGGTAGAGTCATTACCAAACCAAACAAAATGACAATCTTGTCTTCAATGCTTAGTTTTAGTGAATTTTGAGTTTTGTTATTCCTATGTATAGTCTACGGAGTTTATTTGAGCCTTTCTATGCACAGGTTAATGTATTGTGTGTTGTATGATTCAAGTTAACTATGGCCAGAAAAAGTACGAGTCGTACGCGTGTTTTCCGACCAACTCGTACATCTGTACGAGCGTGCAAGTACGATGCGAGAAACGCGAAATCGCCAACTGAATCGTTTCCGGGTCCGAACCGCTCCGTACATCTCATCCGTAACCAAACCATGCCCGTGCAATGGAGGCGATTCCCGACTGAGCCAGTATGATGCACGATTTGGACAGCCGGATCGAGTTGGAGCCTCCAACGTGTAAACGCTCTGGGAAGCCGACTTCGGGGGTCCGCGCCCGACCCCCTTCACCCGTAGTCGTACGAGTCGAACATAGGGGGGAGCCAAGGGTCCCCCCTACACATGCATATATACGGTGCGGGTGGCACAAACGCGTCCCCACTACAGGGGGCGACCTTGTGCGCAACGTACCTTTTTCATCAATGGGAGCCTCTGTACGCATCGTACAACAGGCTCCCATTGACTTCAACGGGGCTCCGAGCGAACCGTGTCCGTCAGCGCTGGTTCGCTTCGTATTCGGGCACTCAGAGCCCCAGAGCACGAGACGGTCGGAAAGCCCTCCTGATCCGAGTCGGACGAAGCCCTCTCCCAGCGAGATCAGAATCAGTCGCTATGTGTTAATCATTGTTTTTTCAAAATTTATGAGCGGAAGATGTGTTGTAATGTTATAGTGAGGTATATAAGGTTCCATAAACTCTATTTGTCCAGAGTATCACCTGTTGTGCATAGGTTCCACAGATGACTGTTAAACTGTAATAATGAGTCAGCTGTCAAGAAATGCTGTTGGAGTACGACGTGTCTAGGGCTGTCTGAAATAAACGTACCTGTCAACCTGAATCTGATGTGTGGAGTCTTTACTACATGCTTTAACCATTTAAAATGTTTTGGAAGGTGCCATCACTCAGAAGGAGAGAGGAGTATTTGTTTTCTAACTCAAGAC
Organism: Triturus cristatus; assembly: GCF_964204655.1. NCBI lineage: Eukaryota > Metazoa > Chordata > Amphibia > Caudata > Salamandridae > Triturus > Triturus cristatus. Next base: position 1,836,246,052 of record NC_140589.1, on the reverse strand, counting down.
ACTTCTCAACACAATAAAAGAGGAAAGCACACTGACGTTTGCAGAAGGTAACCAGTTGATTTCTACAATTTCCATCCTCATTTCTGGTCCGTCTTCGGCTTGTGAATTGCTATTTGTCTGCCTCTTACCTGACACACTTGCCCCTCTCTCTGATTGGCTGCTCTGCTCTAACTCTCTCTGGCCCTCCCATTCATCACCTTTCTCTGCCCATGTTCCTGTGTCCCTCTTTCTATGTTCTCTTTTGGTTGATGCTCTCACTCCGTGTCTTTGAGAGGCTCTCCATCAGTGCATTGCTTGTGTTAGCTCCTGCTCCATGGTTCAATCTGTTTTTCGGTCCCCCGCCTCTCTTCTTTTAACAAAATGTAAGTCCAAAATGCCTCATGACCAGAATCAGGGAAATCTGAGGTATTTTGTTGTTATACTTTAGCTAAAGGTTCGCTCACATATATAGGGAGTTAAAGTGTGTCTACAATGGGGGTGATTACGCGTGTGACCAAGTCCTAATTAACAGTGCACTTTATACCCCATTTTTAGCCCCTGAGCTGGGGTCAGGAGCGCACAAGGGATCACTGACTAAATATCAAAGGTCAAAATATCGACGTACAAAAATATCGCAGCAAAAATATCGAGGACAAAAATATTGACATCCTATCTACTTTAAGGTAAGTACAAAAATATAGAAGAAAAAAAAAATATCGATGTCAAAAATATCGTTTTTTATTTAAGTTAAACAAATAGTGTAAAATAAAGTAAATAATAAATATAATTAAAATAAACATAGTTAAATGCTTAAAAATAAAGTAAAAGTAATATATATATAATTTAAAAATACATTAAACATATACATATAATATATAATATATATATTATATATCTACTTACTTATTAATATGTTTTAATATTTATTTTAATCACTTATAATGGTTTTATAAATTATAAATACATCTATACACATAAAACAATATTATAAAAAAAAATTATAACAAATTTAACAATTGAAATAATTTTTAATCTTTTTAAAATTAATTATACAGTACATTAGCTAAAATAATACAAAAAATATTAGATAGCATAAGAAATAAAATTACTATTCCAATCCCAGTGACTGCAACAGTAGGAAAAGTGTTGGATAGCGGAGGGGTAAAAATTACTATTCCCACTCTAGTGAGTGCAACAGTAGGGAAAGTGTTGGATAGCGTAGGGGTAAAAATTACTATTCCCACTCTAGTGAGTGCAACAGTAGGGAAAGTGTTGGATAGCGTAGGGGTAAAAATTACTATTCCCACTCTTGTGAGTGCAACAGTAGGAAAAGTGTTGGATAGCGGAGGGGTAAAAATTACTATTCCCACTCTAGTGAGTGCAACAGTAGGGAAAGTGTTGGATAGCGGAGGCGTAAAAATTACTATTCCCACTCTAGTGAGTGCAACAGTAGGGAAAGTGTTGGATAGCGTAGGGGTAAAAATTACTATTCCCACTCCAGTGAGTGCAACAGTAGGGATAGTGTTGGATAGCGTAGGGGTAAAAATTACTATTCCCACTCCAGTGAGTGCAACAGTAGGGAAAGTGTAGGATAGCGTACGGGTAAAAATTACTATCCCCACTCCAGTGGGTGCAAAAGCAGGGAAAGTGTTGGATAGCGAAGGGGTAAAAATTACTAATCCCACTCCAAAGAGTGCAACAGTAGGGAAAGCGTTGGATAGCGTAGGGATAAAAATTACTATTCCCACTCCAGTGAGAGTGCAGCAACAGTAGGGAAAGTGTTGGATAGTGTAGGGATAAAATTACTATTCCCACTCCAGTGAGTGCAACAGTAGGGAAAGTGTTGGATAGCGTAAGAGTAAAAATTAGTATTCCGACTCCAGTGAGTGCAACAGGAGGGAAAGTGTTGGATAGCGTAGGGGTAAAAATTACTATTCCCACTCCAGTGAGTGCAACAGTATGGAAAATGTTGGATAGCGTAGGGCTAAAAATTACTATTCCCACTCCAGTGAGAGTGCAACAGTAGGGTAAGTGTTGGATAGCATGGGGTAAAAATTACTATTCCCACTCCAGTGAGTGAAACAGTAGGGAAAGTGTTGGATAGTGTAGGGATAAAAATTATTATTCCCACTCCAGTGAGTGCAACGGGAGGGAAAGTGTTGGAAAGCGTAGGAGTAAAAATTACTATTCCCACTCCAGTGAGTGCAACAGGAGGGAAAGTGTTGGATAGCGTAGGGGTAAAAATTACTATTCCCACTCCAGTGAGTGCAACAGTAGGGAAAGTGTTAAATAGTGTAGGGATAAAAATTACTATTCCCACTCCAGTGAGTGCAACAGGAGGGAAAGTGTTGGATAGCGTAGGGGTAAAAATTACTATTCCCACTCCAGTGAGTGCAACAGTAGGGAAAATGTAGCATAGCGTAGGGGTTAAATTAACATACTTTAAAAATGTTTTTTAAATAAATGACATATTAATAATTATTTAACAAAATAATTATTAATAAATACCTATTAAATTAAATACATTTTTACTTAAATAACATTAAATTACTTCCCACCCTATTCCCCTATAAACACACAACGCGCAACACATAAAAATATAACACAATTAATTTAATTATCAATTAAAAAAAATAATTACCAATTAATAATTAATTAACAAATTAATTAACTATAACAATACATAAACACATATTAACTAATTAATTATATTTAAATTACTTACCACCCTATTCCCCTATAAACCCACAACCCACTACACATTAAAAATAGCATAATTAATTTAATTACCAATTAATCAATTAATTAAAATTAACTACCAATTAATAATTAATTTACAGTAAATGTATTAACAATAACAATAAATAAAAATAATAATAAATTATTTATAATTAATATAATTATAAATTAACCAGTTAATAACCATTAATTACCAATTAATAATTAACTAAAAAACAATTAACAATCAAAATAAATAAACACATATTAACTAATTAATTATATTTAAATTACTTCCCATCCTATTTCCCTATAAACCCACAACCCGCTCTGATACTAAAACGCAAAATTTACTTTAAAAAGAAATTACTATTTCCTAAACATTTAATACATATATTTAAAAATAATGTAACATGTTTAAAAAAAAATTTAAACATACATATACAATACATACTAAAATACATAACACTAAAAAAATCGATATTATTTACAACTATATATTTGCAAACGATATTTACTTCGATAATACATACTTTGATATTTAAAAAAATCGATATTACTCACCTTAAAGTCGATATTCTGGTCAAGGATATTCTTGACTTCGATATTCTGTCCCTACAATATTTAGAACTCAATATTAGTGCAGGTTGATATTTAAACTTCGATATTTTGACTGAGCACCGCGCACATGCGCATGTGCTAATAGTGTCTGAGGAGAAGCACTACTGGAATATTTGTGTTGGGCGCAATAAGCACTTTTGTGCACATTCTCATTGAAGCTGTGCATGTATGGTACAGTTGTAATCTAAGCTTGTGAGAAGGAGTCTGATGGCTTTACATTTAGCCCTGACAAGTGAGGGTTTCATACTCCCGCAAGGCAGTAGTAGGCAAAGCAAGACTCTTGCATCTGACATTCTTGGTCCGTTACTAAATATAACTGGGTGGTCTTAGCCATCCAGACTGATGGAATGTCCAGCAATGTCTCTTAAAAGGAAAACTTCTTCTCATGTACCAAACAAACAACACAAATTGGGCACAAATATTAAAGAGAAATGTGTAACATCCTAAGAAGTTGGCGTTATGCAGAAATAAATACATCGAAGGAACCTGGTAAATAGCATAGGACAGTTAATACAGCCCCTTGGCTGCCTCTAACCAGAAGAAACATATTTAGAAGTTTATGTGCAGTCTTCCAAACCTTTTCTAAGTTTTATCAAGTTTTAAACCAAGGGGAAGTGAAACTCAGCAAGATTCTAGCAGGTTGGACAGACCGGCTCAACAGAAGGGTGCAGTAACAATGCACGCCTCCCGACCCCCTTTTTCATCCTTAAGACTAGCCCTGTGTACCCAAAGCTGTGTCACCATCCTGTGAGCAGCTCAAGCCAGCACATGGATAGCTGAAAATGTCCCAAGTACCAACCAGTGCAGCCAGTGGCTCCTCGCAGTTCTCTCTCTCAACTTGTGCCATCATTTTTTGTGTTCACAGACGGCCCCTCTACAACTTACCATTCCCAGTGCTTTATTGTTTCTTTTGAACTCCCTTTCTGCTTCCTTTAGCAGTTGTTTCCACACTTTTTGTTCGGTCTCTGAACTCCAGTCAAAAGAGAATAAACTTGATTTTCCGATCTTGCAGTTTTTGCAGATACATGCCCCAAACCTGTTTTTACTGTTTTATAATATTTTTTTTAATTATTGTTCATTCTTCATCGAGTACTTTTGGAGATCATCAAACAAGATTTATAGAGCGCGGCTAATCACCTGTGAGGGTATCCAGGCCCTAAGAACATCGCTGCTGAGGGGTTTGGTTGAATAGCCAGGTCTTGAGTCCTTTCCTGAATTCTAGGAGAGAGGGTGAAGTTCTTAAGTCAAAGGGGGGGTAGTTCCAGGATTCTGCCGCCAGGGAGGAGAAGGAGCATCGGCCACAGCGCCTCATCGTGCAGACAAAGTTCAAGGGTAAATATACGTACAGTGAGCCAACCCTGTACACTTCTTGCTGAACATCCCCCTACACACCTTTACAAGTACTCTTTCATTGCTGTGGGCTCCAGTGTATGATGTGTCTCTTCCACATGTGCACCGTCCCGGGCCAGCCCTCAACAAGTTCTCGTGCTGCTCACGCAAGCATCACCTCTTAGCGCCACATGCCGGTCTTGCCACAATTTCGTCTTTGGCTTTGGTTCAAGACACAATTGGTTTATTTCGCAGGTACTCTTTGGTCTCGGTCAGGAGTACAGATGGACAATCTCCTGCCTCACCATATTATCCAAACACCTTGAGCTCACAACCTTTGCACAAGAAGCCACATTGTCATTTTGCTACCTTGACCTCCACAGCCCCTGCTAACAATCATGAGTAAATTACTTTATTTCACAGTTGAGACGCCGATCACTTGCATGAGAGTGGGCCTCTGGTTATCTTTTAACTCAAGAGCTGTCTTGGATTTACATGTGAAAAATGCTCTTCAAGGAGACCTGCTGGACCTATTGGTTCTTCCTCTAACTCACAGTTCTAGATTACTGCCTCACACACTATGCTTTGGTCAAACTAACCACTCTCACTCTTACAGCCATCTTCCTGTGTGGCTGCCTCTTGTTTCTGCTTCTATTTTCAGCAGCCATCAGAATCATGAGCCACAAAGCCCTGATAAACATCCTATCAATACACAAGGGTTCAAAAGACACTTGTTCTCCTGTTTCTCCTACCACGGAAGCTGTAAGAACCTTGCAGCGTTCCTCAAGGAACCAGAGTCTCCCCATGTTGTTCAACCTCTAGATTGGATCTCTCGAAGTCCTCCTTTCAACCCATAGAATGAAGATTCACCCGTGCATCAGTGACACTCGGCTGTATCTGGAAGTCTCTGCCAGGAAGAACATAGATCCTGTAGGAGAGTAGGATCTGCTTCACATGGGTACCCCCCTTTTTGCTGGTGTGTCACTGTTTTTCGACCTTAATCTGGCTGTGGCCCTGCTAATCAGGACCACAGCCTAGCTGCTTCCGTTCTAAAATGGTTTCCATGTACATTAGGTACATATCTAATTGGATTCTGGAGTGCCTTATAAGCCCCTAGTATATGGTATACTATGTACCTAGGGCATAGGTACCTCAGAGGCCTACCAGGGGCTGAAGCATGTATTATGCCACCCCTGGGAAGCACTACAAAATGGCACCACAGGTCTGCTACTGCAGCCTGGGTAAGGGTGTGCTTGCACCCCTTACAGTGGTATAGGCTACCTATATCCACACATATATACAGACACATATAAACCTATAAGTCACCTCTATGGCAGGCCGTGACAATCCTGAAGGCAGAGTGCTTGGTTTTGTGTGAGAGGGTGCCCAAGCATGAGCTGAGCCCCTCTGCAGCTTTCGGAAATACTTCCTTATGGCTGTTCTGTGATACAGCCATACCATATACTCTTAAGTGCATTATAACCTCGCGGTAAATGCTAACTTTGGAATGGCTGCATCAAAACATGTCGTGTTTGGTGTCAAACACTTTGGAATACCACCCCCCCCCCCCCCGGCCAGTTCTGGCGGTGGGGGTAGCATTCCACCCTTCTAGAGGGAGAGACATGTTCACACTGGTAAAACCCGGTAGGACTTTCCTGAGCCCTGGCATCACAAAATGGATGCCTCTGCCACAGACACGGGTCTGGCCTCCTGCTGCTGACCGAAGCTCTGGCAGAGGAGGCCTGGACAATAGGTTTCCTGTCGAAGGGAGTTGTAACCACCTTTCCAGACAGGTAGATGTGTATTGGGGCTGGGCGGGAGCACTCTCTGATGCTTTGAAGTCCTGCACTGGGGGCACATTTGGTGTCCCTATGCATAGTCCAGTTCAAACCGGTTGCAGGGCTACCTGCCCCTGCTCTGGTGCAAAACTGGACAAAGCAAATGGGTGTAACCACCCCTTTTTCCAAGCCCACCCATAGGTGGGGCCTTAGAGTTAGTCCATCCCCTAAACTTACTATAAGTATAGGAATCCAGTCCCTAGGACTTGAGATTACCCTAGACGAAACTCTGCAACATACATCCTGGACCTTCGACGTTCTATTCTGACTAGAAGACTGAAGAAATCTCCCTTGGGGTCAAGGAGTGACTCCCCTGCTTGGCAGGCACCAAAGAAGCAACTGACCGGTCTGCATTGCTGAATCTCCTGCCGGATGCTGAAGGCTTTGCATCACCAGAGGTGGATTTCCAGACTTCCCCGAGGCTACCCTGAGTCCACAGCAAAGCTGAGGCCCGTGGCTATCGTGGGTGACGTGGAACCGTGACCCCTGGACACCGTGAACTTTTGCAGCAACACTATCTTCCTGGTCCTCCTCGAAGTTGTGCTTTAGGCTCCGAGTAGCCCCTGCCATGAGCACCTCCTGCACCAAAGATTGTTGGCTCCCACTCCACGAGTGAGCCGTGAGCCAGCTTCAAGTGCGACCGCTTGAGGCTCCTTTACGATCACTAGTCTGTTAGCTAGCAGGTCCCCTCGAAGGCAACTCCTCTTCTGCTTGGGCTTTCCTGGTTGCTCCAGATGTGCCCCAACTTACCCTTGCTGGGTGAGTCCCTCAGACCTTGCTGGTCTGCACAGCAGTCCTTTCTCTGAATTCCAGTGACTTGCCGTTGCCAAGGCTTGTTGGGTCCATTCTGGTTGCCGACACCGCAGCACTCGACAGACAACTCGAATCCAGCTCGTGGACTTTGTCAACACCTCCTGGACTTCGTGGCTGAAGAGTCAAGACACCCATCAACTCACCTGAAGCACCCGACATCTGTGGGCATTGGTCCATCCTGCCCTCGGTCACTGGCCCAGACTCTGTCCCCTCTGCTTTCAGGTTCCTTCCTTCCTAGATCCGGGCTTGGATCTCTTCGGACACTTCTCCTCTTCACGGCAGCAGCAGTTCTTTGCAGGCTCCTATTGAGATCGATGACGCGACCCAACACCGAAAGACACCTATGCACCCGGCTTCCCAGGGTGAGGTAACTCGAGTAGTCCGGTGCTCCCGTGGGTGCTAGCCCTAGAACTTCCTAAGTCCAAAAGGGTTTGGTCCTGACTCGATTAGAAGTGTCCCTAATCTTTACATTTCCAACCGCGACATTGCCCGTAGAAGATAATGGGAACCCGCGGTTGTTTTTACACACTGCATAGAGTCCCCGTGGGTCCCCTGTGTCACTACCTTGGGTGGTTCCTTGGGGTCTCAGCGATTCTACAGGCTATAGGCCTAGTGTCTATTCCAGTTGTGGTTCTTATACCACTTTTTTGGTATATGGTTTGGTACGCCCCTAGGGCCCAAACGTGTATTTGTGCTATTACTGATGCTTGCTCACTTGTAAACTAAGTACTTCGAACTCCAGTCTCATAAAGAGACTAGAGGGGTGTGGTTTATCTTAAATACATATATTTTGAATATATACCTGGTGTGGTTGTCCTTTTATTTGATCATTCAAGAGATTATAGACTGGTAAAATAAGCTGCTTTACATTCCTTCAAGACTTAGCCTGAAGGCTGCTCTCCATAGCTACCACTAGGATAGCTTTCAATAAAGGTTGTCTTTAACCTATCACCATAAGGGGTTGTTTGGACTGATACAAGGTGCCCACTAGAACTAGTGGACAGCATATATCAGGCCACCTTCTCACAGATCCCGTCAGATAATGTTTGAGCCACATCTCTTATCCCTACAAAACAGGAAAAAAAGATTGAGCTGCTGCTCTCCAGTATGAAGTTTGACACCCCGGAGCATTAACAACAGTCTCTCATTCAAAACATATATCACCATGAACACGCAGAGAGCCTTATGCTACCAGCTCATACCTTAATGTGGACTATAGTAATACCTTGCCGAAAGGGTCTTTGGAATCACTGTCCAAGTCCTGTCCTCTCCCACTTGGATGGCATTAATGCCCTACTCATCACCTGGTCCAGATTGACACTGGTCCCTAGGAGCACACACGTGCTGCTGCTGTGCGATTCTCTAAGTGCTGATGAGCACACCATTCCAACCTACAAAACCCTTCAAGGCTGTCCCCCCGGCCTGTTTTCTATTAAATATTTGATGTATCACCTAGAAAACATGACCAACTAGTATGCTGACCCACCTGGAAGTACAACTAACCATCTGAGGAGGCCAGAGCGGCACAAACCAGAAATAAAGAAATGTGAGAAAGACCAGCAGTCAAGTATTCTCAAACTATGCATCCATATTCTAGAAGAACACCCCTGTTTGGGCGGGACGCGACATCTCTGCTGCAGTCCAGAAAAATAGTGTAAGACACTGAAGTAAGTAACGCACACGAGGATGCTCAAGGATGCCATCACGAGCACATATTACAGACACATCTCATCAAGATGCAGCATCCCAGCTCTCTGGTCCTAAGGCTGACAACAAAGATGCTTTCCCTCTTCTCGCTCCATCCCTGCTGGCAGTGGAGGCTGGTGGAATTTGAAAGTGGTGAGGCGTGAGAGCAAGGAAGGAATTATTTTGATCGACTGAACAAGACGTTTATGAAGGGGGTTGAGCGGGTCCCCCCCCAAGAAAAGTTTGAAATATTGGTGTAATTTTCAGAACTATTTCTGTAATAAATGGATCAAAAATACAGTTCTTGTAGGCCTTTATAAATAAAAACATATAAGCTATTTCATGGAATTTATGATTTGCCAAACAAGTCTGACCTCCGAAGAAGGCTAGAGTACCGGGCAAGAATGCGGGGGCTCCACCCTTTACAATATAAAACACATAACATAGGATCATAAACGTCCACAAAGAGAGCTGAGGCATTTGTGTGAGTTTGTGCCTTAAATAATAGATGAGTTGTCTCCAGCTGCACGTCCAGGTGTCTGCTGATGTTAGGAAGGGAGTGTGTTGGCTGGCCCTGGAGATCCTTCTCCTGGAAGGGGTACCACTGGTTTTGGGGGCACTGAGGCTGCAATGCTGGGCATTGATAGTGTCCTACATTGTCTTGCTTGGCGAGAACATCACCTCTCTCGCACAAACATATTAATTCATTGTGATAGATTTGAGATGCACCCTATGAGGCACAGAACCGAGCCATTTATCATTTAGAAACAGAAAGCAGAGAGCAAGCAGAGAGGGTGTGTGGTTTACTACTAGCACTGCAGGGCACATATCTTTTTGGTTCATATAGAAGAAAAGTGAAAATGGCATCCTCACAAATGCCAGTAGAAGAGGCAGGGAGGAGAGAATGATTTTGACAACAACTAACTACCATCAATCTATAGTTCTATATACAGCTCTAGTGGAATGTTAACAATATGACTTAATGCTGAAAATGATACAACAATGTACAGACAATGGCGGACACAGTGACCGCACTATCCTATTGTGTACCCTTAGTGTGAAGATTCGCAATTCGTGTAGAAAAGGTGTGCATTAGCCACTCCAGCACCTGCCGTTGTTTGGTGCTAACTGCGGTGCAGAGAAATGCTAAATCCAAGGTTTGGAGTGGTGCACCACCAAAGTGTAAACAAAGTTGTTTTTCAATACATCTCAAAGTCTTTTGGTGGGTTATCAAACACAGTCTTTAATTGCAGAAAGGTTTGGTTTTCAGGACATTGTCAGCCAATGCGTTTCGTTCATGACAATGAACTTCTTCAGGCATGAGAATGAGTGTCATCTTGTACGTAGTAAGGGCGCATCGATTGCCTGCCTGGTCCTCCTTGATAAGGGCTCGCAGTCTTCGTGATGAGAGAACTGCTGCTTTCTGCTCCGTCCAATGCTGAAAATGAGATTAAGCACTGTGGGGCAGATTTACAAGCCCCTTGCGCCACCATTGCGTCACTTTTGTGACGCAGCAGCGGCGCAAAGCCAGCACCATGCTGCGGGGTATTTACAACGTGACGCATCTAGGGACCCCGAGCCTTGCTGGACGTGCGTCGCACTTGCGACACGACTCCAGCAATGCGTCACCTTTACGGCAGCAGATGCATCACGCATCTGTCTATTCTTGCCCCATGGTGCGCTGCATTGTAAATGCGGCGCACCATGGTGGCGCAAGAGGTGTCTGCCGTGACGCAAAATAACTGGCGCATCCCTGCTGATATGCAGGGATGCGTCGGTTATTGTAAATCTGCCCCTAAATGTTGTGCAACTGGCGCCTGAGCACGTGTGAATAAGTGTGTGTTTGTGAAAGACCAAAGAGGTGTTGATAGTTGTGTATGAGAGCAAGAGAGTTTCTGGGTCTCTATGCAAGCATGAGGATGTATGTATGCAGTTTTGTGCAAAGGTGCATGTTTGTGCAAACAAGTGCATCTACCCATATAAACATGTGACTATGTATATAAATGTGTATTTGTGTATGTTTGAGTATGTGTGCGTTGCAGTGAGCGCATGTGCAAGTGTTTCCCAAAAACAATTGTCTGTTTATGTATTTGTATACGTGTGTTAGCTTTGGGAAAAGTATATGAACAAACGTATGTGCACAAATGTGTGTGTCTGTGTATACAGGAGCAGGTGAATGGGTGTTCATGGATATGTGATCACAGCATTTCACACATGTAAGCGCCTGTGACTGCACCAATGAAAGTGTACATTTCAGCAAGTGGGTCGCAGCGGGTGTTTACGCGAGTGTGTTTGCTAGAAAGTGTGTGGGTGCTCAGTTAATATTCGTGAATGTGTACATCATCGATGCAATTCAGTATTTTAGGATGTCCAAGAGTTTTCAAGGAATCTTATAGTGATAGTGTCTAAACATGAACTTAGAACCATGCTGCCCCCCCCACCCTGGTGGCAGTGCCAGCTCCCGCCCCCACCTGGTGGCAGTGCCAGCTCCCGCCCCCACTCTGGTGGCAGTGCCAGCTCCCGCCCCCACTCTGGTGGCAGTGCCAGCTCCCGCCCCCACCCGGTGGCAGTGCCATTAGTCCACTAAGAGGCAAGACATTGTCACGTGAGCCCTGTATGTGGCTCAGATTCTGATGGCTAGAGTAACACTATAGGCTGATAAATCAGACACTCTAGGTTTTTGTACAGCTGGAATCCTGATGATATTGGAAGGTGCTTAAGTTAAGTATGCCATAGTGAAGAAAAAGGTCATATAAAATGTTTGCCTAAGATCAAACAATTTGGTTAAGTGGAGAAGCCACGAGTAATCCAGTTTTTTCTTGTTTCACTTTGCATAAATCTGCCACTAAATGGGTACCTGTGTCTGCTTGTTCCCTGAAGGGTTAACACTTTCTTCTCACCTCTGTGCCTGATGAGGGAAGAGTGACAGTGGGAGGCAGAGGAAGCCATGTGAAAGCTCCGCTCACTCTTTAAGGGCTCTAAGGGGCCACGCCTCGGGGGGGGGAAAGACTGCAAGGCCAAGATGTAATGCAGCTTGAGACAGAGGGGAGGCGATGGACCCTAATGTTGAATCTTTTCTGCTCTCACTCCATCTCCAAGGAGACCACAAAGGAGCCACTGACCCAGAACGAACTGAACATTAATTCAAGGTTTGAGACATTTGCAGGTTATAAACTTTGCAATGTTGTGGCGTTTTTTCAACTTTGCAGTCCTCTCTAGGGGGTTATATTCTTGCAGAAAGGTTTTGCAGAAGACTTTCGGCAGAAACTTTTTTACGTGAGAGTTCTCCTACTAAAAGCCGCGTTTCCCTAAAATGTATGCTCTAGTTTTGGAGGATTTTGTTCTCTCAATTTGCATACCTAAGAGCTGGTTTGAAAAAAAAACAAGAATAAATAGAAAGAACATTACACACTCCTACTGAAAAAGAGCTGTGAAGTCAATCATTTGGACTGAACTCAAGCAGACAGTCACTTCCTTGCCTCAGCAGCAGACCTAGCAGGCGTCTTCCTCTGTAGCGCCTCGACCAGCTTCTCTTATAGACTTGTGAGCTGCATTGAAAGGCGTTTAAACAACTGTTACTGAAGAGAAGAATACAATAACTATTTAGTGCCTCTACATGAATGTGTTCAAGTTATTGTGTATTAACCATCACAATATATATGAGGTTGGTCTTTGATAAATACATTGGTCGCCTTTGAAACTGGTCAGCCACGTGCCACGTTTGGAACACTGGACCTTAGAACACGCGCCTCCAAAAATACTCAGTCCACATGTAAAGTCCAGAGTGTCAAAGTCAGAGTTTAGTTAAACTCAGTGGGTTGACTGACGTCAGTGCAATTTCCTGTTCGGGTAGGACAGCTGCCATTTGAGACACAGTGTATGTCATAGGTCATGAACTGGTGTCATAGGTCATGAACTGGTGTCATGGGTCATGCACTGGTGTCATAGGTCATGAACTGGTGTCATAGGTCATGAACTGATGCAGGAAGAGTGAACTTGCTTGATGCTCAGCACTGCTCCAACACATCTCTGAGATCTGGCTCCTCCCCCTCTGGCAGCCTTTTAAAGACACATAAAAAGAAATGGACTCAGGTTTAGAGGGCCATTAATCAGGGCCCCTAAACTGTGTCTGAAGCTCAGAGGTGATCTATGGCCGTAATTACAGAGCAATACTTCACTGGGAGTCTGACCCAGAGGAAAGGACAAATCATAGATCATGCCACGACTGGGCGGGATTGTAAATTAGAGGCAGCGCGGTTTATTCCGCTGGCACGCCAGTGCACCAGTCCATCTACGCCGCCCGAAAGCTACGTGCAAGGCCTAAAACCCAGGATACAAACAGCGACAGCAAGCTCTTGCGGACATATATTAGAAGGAGTGTTTTGGAACTGGAATCTACCCTGCGAGGTGTTCCCCTCCCGTGAGTGCCTGACTGAGAGCATCCGCTGTCTTGGTTTATGACTCTGGCCCTCGCCTCATGCATGTCTAGTGGGTACGGACTACGCCTGGCCCTTGTTACGAGTGAGGTCCCGGCCCTGTCCTGTGATCTGGAGATGCCTCAAGGATGTCCTCATTTGCTTGATAGTGGACCACCGTCCCGGTCATGGGTTTAGCATGTGCAGCTGTGGTGGCAGCGTACCATGTTCTGTCATTCAGTAGTACTTGTGACCAGACCTTTTTATCTGTGTCACTGGAGTGGAGTGGACCCCGACTGACCCACTTGTGTAAAGTTACGCTGGTATGCGTTACCCCAGATCCTAGTGCTAACGTATGTAATGCGTGCATGTGGCCTGTGTGGGACATGCATCGTGTGTACGAGTGAACCAGAGTAATGGAGGCCTGCTTGTTCCATTTTGGCATCCCCTTGGCCTGTTCCTGTGCACAAGATGGAGGGAAGATGGTTTTCCCAGACAGTGGCAGTATATTGCTGCCATGTCTGAAGCTTGAGGGGGGAGGAGACCTTGCAACATAAGTGGGGAAAAAGGAGGTGGGTCTCCTTTCGAAATGTGATTCCATCCTTTCACTGATAAGAGCTGTTTAGTTTTGCTGCACACTGTCAGTGTGTAGATGGTGGAATTAAAGGGTGGGCCGGCAGGGTGAAAAGGGTCCTTTGGTGACGCCATCCACTTGTCTCTTTTCTGATTACTGTTCAATGTGCCCATCGATAAGCGCACGCAGAAAGCACGCACCTCTTTGTGCCTCTGTTGTGGGTACTCCAGGCTGTGGACTGCCCTGCTGTGGGAAGCATCAGGGCACACAAAGGCTGTGTCTGGAGAGCAGCCTGCCGGGGACACTTGAACGAAGAACCATCCTAAGCCAGTTCTGAGAATGTAGACAGAGAATCCACATCCCATGTCTGCTTTAACTGAGAACCACTGACCGACGTTCCAGTTCCAAGTTCCCTTTTTACCACGGAAGGGGTTGCTCCACAAAGTACTCAAAGGGCTGTTGTGCCATGAAAGCTGATATCTACCTGACAGGCAGCTTCCCAGAGGTGAGGGGGCATCACCTGGAGACTTTCCTGGAAGGAAGAAGTTGTTTCCCCGACCTAAAGGGCGTGGACGCAAGCCTGCCTACTGAGACAGGGAATGCGCCTACCAACCCTGCAGGAGGAGTGACTGTCCAGGGAGGGCCAGAGACATCTGACCCGGTGGCGGGAGTGTCTATTCAGACAGGAATGCTAAAGAGAGCAGTCTGTGTGCTCAAGGGAATTTAAATGTAGTCTCTCCGAGTGAGAGGTTCCAGTCGGGAACCACACTACCAGCAGACTGTCCCCATCAAAGACGCATGCCCGAGTGGATTGTGCCACTGCATCAACAAAATGTGCCCAAGCGACTGAGCCACTGCATCAACTAAGTGTGCCCATGTTAGGGTGCTCCGCCCCAGAGACTGCACCAAGGCAGACCGTCACCTCCATCCCATGGCACTAGCCCCATCTCACTGGAGGTGGGCTTGCTATCAGTCGGAAGTTGTTTGTAGGCTGGAGCCCTCCAAGCCGCTCAATCTGGGCAGCGGTCTCCACAGCTCCCCGCTGCAGACGCGGCCGAGTGCACGAGAACGTCCATCTTACGACTCTCCTCCCTGAAGAGGGAGCGAGTCAGATACCCAAGAAGGTCTGAGCGATTCTGCTGTTGTAAGAAGTAATATTTGAGGTCAACTGAGGAAACTGAGAGAATAAACTAATACAAAAGAGGTAATCAGCACCCCTTGATACCTACCCAGACAGAAGTCAAACCCAGAAAAGGGGAGACGTGCCTGGCCAATGTAGGAGGGACTCCCAAGAGGAGTGGAGGAGTGAGAGGGGTCCGGCCCACAGGCTCAGCTGCAGGGCACTTTTCTTTATCAAAGTAAAGTACTGGGTTGGACAATCAGCAGCCCCTTTCTGCCCTGTGGTCCCCAATCTGGGTCTGAAAGAGTGGCATTTCAGATCAGCATTAAGTAGAGCTAAAGATGGAAGCTGCCCTTTGCCTGTCCAGGGAACTATATTGATCCTTCTTTCGTACACTTCTTGCGTTCGCTTTTCTATTCTGTTCTGATGTTTTTGTAAAGCGCGTAGCTACGTAACCTGGCATCCCAGCTCTGAAAGCGACCACTCCCGCCGGAGTAACATAGTGAACATTAGATCAGTGCAGGGCGTTAGAAAGGTGGGTTTTAAGAAGTTTCCTGAGCCGAGCTTTCGACTGTTGAAATCTAAGATCTGCTGGGAGAATGATCCACAATCTCAGTACCATGTACACCAAAGGGCGTCCCCCATACCTTAGAGGAGAGGTGTGGTGCAGCGGCCAGGGCAGCTGACTTCGGCATACAGGGCTCCCGGTTCGATCCCCGGCTCCGGCGGCAGCTCAGCTCAGCACCATGTGACTCTGGGCAATAGCTCACTTAATTTCCACAACAGCGCCTTGAGACCCATAAGGGTGAGTAGTTTGCGCTTTACAAATACGGATTTACATTTACATATCTCGCTCTGCTGACTTAAGGTACCGTAAACAGTCCTTGTATCACCCAACCGCAAAGGCCTCCTTGGGATGTAGGGTGAGATCAATTTCCGGATGATTGGTGGCTTCTTCCATGGTTTTCCGGTTAGAGTCTGAAATTTTCATATCAGGAGCGTGAAGCTTGAAAACACAATGATTCTGAGGCGTTCGTAACGTGACTAGTTCCCCTGATGGTGGTACTTGCTGGATCCATGAAAGAAGTGATATCATTTTAGGGGCCAAAAGTAAACTCCTTTCGACCACTTTCCTACACCCTGATGAATCTGAGAAACTCTTGACCATACGGTGCACATGTGTCTGATACATCATTCTTTTGAAAAAAAACAAAATTTGATACATTCCCAAAGTCTTTGACAAAATATTTCGTTGTCAAAAGGAAAACCAAAGTATAATTTTAGGCTGAGCATTTTGCCAGATATTCATGCAAAGGAGGCAGTAAAACCTGTTGATTGTTCAAAAGAAATATTGACGAAAGGCCAACATGTCCAAAAACGCAGTGGTCCTTTCAAGTGGAGATTTGCACACTTTGTTTTTTTAGGGAAAAGTTTGAAAAAGAGGAGCTGGAAAAGCTACAGCCGAGATTCCACAGCACTGCCAGGGTGCTGCTCACAGGTAGAAATAGACCAGCCCGAACCACCTGCTTGGAAGAGCAGAAGGCTTAACCCGCAAGAAATAACAAATATAGGGGCATATTAACAAGGGCTTTAAAAGCCAAAGAAGCGGAGATAAAAATATCGCCCTATCAACAACAGGGTGCTAACATGCAAAATCGCATGTTAGCACCCTTTTTCACTACGCTTCCCTTTGCATCTCTAATGAGATGCAAAGTGGGCGTTCCAGAGCAAAATAATAGGAGAAATGTCGCTAAGCGATATTTCTCCTATTATCAAGCTTCACGCTAACCCTGTTAGAGACAAAAAAAGCAGCGCTAACCACGGTTAACGCTGCTTTTTTACGTCTGCTAATTTTCAGACTTAGCCATGTAATCCAATGGGAGGTGGATTACATGGCTAAATCCACCATGGGCTATCAACAAGGATATCCCTATCCTTGTAGTTTTATCGCTGCATTATCAGCGATAACCTCCCAAAATGCCGCTATCGCTGGACTTTTTATCTCCTAGGCGGTTAGTGTTGTTAATAATGCGATAACCAGGGGATACTATCCAGCGATAGCGGGCGTTAAAAAAATTAACGCTAAGCGCCCTTAGCGTTAGTTTTCCCTGTTCCTTGTTAATATTCCCCATAGTGTAAACAGTCCAGAGCTAAAGCGATGAAGAATTCCATGCAATGGAAAGTGCGAAGGAAATGAGATTTCCCTATCCCGATTCCAGTTACACTCCTACTGTTTTGCTTTATCTTCTGAAAGGAGCCTTTCAAATTACCCCAGGCACTCATCTAAAGCTTACTTTTCAAACAGCTCACAGTAAGTAACACAGCAAAGGTAGTGCTATTTGTGATACTACAGCTTGCACCAATGCTGCGCACACTATTAGCACACATGAAAAACCACATTTGTAAACAGAGGGGGATTCAGTAATTACCAGTAGCAACAGGTGCTATTACTGCATGTTTTCCAAGCTAGAATAGAAAAGGAAACACTTGATTTTCTTAAACCACAAGGTGAATTAAACTCCATCAATGAGACACAAGAACATCATCAGAAGAAGCCCAGCAGAAACAACAGAACAACTTCCTTTGAATCCCCAGACGACTTGTCAGGAATGTTAAAAAACCTGAGGGCATATGTACGAAGAAGCGGCAGAGCCTGTCGTTAGCCTCCTTGGCTTAACACCTCACTCCGCCACTTCTGAAACGCAGGGCTGCACCATATTTACGAGGATATGGTGCAGCCCTGCGTTTCCCGCTGTAGTGGCGTTAAGTTTAGCAGCCTAGCGCCAACGCAGGCCCCCTTGCACCATAGTGCAAGGGTGCCTGCGTTGAGGGGGAAATAGTTTATGTACAGGAATGTCCCCCTTCCTGCACATAAACAATCTTTAAATGCTGCTTTGTAAAATCTGTGTGTGCTGCTTAATGCATCACACACAGAAGTTGCAAAAAGGCATTTTTTCTAAATGATTGCTTAGGTGCAGGATGGGGGACCTTCCAGTACATAAACAATCATTGGCATTTTGCTGTTTTCATGTGTACTGCACAAGGCAGCACACATGAAAACAGCAAAAACAAGGAGAAATGAAAGATTTCTCCTCATTGCGCCAGGGTAAGAGCAGGTTTTCCCTGGTCTTAATTCTGGTGCTGCTTCCTATGTACGCCTCCCTTGTAAATAGGAGGCAGCGCCAGGATCAATGGGTGTTGAGGAGGAATGTCCACAGCAACACCCATTGCCCTCCCCTTTCACACTAAGCATAGCGTGAACGGGGGCCTTATTTATAAGGCAGAGTTAAGCCATGTTAAGTAGCTTAACGCTGCCTTGTAAAGAAGGCAAAGCCCCTATCGCCACAGGAACGTCCTAAAAAGTGACGTTCCTGCGGCGATAGGGGCTTGTATATTTACCCCTTGGAGTCCTGAGCTTCACATGAGTCCTGTTGAGATGAAGCCTCAAGTAGAACTAGGAGTTGTAGAAATTTTAGCTGAAAGAAAAAAATCAAAGAATCAAGAACATTTGTAGTATAGAAAATTTAATGAAAAGGGAACAAAGCATATAACAGAATATAGACAATGTAGGGGTAACAATCACTTTGGGCTTCATTTCAGTGTCGGGCATCGCCCGACACCATATTGGTCTGGAACCGCTGGACCATAGCGAAATGGATGTTTTGGAAACATAACTGCACCATGTGGCACAAGGTGCCATAGTGGAGGGACAGGGAGGAAGAGGGCCCTGCTAGGGGCCCCTAAAGTCACTTTCCGCCAGCCATTTTCATGTTTGGCAGACCACCATGAAAGGATCATAATCCCGACGATGGAGCCAAGCCTGGCTCTGCCATCATTAGGGGATTATGGTGCCTTCCAACGCACCGACAGGCTCCTTAAGCCTGGCGAATGCTCATCAGAATCCCCCGCAGGTTTCACTCTGACTGCTGTCATCCTAATACAGCGGTTGGACTGAAACCGACAGCTAATCGGATGCTTTCTGCCCGACATCATAATTAGACCCTTAGGGGGTCATTAGTATAGCGGGTGGACCGCCACTGCCCGGTGTGATCCGCCCGCTAAAAACCTCCACCCGCTGCCAATTTCACCCCTGCCACATTACCATGTGGACCCCGGCGGACGGGAAGACCGTCCCTTGGGTTTCCGCCGGTAGGCAATACGCCCGATTGCCTACCGGGCGGAAAAGCAGTTTATATGGTGGCGGTGTCTGGTAGACACCGCCATCCATATTACTATGCAGGCGGGGACCTGCCGTTGCCGCCACGGAAAGGCAGGCGGTGTTTGACATTGGGGGCCCGTAGCGGGACCCCAGGGATTCTGGGGGGTGGGGGGTGCACATGGGGGGTACCTATGGTACCCCCCTGCATTTCAATGTACAACGTGGCAGGCACCGTGCGGTGCCTGTCACGTAGGGCATTGAAAGGCACAGGCTGCCTTTGTGGCATTGCGGCGGGCGGTATTCTCTGCACCGCCCGCCGCAATGTTGCAGATGTGCAATGCGCCCACCAGTGTGGCGGGCGCATACTAATCGGGAGTGCGGGACTGCCGCACCCTCAGTGGGCGGTCCCCTTTCCCGAGGGTATGGCGGGCGGACTAAGTCCGCCCGCCATACTAATGGGGCCCTTAGTGTCTTCAATAGAATCAGAAGTTTCTTTTGCTATTCAAACTTGGCAAATCTGTATTTTATTACGAGTCTGGAGGCTCCAGTTATGCTGTTTACAGCCCATTCCCTAGTACCAAAGAGGCACGAGCCACCAGTTTGCAATAGAACATCCTGAACTTTGATATTCTGGACCAATCAGTGATCTAGACTTTCAGTCAAAAAGGCTCTGAGACTATATGCCTGATTTAGATCTTGGCAGACAGGTTATTCCGTCACACCGGTGACACATATCCCATCCACCAAAACATAAATCCCACAGGCTATAATGAGATTTACATACTTCAGCGGACGGGATATCCGTCACCGCTGTGATGGAGCAACCCGTCCGCCAAGATCTAAATCAGGCCCTATGTCTCTTCTTGTGTAGCGAGCTTTAAAGTAGCCAAAGACATACCCTTAGTCCATCTGGCTGAAGTAGGGGAAGGTACACAAGCATTTGTTTTTTAAATATCAACAAATGCAGAGATGATGTTCTTAAATCAGTAGTTAATTCATATTATTTAAGGTCAAGACTCACAACTTTAGATGAGAAAGAAAATAAGGACACTCAAACCTGAGTGGAGACATTCTTCATGCATCGGGTAACAGAACAGAACGCCCCTGACTCAGAATAATGTCTTGTAGAAACACCTGGAGCCCTATGCTTTGAGGCTCCTTCAAAAGGAAATGAAGAAGATTACTGAGATTAGTTTTGCAACAATAGGTAGTCATTACCAGACCATGCTTGGAACAATTGCAGAATTAGTTTAACATCCCATGTTGAGGACTAATGGAGTCTAGAGAGAGAAATATCTTACACCCATCAGCAACTTACAGACCAAGGGATGATCCCCTATGAGTTTTGTCTTCAGAAATTAATCTCAGGGCCAGCAGAATAGCTGATTTGTAGCCATTAACAGTCCTGAAAGGCTTGCCTTGAGATGCCAAAGGGGCAAGGAAATTCACAACTGAAGGGGCATTTGCTAAAATGGGATAGTGATTTCTTTCCACAGAAACCGACTCCAAGCTTGCTGAGCTTTCTTGTAGGCCGTGGTGGTACTTGAGGCCCAGGATGATTTTATGAGGGTGGCAGCTGAAGGTTAAAAGGCCAATCAGTGAGCAACAACCCCAGACAGGTTTAAAGCCACTGCTGTGGATTAGCAGATACTATGACGCTGTGGCTCTTGCTGTGGGGATCTTAGAGGAGGTGAGTGGGTAATGAAAGCAATGAATATCAATGGCCATTTTGAGGAGAGATGGATACTAGGTCTGAGGCATCCAGAATTTTGAGGAAAGATGGATACTAGGTCTGAGGCATCCAGAGTGGGAAACTAAGCATGAGCAATCCAGAGCGGGGGAGGTCTTCTGTATAAGGATCGGAGCCCGGAACCCGGAAATCATAACAAAAGGGGCAAAAGAGGAAATGCGACCAACCTTGCAAGAACAGGCCTATGGCAAGAGGCTTCTGTTAAAGTTGGGTGATTGTGAGTTCAAACATGAGAAAAAGATCTATTGGCAACAAGCCCCAGTATGTTTCAGTATTTTGAAAACTACTTGAAGAAGTCTCATGTCATGAATGCCCTGGAGGGCCAACCTGCCACCATGTGAATGGCAGGAACAAATTCTACCCGAACTGATTTTTTTGGGATGGGGACAAGACTCCCACAATTCCTTTGCCATCCCTACCAGGGGCTTAGACTTGGCACTCCCCATATGCTTTGTGTATTGACTAATTGCAAAGGTACAGTGATATCTGCCTTAACCTTGGTGAACCTGAATGGCAAAGGACCTTGCAAACCCTATAAACAATTGATATCCATTGACAATTCTTGTACAGATCATGTTTCCCTGGTTGAGCACTAAACACGCCAAGGACCTCATCTCCCCAGACCGGCATGTGACTAAGACTAGGTTTGAAAATCTGGCAACGATGATACGACCAATCCAAGAAAGTACAATACTACTTGGTAACCAGGCACAAAAAGGGAAAACGGGCGCTCTACAGACGTATCAGGCTATAGTAATACATGCATACAGTCAATGTTTGTGCTCCAAAGGGAGAGAGAGGTCAGTTACCAGTTTAACCTCTTAATACCCCACAAGAGAGGGGATGTAACAAATACAGAAGATCTATCCTGAGCACACGTTATGATTTACTTAGAGTCCAACGGATTCGAAGATAGGACGGGGAACCTCGTGAGAAACGGTCATGCACACGTGATCCTCCTAATTACTTACAGTATTCTGATCCTACTGGAGGGATTTGATGCACCAATTCTAAGATTTATGTGGGGCTGCACCATACATATAAGTGCGTGGATTACATGATACGGTATTTACGACTCTTGGATTACTTACCTGAACCTCACTTGCAAGGATTGATTCAGCAAGTTAGAAGGTATCTTAAAGACTGTTGTTTCCCACGTGGACTCGTTCGGTCAGGATTAGTGGAAAAAACTTTCAGCCCTGAAGAAGTCAATTGTGTGTTAAAGCGCATGACGAAACACATGTTGGCTGTTTTGGCTGTTTTTTGTGAAATCATACCTCAACAAGCTGTTGACTTACTACCAGATTAAGTTGGAATAAAAATAATGGACTTTGGAACAATAGTAGAGACTCGAACACATTTATTGGACTCTAAGTAAATCATAAAGAGTGCTCAGGGTAGATCTTTTGTATTTGTTCAATCCAAGAAAGTAACTGGTCTTGCCACCATGGCATCTCTTCTCGAGTATCTTTGCCTAAGGTACTTTATCTCTATAGCGAGACCCTTCCATAAACTTCTGGCCTTGAGATATTAGCATGCAAGTTATTGAAGGGGTCATGGAAATACAGTTTAAGTAGATAATGCCAAAAGCCCTTCACTTCTGGTCATTTCCCTTTGAGATGTGTAATACTGTAACATACTTTTTATTTATTTTTTATAAGAGTTATCTTAGATTCTGGAATTTGTAAAATTTCCTATTTGGATTCTACAGAGACACTTGGTGAACCATGGAGCAGGAGACAGAATCAAAGGGTTGAGACACAAATTTTTAAACTCTCGTGAGCCAATGGCGTTAAAGGAATTTCCTGATTCCCTTTGGCCTAGCTTCACCATCCATTGTCTTGGAAAAGAACATCCCTGAGATCAACAATCACCTCCATTTTGAAGAGACTGTTCTTTTCTGTTCTTCTCTTTTTCATGTTTTTGGGCACATAAAATCCCTTCTAAGGCTCCCTCAAAAAGGAGCTTTTGTATATTCTATATTGTAATTGAAATATTATTTATATAGCACTTATTGCCCCTGACAATGCATTGAAGCACTTTATAGCAAGTAGCACTCTACCCCGGAACCTAAGGTTAGTGGTTGAGCTAGTGATTACTCCAATTAGTCATGTGCCCTCAGGAAACATTGCATGCAATTACTCCAGTTACTTTGCGATTACATTTTTTAATACTAGTTAAGTGTGATCATTAGTGGGAGCTAAGTGGTTTCATTTAAACGATTGGTGAGATACATAGGCAGGTGGGGATTGGGTAATGTTAGGGTACAGGGGCAGGGTTTAAAGAGGAGAGGTTGTGATGTATGACATGAGGAATCCGCCAAATGCAGAATTATAGTAAGAAAGCTTAAGGCAGGCTGGCATGAGACTAATAGGAGGCTATACTCAGAAATAGAAGGTGTGCAAAGGATGGAAGATAAGAAGAGGGTCATGGAAAAATAGAAAGGAGAGTAATCAAGCACAAGTAAGTCAAGATCAATTTTTCAGGGGTTTTCGGAGTATAGAGGGAGAAGGCTTTCTGAGACAATAAGTAGATGGAGGAGGCAAGCTGTAGAATCAATCTTTATGTCCAACATTTTTGTTGTTTTTTTCTTTAATTTCTTTGATGTTTATTTATTCATTTATTTGTTTATTTAACATTTGTGAAGTGCTTCTTTCACCTCAAAGGTATTCTGACGCTGACCTCATTAAAGCAAAAAGTAAGACAATTTAGCTACTAAATCGAGACATGGCTTTCTTCCGTGCAGTGCAGTTATATGGGAACCAGCCAGGTTTTGAGAGCTCCTCACCCTCCTTTTATCATTTCACACATCCATCCTTTCACCCTTCCAGCCAGACTTTCGTTCAACCATCCCTTCATTCATCCAGCCTTTCATCAGTCCAGCCATTCTTTCACCCACTCATTCAAATGTTGTTTTACCCTTCCATCCTTCAATCCTTTCACCCTTGCATCCATCCTTTCATCCTTTTGACACTTTCTCATTGTCACCGTTTCTTCTTTTCATATGTGTTTCTATTCACTCATCCTTTCAGCCCTCTCTCTTTCTCTCTCTTCTCATCAGTTCACCTTCAGTGTCTCCTTCACTATGATTGGCTTCTCATTCCTGACCTCAGGTGTGTTTTTCTGTTACGTTTTTTAAGAACTTTTGTCTGCAGAGCTGCAGACTAAACAGGCTTATAAATAACTATAGGGGATATTATTAACAAAATGCAATAAATATCGCTAAGCGCGTTCAGCGCATTTTTTTTTATCGGCATCTATTGCTGGTTCACATCGCATCATTGGCGGCCTATTATCAAGGCGCCGCTAAGATGCGATGTGAATGCCAGCGATAGTGGGTTTTAGCGGGAGAAATCCTGCGGTAAACCCAGTGAGATAAAAAAAAAGCTTGCTAATAGGTAATAGGGCGATGTTGTGTTAGCGACCGTTTTCATGGACTTTAAGTCAGGAACGCCTACCTTGCATGTCATTAGCGATGACATGCAAGGCGTAATTGAAAACGGTCGCTAACATTATCAAGCAAGCGCTAAAGCAGTTTAGTGCTGGCTTGATAATAGTGCAATAGAATTATCGCCGCTTTTCGCCCGAAAACCGACACTAAAAGTGGCGATAAGTCTATAGCAAGACCTTGATAATATGCCCCTATGAATGTCAACCTCACTTCCCTAAAGCTGAGAAAGAGGGTTTTTTTGGATGCCCTTGCCTTCATATGTGTACTGTTGAGACCAGTTACTGAAGCGGTAATGGTTGGCACAATAATTGACAGAACTTTTGGCTTTGTCAAAAACTTTTTTTTCAAACTTCCTCTTACCGAGAGGACTGTACTTTATATACTGAGGAAAAGCCTTGACCTATTTCCGCACTTTCTTCCATTTTCTTTCTGAAATGGTCACTGGAAAAAGAAACTCTGATTTGCTGGACCAGTCTCTGAGCCTGTGAGTTCCCACAATTTGTATTCAGTCTTCAGCAAGAAGACTTTGGGCCTGATTAAGACTTTGGTGGATGGAGGTGAGTCCACTTTACTCCTGCGATACCCCCAAAGCAACATTTTCATAACTTGTACTTCCCAAATACTGTTACTAGCAACTGCTGATTGAATAATCCCCTTGATTACTCGGTTGAATCTCTCAACCATACCATTGTTGCTAGGGTGGTATAGTGATGTGGTTTTGTGTCCGGCCCCAACACTCTTAAAATACTCCTTAAATGCCTAAGACCAAAATTGGTCACTGTTATCACTCAAACTATTTGCTGGAATGCCCTCTGAAACAAAAATCTTGTCCAGAAATCTTACAACAGTCTCAGTATCTGCCTTCTCAACAATGTCAACAACCGGCCACCCTGAGGACAGAACCACAATTATATATTTCGGTCACTTCACCGGTCCCACAAAATCAATTGCTACTGATTCCCAAGGCTCTTTGGGAATAACACAATCACTCATAAGTGGTTTCTAAAGTAACATCCAAAAGGTGTATAGATGCCGTGTATTTCCTGGAGTCAGGTGCCAAAGAAACCTGGTGGTATGCAGATGATAAGTCTGTGCTAGAGAACGATTTCACACCCCTGAGACACATTAATATGTCATTGATCTTAGGTTATGGGAAATGATATATCACAATGTTATTATTTAAATGTTGCAAATCCACACATAGTTGAATCTTTCCATTGCTGCGTCATGCCACCACTACAGGAGACATCCACTCCGAGGTTCGACTTCACTAACTGAAACTAGTGTTTCCAGTTCTTTGGATAACTCTTCTTTAACATTCATTGGAATATTCAGCACCTTGTGGACTTTGGGGGACGAGATATCTTTCAGGATGAGTTTATATTCAAACTCTTGCAAATTCCCCAGGTTTTGATAAAAAATCACCCGCAAATTCTACCAGCATTGTTGTTTCAATTGTAACTCCCTCATCCTAAATCAACACTTTTTCTTCACTATTGGGATCAAGTAGGTTATGTAAATTCCCTTGATTAAAGCAACCCAAACCCGGAGGCCCCTTCTTTGCAACATAGAGTTCTCCCCAGAGATTCTGTTTTTCAACTTGAAGGTCAGCCATCTGAATCCCAGCATATCTATCTTCTCTCCTCTTTATCCTTCAGGTTTGATGTCAGATTCTAAAAGGAATATTCAAATCTTATTTAAATGTTTTCACCATACGCTATTGTTCACAATAGTGCAAGGTGAACCAGAATCAGCATAAAGTTTGATTGGAACACCACCAATCGCCATGTCACACTCTGGTTTGTTTTTCATTATACTATTGTTTCTGTTCAAACCAAATTTGTTACCTAAGTTCATGACATTGGAAGGTCTTTCTATTTCATTTGCAGAGTCACCCACATCCGAGCTCTTGGTGTCCTCATACACATACTTAACACGTTTTTTCTTTTTCCTGTGAACTTTGGCATAATGACCATGTAAACCACAATTACTACACTTTTGTTAAGTGCTGGGAAATTGTTACTGTATGCCAAGTGTTCTCTACTATCACAGCGGAAACACCTATCCTTCCAAACAGATTTATCTTTACTCACTCTAGAATAGTTCCTATCTTGCAGGTTATTTGTCAGTTTGTTCACTGTGTCAAGTTCCTTATCACCTTAAAACATTTGCACAGATGCTGGACATCTCAGTCTTTGTTGCAATGGCCAAAACATCATCAAGTGGAGACTCCCCACTAACCCATAAGCATTCTTGATTGGCATGATCACTCACATGCATGACCAATTGGTCCCTGATTAAATCCTCATGTAATGCTCCAAAGTTGCAGTCAATAGCAAGTTGCACAGTTGCCTTCCTTTCCCAATCCCGTAGAGATCTGCAAATCCGACAACACACATCAGAATATGTCCCTTGACTTTCCCAGCAGAAGGCCTGGAAATCTGGGCACATGTGCGAATTCCCAACACTAGTAAATCTACCCTCATGCAAAGGAGTATGTGTTTGGGTATAAATGTACGAGTTTCTTTTGTGAACCAGGCCTTGACAGAGGTACAAAGATAGCAAACAGACAGGGAGGGGGCCATGCAGAGAGGGATAATGCATGGGGAGAGATTCATGTGGTACCCCCCATAATTTCGGAAGCATGCAAACCCTCAGGGGTCTCAAACATAGACCCTGGAGGGCCCAATCAATTCCATATTTTTAAGATTACCACTATCTCCATAAATGAGTTCCATTTACATTAAATATATATATGTTTAGCATATGTTGATATCCTGTAATTTTGGCATCTCTCCATCCCTTCTGGAGCCACATTGGACACGGCTGGGATTGCATCATGCCAGCAATGAGGTGGTGCCATGGTGTCCAGCTGGATTGCATCTGCCCAGTTAATATTTTAGACTTTCTAGAGCATGTCTAGAACTTTCTCAGCATAGAGAGCTTCTGCGCATGCGCACCTTCAAACATGGGTGAGCCGGGCCATGCCCTTGGTGCCTTGTTTTAGCAGGGCACATTGAGCTAATGAAGCAAATTATTTCATTTATTATTTAAAGAATTCCAGCCCACTGGCTCCTGTTCATTATCTTCAGCCTTCTCCGTATGTTTTTGTATTCCCTTCCCTTAATCTCCCTTCTCTCACCATCTTCTTCCTCCCTCACACGCTCTATGCTCTTCATTACCTCCTCTGGCCTCTCACCTCCAATTTGGCCCAGAGGATCTGGGGTGGTGCCCCAGTTTGTTTTCACCAGGGGTGCTAGCTGAGCAAAGGCTTCCCATGAGACCTCTGTGTCAATGCACTCCTATCCTGGCATGGGAGCTAACATGGCCGACGGGTGCCTGCAGCCACTGTGATGTCCACGCTGGTGAGGTTGACGCCTGTCCCGCGGAGAACAAATGGAGATGTCCAGCTCGTTCCGCGCTCTGTGTCGCGCGGGCCATTGTGAGACGGCTTCTGGCCAGCAGTGCATCACTTTTACAAGTCAGCCCTTTTATGTGCCCGATATGGTGCAAGAGCGGCTTAAAATACCTTTCCAATTTCACTTTTCCAATTGTGTTTGATAGGACGCCATTATGGCTACGGTATCAGCATACATCACGGCGGGTGTAAATGCCGCCGTGCACCCGTAAAGAACGACTGGCCCTGGCAGACCTCATCTCTGTTTGTTCCAATATTTCTCTTCCCTATAAAACATTAATGACCTATTGATTCCGGCTCTGTGGGCTGACCTCCTTTAAACCCCACAGTAATTCTGCTTTTGTTCCTGAAGGCAATCAGAACCTTGTTTTTTTGGTTGTTTTTCAAAGTGTCTTTTTTTGCTGTGACCAGCCGGGGCGTCCATTGTACGGTGTGATGAATGATTTACTGAAAGCTGAGTTCAGCACTTCATACAGAGGATTCAAGGTATCTAGGTATTTCAAAGTGCTTTTAGATGGAGGAGAGTTTAAAATTTAATTTCACATTTTAGCTTTTGCATGCCTATTCTCTGTCAGTCCTAATGATCCTGTCAGGCACCTGTGATAGTTCACAATTGATTTCATCATAACATGTGAAGTGTTGTTGCAAATGCCCAATATACTAATGAGCACGTACAATGTGACTGCAGGCGTTCTGTTAGGACATGGTCTCCGCATTACGAAGCGGTGAAGGTATTACTGGTGCAGTGGAACCAGAGCCTATAGTTGGGACCCTAGCCTGGCACTGCATTTGGCTGGCCAGACAACTACTTTTTAGCTGGCTAATTGTATCCCTGCCCACCTCTCCCATTCTGTTGAGCTAAGAGTTGCGTGAAAACACCCCACTGTGTCGCCAAGACTATACATCCCTTTGACCATCATAATAATAATAATAATAATCCACATTTGTAAAGCGCAAACAATCACCCATAAGGGTCTCTAGGCACTGGGGGCCGTCGGGAAGATTAAGCAAGCTATTGCCCAGAGTCACATGGTGCTGAGCTAATCTGTCGCCGGTGCCAGGGATCGAACCGTGATCCCCAGATTCCAGAGTCAGTCGCCCTGGCCGCGGCGCCACACCTCCTCCCTTTCATCTTTCAGAAGACACAGAGAAAGGGCCAGCTAGCTGAAGGCATCGGTGGAGGACATCTCAAGAACATGTGCACCCCAGAAGCTTCAAGGACCCTGCAGTCCATCTGACTGTTACCGAGCAGGAGAACATCTCAACCTTAAGGGAGTTTAGGAAATGCAGAAGACATTCATAACATTCATAACGGAGTCTCCGGTGTGGCTGTAGGACACCTGAGCTCCATTGACTTTATTGACGGCCATTTTGCAATGTTTGCAGCCTGCAAGGAAATTTTAGGATTTCCATTTGTATACCGATGGTTGAGAAGCATTTTCCTGATGCAGTTTCAACCATCGCTTGTGACCAACAGGTCTGGAGTTATCACATTTCAACAGCGCCATTGGACTCTAACCATACATACAGTGCTTCATTTGCAAGAGATTAAGTCCCAGGTCCCTTCTCGGGGAAGTCCACTGCAGCCTGAGCCACAAATTGCCCCTGCCAGCGCTGCCAATGACAGCACCAACACAACACCTAACCATCACACTCCTACAAATGTGACAATTCAGACTATCTCAGGACAGACAAAGCTATAATAATGGCGTGTGAGGATGGTACTATTCATTTTCAATGCAATATGACTTAATAAACAGGGTTGTTGTGCTCATTTCAAAATTAAACAGACAGCGCCACCATGTGGTGGACTGTCACTAGACAACTGCTGACAAGTGCCAGTGCTAAGTACAGGAAACAGCTGGCTCAAATTAAGCACTGCATACACCCCATTTCCGAGTTACAGGTGGGAACCACTGGCTCCAGTGACCGACTTAAGCCGCTTGGCAGCCTCTTTCACCAGAAGATTTCAACCACAAGCATCCACTCACAAGTTATGGCCTAAAATTGTATCTCCCTACTGGCCCTACGGGATTATTGGAATAAACTAGCTCATTTCCAGCACCAGCATTGGGACATTTAACGGTAATTTTAAAGACCCATTTGAGCGGTAACTGGGCTGCTGTTCAGCTGTCCTCACTGCCCCTTGGTCTGGACACAGTCAAAGCCCCTGCCTCAGCTCCTGAACACTCTTTAATGGAAACTGAAACCTTTCTTTTGGACTTGTTATTTGGTGCCATAAAACCACCCAGGTGGATGTTTATCCCATCTTGGAGTTGGGTTTTAGGTGTGACATTTCTGAAAGATCCTCAGCCGCCTGGGCCCAGACACTTTGAAGTGCCCCTCCTTGCACTTGAAACATTGCAACTCCCTCCCTGGCACCTTTGACCTGAAGGTTCCAGACAGCAGGTAATAGTTGATGCTCCTTCCCCCATAGGAAAACTAGGCCTGGGCGGTAAACTCCGCTCCGTTTGCAGAGTTTTCCGCACTCGGTGGAAAACAGCGAGTTCCACAAAACTCCCCTCCGCGGAGCAGAGTTTTTTCTTCGCTCGCACTCGCAAACATTAAGTTGGCAAGCGTGAATGAGGACAATCCAACGCTAGACCACCTCCTTACGACATCTACTCAAACAGCAGAAAGAAGCCGCGCCCTCTTGCGCTGCGCATCGTGCCACTCGCGCTGATTTTCTAGCACGGGCAAACAATCGGTGTTAAAAATCAGCGCGACTGAGTTTTTTGTTCACTTCCGCGAACTCCACCCTGGTGTAAGGTAAGCCTTGCCTATAAAAATGCAACATTACTTTGAAACTATACCTCTTTACTTCTTAAGCACAATACAACTTTCTGGGCTCAAAAATGATTTTCCCTCCTTTTCTTGTGTTTATCTTTACTGTTCCACATTTTGTGGCTTGAAGATCCATATGATTTTAAAAGATATAGATTGGACCGAAGGCAACTTTAATGACTCTTATCACGTGTGTCAAATAGTATATGAGTTCTGTGCCTCAGCAAACCTTGACTACTCAACAGCGCTAGGCTTTGTAGAGTAGAGCTGACTAGAAGGTGATAGCAGCCAGGGGTCCGGCACCCTGGTTGTTAATGGCAGAGGGCAGCCTTTCTCTGGGTCTCTAGGGAGTCGGTGGCGACAGTGGCGTAACGATAATTGAGGGGGCCCCCCTGCAAGGTAAGTGGAGGGGCCCCCTCTGTACTCTATCAGGAGCTCCCTGGCTGAAGTGCAGTGCTGAGAGGGCCCCCTGGAGCTTGGGGCCTACCCCTGCACTGCGGGGGATGCGGCACCGGTGTTACGCCCCTGGGTGGCTACAAGGAGTATGCTGTGGTATCTTCCTCTGATGTCTTGGAGACACCAGTTGCACCCTCTCTCCCTCCTTAGGCAGCATGCTGTCTAACTGTCAGTCACAGACAGAGCCCAGTAAAACACCCCATGGGGTCTTGATTGCCTACTTCTTCCTCCTCACCATGCATCATTCCGCGACTCGTACCCTGCAAGTCTTTTCTTCTTTTTCTCCACAGGGAAAACATTTTTCCTGATGTTACCCTACAACCCCAGAAATTTGGGGGTGTTTAGTTCTTCATCCCACCCGAAAGGGGATTTACTCTGGCTCTGTTTCCATTTCAAGGTTGAGAACGGGTCCGAGAAGATGCCGTAACTGTCCGGAAAGTCACAGGTTTGTGGGCCTTGAACCACTCCTTGATCTGCCCACTCACCACCCATTACTCATGTGTAATTGGATGGAATTGTGGTGCAAATCGTAATGAAAACATTTACACCTTCTTGGTATCCTGTTGTAAATAGGTGGCAGATGTAAATAGAGCCCTTTTCAGCCATAAGCGTAAGTTTACGCCTGCTGGAAATCGGCCTGTGTATTGGGCTCCTACGCATTCTACTTGTTTGGGCACCTGCCCTACCCTCTTTTTCCCTGTTCCTCTCTATTGCCACTCTTTGAGCTCCTTGATAACCTGTGCCCATATCTAGGCACCTTTTCCCCGCTTCTCTGTGTCCCTTTATGCCCCTCCTTGAAATGCCCCCAGTGGGCCCTGGATTTACCTGTAATCTGCAGTCTCTGAAACTGCCAGCATGATTCCTCAAGTTGCCACAGTCCAAACTCCTTGAAATCGACCCCTAGGCTTTGAAATTGCTATTTAAACTATACTCCTTGAAATTGCCCCGCTGCTAAATTACCATTCCATCCTTAAAACTGACCATGCATGAGCCCCGTGTTTGCCACATAATCCATAGTCTTAAAAATGACTTCTTTAACTCTGAAATTCATGTGCAGTACACACCCTTGGAAGCTTTCCTCACAAGTTTCATTGTCTAACTCTCACAGTTGCAGATGTATATCTTATTTTATATTTGTATATATGAATGTAAACTATGTGTGCCACGTCACTCACTAAATGTTTGCTATGTAGCATGCATTAAAACATAATTGTGCGAGATACCCGCAAACCACATTTTGCTCTTAAAGCGTAATTTTGTGAACTTATTATTACCTTTTGTGAAGTTTCATGAACAAATGCGCCATTGTACACAGCCATAATGTTATTTGGTGATTGTTTATTAATTGACTATATTGACGTGCTGACAATAGTTTAAGGCTTAGAGAACAGGCCTTTGAAACACCATTCTGAGCCTTTTACCTTTTTAGGTCTCGGCTGCGAAGGCTGCGCTTGCTTGCGCAGTCTCGCTCCGAGATTTAATGACTTGGAGAAGAGGGGCTTGAACCCGCCCCTCTTCTCCCCTGTTCTCCATTGGCTGGCCTCTTGAATGCTGGCCAGCCATTGGAGAAGAGGTCAGTCATTCAGATTAGGCCCCGTCCTTTTCGGATCGGGGGGCGTGTTTTTTGCAAGAAGTCTCAAGGAGGAGACAACAGCAAAACACGCCCCCGAATCCGAAAACGACGCTGCCTTTCTCCGAGGCATTTCTGCTCTGCCTCGGAGAAAGGCGGTGGTGTCTTCCGGTGCCCTCGGCTTCTTCCTCTTTACTTGTTGCTTTTCTTTCTGCTCCGCTCTCAAGGCTTCGTGGTTCTGGGCAGGATCAAGGCGGACATAACAATACGCGAATACGGCAACACAGTTGAGAAAATGATAGAACCTTCCCCCGCGTCTCCTGTTTTCTCCACTGATTCTGTCCTGCCGGACCTGGTTTTCGTGTCAGCCGTCTCTCATTGATTGCCAATTGCGGAGAGTGGAGAGCAGAGAGGAGGTAGATGTGTTTCTGGCTCTGACTGGAACATCAAGAATCCTTCAAAGAACTCCCGAAGCCCCCTGGAATGTATCTGTTCGCACTCCTGCATTTTGCGGTCGAAGTACCGAGTACAACATAGCTGCGGAGCTGCGTAAAACATCTCCTTCGCGCAGCAGTGTCCGCGAGGGCAAAACAAGTGCTAAATAAAGCGGCAGGGGTCATCAGAGCTCGTGAAATCTTGCTTTCTGGCGGTAGAAGCCGCGAAATACTATATCATTGCAATCATATTAGTATCAATATTAAATATATCACCGCAGCAGGTCTCTTCGTTTCATCTGAGACCGCTGTTGTGCGAATGCAAGCTGAGTGAGCGCAAGTGGCAGTACAAGACTGGGAGGAGCGTTCAAACAGAAGCTGAGAGCTATAGACTGAAAACTACTGTCTTGAATGGAGACATTAGCACGAATTGGGTCCAGGCGCTCACCGTTTGCAAAGGTGGCCGTGTGCTTAGCTGCTCGGCGATCTTCACTGAGCCTCGGACTGAGCTTCATGCTTCGGCCAGAATCGCATCTGATTTCCGAAAAGCTCCAGACTATGGCCCCGCCAAAAACCACCTCCAGGAGTGCCCGGGCAGCTACTCGTTTGCCGGTGAGGGTTGCTGTGACTGTGGGGAGCAATTTGGGTGTGGGAGGCACAGAGACTCAGGGGTCGAATTCCTCTAGAACAATTACAGGGCTCGGGAAGTTTGGGAAACCGGTACTGCACTTCCTTCAATCAAGGAAATCAGCAGAGCTATTTGCTTCAGAGGATGTACTTGAAACAAGCACCGGCAACAAGCTAGCAGAGATGGTAAGCCTTGCTATTAGTGAACAGCAAAGTTGTGCGATGCTTATTCCCCAACATCTCCCACCTTCTTCTCGGTCCACACTAGAGGAAAGTAACAAATGTTACGACAGCAGTGTTAACCTTATCATGACTTCTGAGTGTACGGGGAGAGAGGCTTCTAATAACTACGAGAGTCAGGGAGGAAGCCCAAGTACTTTGTTAAACATCGTGGATCAAGCTGCAGTGTCTATTGAATCTGAATATGAATCTGTCAACAAAGGGAACAACCATTTACAATGCAACGGTCTCGGCATTGTTAAAGTTAGAGCTATTGCCATTGCTCATGACAATGCCGTTTCTTTAAATGTTTTAAAAACAAAAACATAAACAAAAATAATGTCATGAGCAATGCCAATAGCTCTAACTTTACCAATGCCGAGACCATTGCATTGTAAATGCTTGTTTAATGATGTGTTTCCTGTTGCTTCAGTTAGCAGGTCAGGTGAGGGGTTCCCACTCTCTGGGGTGGCTTTCCTTCAGCTGTGGCTGTGAGGCTTCTCTGCAGTTATGAGCAGTCTGGCTCACTTCCGTCTGAGGGGCACTGCCGAGATACAACAGGGACGGCTGCTGTCTACTTCCTGGAATCGGAAGGAATACCCTGTTTACTATTCAGCGTCACAGAAATAAGAGTTGAGCGCGAGCAGAGCCCTCTTACCCCCACAAACTACTCTGAGGACAGCAAGTATAAAAGGTGCAAGAAATTGTGGAGGGACAAGGTAGAAAGACTGGTTTCTAGGGTGATTCTGAGAGATGAATGGTCAACTCCAGGTCTTGTGGAAACAGTTTGCGGATCTGCTGGCCATTACCCCCCTACAACTTTCACCACGGCACGGTGCATTGTCGGTTCCCCCATTTCAAGCGTCAGCCTTTAGAGCACATGTTTGGGCGTGCAGCCATTGGCTGCAGGCTCTGGTTTCTGTTCGAGTGTTACTGGTTATACCCTACTGTTAATCCCTACAAGGCACAAGCAATGCAGAATTTCTTTCCAGAACAAGCATGTGGGGGTGTGTGGGGCAGGGGGCATTTCCCCCCCTTCATGAAGTAAACATGACAATATGGACTGTCACTGTAATATCAGATTCCTGACCCCATCTGTGCAGGGGATGAACTCAGCACACTGTCGATACTCTGCATACACACACACCAAACGACAGCAGGCACACACACCAAACGACAGCAGGCACATACATCAAACGACAGCAGGCACATACATCAAACGACAGCAGGCACATACATCAAACGACAGCAGGCACAAACATCAAACGACAGCAGGCACATACATCAAACGACAGCAGGCACATACATCAACGACAGCAGGCACATACACCAAACGACAGCAGGCACAAACATCAAACGACAGCAGGCACATACATCAAACGACAGCAGGCACACACACCAAACGACAGCAGGCACATACATCAAACGACAGCAGGCACATACACCAAACGACAGCAGGCACAAACATCAAACGACAGCAGGCACATACATCAAACGACAGCAGGCACATACATCAAACGACAGCAGGCACATACATCAAACGACAGCAGGCACATACATCAAACGACAGCAGGCACATATTTGCTTCCTTCATTGACAGTGACCTTCACCGGCTCTGCAAGCGCTGGAGAGGCCAGATTTACGGTACAGTATACTCCTTTTATGCGCGAGGATCCTTGCTATGGATTTGTCCAGGAATGCCCATTCAGACCCTTTGAATGGTAATTGATAAGGAAGAAAGATATGTGTTTGCAGAAGGCTGACTAGATGCTAATCCAGTCCTTCTGGGATGTATATATGCCGCTCGAATTCACACTATGGGCAACAAACCAGGACGCCTGCTCGCATGGCTTGTTTGCCAAGAGTTTGACTCCCTGCCAATCACGGAGATCACGCAGGATAGGGGTCCAGCCATGCGAACCTAAGTAGACATATGGCGAGGGTTCAGCTCCTATTAGATAGTGTTGTATCGGGCACTACCAGCGCCACCCTGGAGGCCGTTTATCAATTTTTCGATCCCTTATCCTTACCATCCATCAACGCTGTTGTACGTGAGGAGCTTGACGGCTTGATCACCATGGACGAAGTAAAGAGTGCAATACAAATAAGACCCCTAGTTTGGACAGCCTACCGTTAGGATATTATGACTGTTTCTCCAACCTTCTTGCCCCAAAATTGGTTGAAATTTATAATGAGGCCCTTAGTACAGGCTCGCTCCCAACCTCTCTTCACAAGACCCTTCTAGTTCCCTTGCTCAAACCTGATGGGGACCCCACCCAACTATCCCCATATAGGTCCATAGCTCTACGCTAGGCGAAGACTGTAAAATCGTAGGAAAGGTGCTAGCGGATCGGTATGTGCAATTGCTACATACGCTGCTCTATCCGGATCAGAATGGATTTGTTCCGGGTCGTAACACACCTAACAACATCAGGCGTTTTTTTCACGTCATGGATTAGGCCCTCCTGTGCTACCCCCTAGTGGCATGTCTTACACTAGACCTAGAAAAGGCCCTGGATTCCTTATCCTGGGACTACCTGTTTGGTGTTCTGAGGGCCATGCAACTGGGATGGCACCTCGTTGTGTATACAGAGCTGCTATACATGAGCCCTACTTCTCGAGTATGCATAGGAAAGCTGATCTCGGACTCCTCCTCTATAGGCCGTGGTACGTGTCCTC
The DNA here is from genome assembly GCF_964204655.1 of Triturus cristatus. NCBI lineage: Eukaryota > Metazoa > Chordata > Amphibia > Caudata > Salamandridae > Triturus > Triturus cristatus. The sequence continues at coordinate 1,836,209,412 of NC_140589.1, read as the reverse complement.
TCTTACCAATACTATTTACTCTTGCTAGGGAGCCCATGGAGCAGCGACTTCAATTGGGGGACGATGCTGAGGCATCCCGCAGGACAGCGTGGTGCATGTAATCTCCCCATGTGCAGATGACGTGCTACTATATCCCATTCTATTGTAAATGAGTGCGCGCACAACTCTAGTTCTTCGAAGGTTGATCTGCAGTTCTACGTGCTCCTGGGGTATCACTCTCCGAACCTGAGTGTGAGTTAAACAGTCTTAAGTAGCATCCCCAAAAACGTGGGGTATGTCCCCCGGGCACAGCTTCTAGTTCCTCCGAACAGGATTACAAGTTCAATGAAGTTTCACCTTTGTTTTATGATTTCAAGAATTCACTTTTATTTCTTCATATTTTCATTAAGAGGAAATTGTACTTCATTTCCCACAATGCATCAATAATGCTCCATCTCGTTTTTGACATTCAAATATCCCAATGCATTTCGGCCATTAGCCTTCATCTGGGGAATATCTAAAATGAATGAAATAATGTTGCCCATTAAACAAGGGCCACAGGGTTCAGTGACATGTTAGTGCGGGGTGAATGGGGGTTTATTAACATGGGTGACCAGAGCATGATTATGGTGGTGGGTTAACGGATACCGTAGTGTTAAACTTTAAAGAAAGTGCTTCGGATCATAAGTGAGTGATGATAGAAATACGTGCGGTATGTGTTAGCTAGTAAATAGTGAGCTGTTGTGCTGGGGGGTCTACTATATATAACGTCGTGTTTATGGTGATAAACTTGCTCTGACTTGTTGGTGAATACGCGGTAAAAGGCTGAGTGTAGTGCTTTTGAACGTTAATTCAAGTGCGCTTGCATATCTATCATGATTATTTAAAATATTAGACATTTCGGTAATTAATCCATGGTTAGTGCTCTGTTGTAATTAATTCACGCGTATTATTGCGTATACGGCGGTATGTTGCATGCTGCGTTTAAACTTACTGATATCTGCGAGAGCGTGGAGATTCAGATGTGTTCTGCGCGAAGCTTGCGGAAGGCGGAAGTTGTTACTCGAGTTTAAAAGAACGTGCAATGTGACATGACAATAAAAATAGGACTGGTGCGCGAGTGTGAAGAGAAAATATGTGCTATATGGTTCCGTGGGAATTAAAAATTAAGGTTAAGGTGTGTGTCAATGTGAGAAGTTGGCCTGTTATATGATGTTCACTAGTTAAAGTGACCACCTTGTACCATGCCAAGCAACCCTTATGGTGTGGTTGTAAGTCAACCTTTTCGGACTAGCTGCCCTAGTGGTAGCGTAGGCTAAGCAGTCTTTGAGGCTAAACTCGTTAAAGCGTGTTAAGCAGGCTGTTTTACCAAATGTAACCCCCTTTTATACCAATGAAAGGACACCACACAGATATATATTCAAAATATATATGTATTTATTTCTCAAAGTAACCCCTAGACTCTTTTTGAGCACAGGAGCACAAATCGTTAAACAAGACAACGTTATAATACACAGAAGTTGCACTTTATATGGATGGGCCCTGGTGGCCACTCAAACCATATACTAAAATAGTGGTATAAGTACCACGAACAGGAAAGGGAAAAGGCCTAGGGCCTCTAGAATCGCTGGGCCTACAAGGAGCTAACTTTAGTTAGTGACCAGGAGTTCCACGGGTTGCGTGTGCAGTGAGGAAAGTCACACGCGTGCTCCCATAGGTTTTCAATGGCTGCGTAAAAGTTAAAAAGTTACTGCAGAAAGGGTCTTCTAGATGGACTACGATCTCAAGATTCGAAACACAGACACTAGAGATGATTCTCTACACATGGGCACCGGAGTGCCAGCTTTACCTCACCCACAGGAAGCGGGTGCATAGGTCTCGAAGTGCGTCGGGTTTCTTCTATCGAGTCAATGGAGCCTGATGACAAAGATGCTGCAGGCGGTCGGTCCAGAAGAGCTGCGTTGGATCCCAGAGTGGATCGGAGTTGTGGAAGACCTGAAAGCAGAGGGGACAGTGTTCACAGTCACTAGCCAGTGACCGGCGTGGCACCAGGTAGGTACCAGGCGATGTCGGGTGCAAACAGGTGGTGAAGTGTAGCTTGTCTCCGCAGCCACGTGGTCCCTGAAGGTCGACGACGTCCAGGAGTCAAGTCACGAGCTGTCTCACGCAGGCTCTCGCTGTCGGCGGTGTCGGCGACTCGAAAGAAGCAAACAAGCCTTGGCAAAGGCAGGAGTCGTGGAAGTTCAAGAAAGCTGATTGTTCTGACCAGCAAGGTCAGAGGGGCTGCTCTTTTGGAGAGCAGCTAGGGCCAGTCTGGAGCAACCAGACCAGCGTAGTTGATTTCAAAGTAGGTCGCCAAAATGGCCACTAGCCAACGGGCCAGGGACCGGGTAGGCGCGTCGAGATGCAAAGTGCAGAGGGGCCCCACGCAGATCGTGGAGATGCTGGAGGGCTCACCTTAGGTGCAGATGCGGCTCGGTGGTTGGGCTTCTCAGGACCCAAAGCACAACTCGGAGGGAGCCTCTGTCGTTGCGCTTGCAGCTTGTCGTTGGTCTTCCAAGATGGCTGGCTCCACGTGTCTCGGTGCCTCCACGGGTTCCTTCTTTGCAGGGACTGTGGATCGGGCGGTGAGAGGTCTGGAGGTCCAGGTCTTGTCGGGCTCTGGGCTCGGGCTCCGGCAGGAGGCGGCGGCAAAGCAGACGTTCAATAGCTGGTTGGTGCTTGCGTTAGCAAGATGGTCACTCCCTGACCATAGGGGAGATTTCCTTCAGTCCTCTGTGCAGCAGAGCGTCGAAGTTCCCGTCTTCTTCTTGTGGTTAAGTTGATTCCAGGATGTCTGAAGTCTTAGGACACAGCTCCTACCTTTAAGCGGATTCTAGGGGCCGGACTACCTGCTAGGTCCCTCCCTAAGGGTGGGACCAGGAAGGGGGGGTGGTTACACCCCCAATCCTTTGTCCAGCTCGCCCCAGGTCCGGGGCTGGTGTGCCCCAGGACCGGTTTGAACTGGCATATGCACCGAGGCTCCTTGTGAGCCTCAGGCATGTCTGGTTTCTTTCAAGCCCTACCTGACCAATACACAAAATCCTGTCTGGGGTGGTGCTCGCACCTCCCCTTGCAGGAAACCCTTTGTCCACGTCTCCCAAGCTGGAAGGACTCCCAGCAGCAGGAGGGCAGACTTGTGTCTGTGGTGGCAGCCTCCATTTTGTGGAGCTGAGGCTATGTCTGATTTTACCCGGGTTTCAGGTACTGTACATGTCGTGTCCCTCTAGAAGGGTGGAATGCTAACCCCGTCGCCAGAATTGGCGAGGGGTTAGTATTCCAATTCGTATGACACCTTACTCGACATGTTTTGATAAAGCCAAACCAAAGATAGCATTTAACCGCGAGGATCATAATGCACTTAAGAGTATATGGTATGACGATATCTGGAAACGGTAGAAGGAAGTTGTTCCGACCACTGCAGACAGGCTCAGCTCATGCCAGAGCACCATCTCACATGGAACCAAGCACTCTGCCTTCAGGATTGTTAAGGCCTGCCATAGGAGTGACTTATAGGTTAACATGTGTCCCATTTAAGGTTAGGTATAGGTATACTACACCTAAGTAAGAGGTGGTTACACCAACTTACCCCAGCTGAGAGATCAGCCAGTTGTGTCAAATTTGTTAGGCCAAGCCTGGGGTGGCATAATACTTGCTGCAGCCCCTGGCAGGCCTTAGATACACCAATGCCCTGGGTACCTAGTGTACACTGGTACAGGGGCTCACAGGGTGATCCACTTCCAATTGGTTATGCACCTAGGGTGCATAGTGTCAATTTAGTTAGAGAGAACAGCAGGCTGGGGGTCTGATTAGCAGGCCCACAGTAGGATAGCAGACCCTACTCTCCTACACAACCCCCCCCCCCAAACGCAGGGACATTAAACTAGCCTTGACCAGTCTCGTCTTCATGTCCTAAGTGGAAGTACCTGGAGAGACCATCTGCATTCCCATGGTCTGTACCTGGCCGGTGCTCCACTGTAAAGTCCATCCCCTGTAGGCAAATGGACCACCTAAGCAGTTTGGGGTTTTCACCCTTCATCTGATTTAGCCACAAGAGGGGCTTATGGTCGGTCTGAATCTTGAAGTGAGTGCCAAACAAGTATGGCCTCAGCTTCTTCAGGGCCCACACCACAGCAAAGGCCTCCCTCTCAATAGCTGACCAATTCTTCTCTCTGGGGGTCAACCTTCTGCTAATAAAAGCAATGGGTTGGTCTTGACCATCTACATTAAGTTGTGACAGCACAGCTCCCACACCCAACTCAGAAGCATCTGTTTGGACAATAAACTCTTTGGAGTAGTCAGGACTTTTCAGGATAGGTGCAGAGCACATGGCCTTCTTCAGGTCATCAAATGCCTTTTGACAGCTTACTGTCCACTGAACCTTTTTGGGCATCTTCTTGGATGTCAGATCATTAAGAGGAGTCACAATGGACCCATAGTTCTTAACAAACTTCCTGTAATACCCAGTCAAGCCCAAGAAAGCTCGAACTTGAGTCTGGGTGGTTGGAGGAGACCAGTCCTTGATGGATTGTATCTTACTCTCCAGTGGTTGAACTTGGCCTCCACCTACAAGGTGGCCCAAATACACAACCTTACTCTGCCCTATCTGGCACTTAGTAGCCTTGATAGTGAGGCCTGCCTTTTGCAGAGCCTCGAGTACCTTCTTCAGGTGGATCAGGTGATCCTCCCAGGTGGAGCTAAAGACAGCAATTTCATCAAGATATGCTGCACAAAAGTCATCCAACCCAGTAAGGACTTGATTCACCAACCTTTGGAAGGTGGCAGGTGCATTCTTCAGACCAAAGGGCATCACCAAAAATTGATAATGCCCACCTGGGGTTGAGAATGCTGTTTTGGCCTTAGACTCCTCCGCTAATCTGATTTGCCAATAGCCAGCTGTCAAGTCAAATGTGCTCAAAAACTTAGCAGAAGCTAGTTTGTCTATGAGCTCATCTGCCCTTGGAATAGGATGTGCATCTGTCCTAGTGACAGCATTGAGTCCTCTGTAATCCACACAGAACCTCATCTCTCTCTTGCCATCTTTGGTGTGAGGTTTGGGGACCAGAACCACTGGGCTAGCCCAGGGGCTCTCTGAGGGTTCAATGACACCCAATTCCAGCATTTTGTGTACCTCAGCCTTTATACAGTCCATGACGTGGTCAGGTTGTCTGTAAAGTTTGTTCTTCACAGGCAGACTGTCACCAGTGTCCACCACATGGGTACACCAGTCAGTTTGGCTAGGTTTCAAGGAAAACATGTGTTGAAATGATTGTAGAACCTGTCTACACTCAATCTGCTGATGATCAGTGAGGTTGCCTCCAAGGGTCACTCCTTCAACTGAGCCATCTTCAGGGTTCTGAGACAACAGGTCTGGGAGAGGGTCACTCTCTTCCTCCTGTCCCTCATCTGTAGCCATGAGCAAGCCCATGTCTGCCCTGTCAACATATGATTTTAACCTGTTAACATGGAGTACCCTGTGGCGGCTCCTGGGAGTTCCTAGGTCCACCAAGTAGGTGACCTCTCCCTTTTTTTCCAGGATTGTATGGGGTCCAGACCATTTGTCTTGGAGTGCTGCTGGGGCCACTGGCTCCAACACCCATACCTTCTGTCCTGGCTGAAACTCAACCAAGACAGCCTTTTGGTCATGCCAAGCTTTCTGTAAGGCCTGGCTTGCCTCAAGGTTTTTGGATGCCTTCTCCATATACTCAGCCATCCTGGAGCGGAGACCAAGTACATAGTCCACTATGTCTTGTTTAGGCTTTTTGAGAGGTAACTCCCATCCTTCCTTCACTAAACACAGTGGGCCTCTTACAGGGTGCCCAAACAACAATTCAAAGGGGCTGTAGCCAACTCCTTTTTGTGAGACCTCTCTGTAAGCAAACAGAAGGCAGGGTAGAAGGATGTCCCATCTTCGCCTGAGCTTTTCAGGTAATCCTTTGATCATACCCTTTAGGGTCTTGTTGAATCTCTCAACAAGCCCATTGCATTGTGGGTGATAAGGGGTGGTGAACTTGTAGTTGACACCACATTCCTTCCACATAGCTGTCAAGTATCCTGACATGAAGTTGGTACCTCTGTCAGAAACCACCTCCTTAGGAAACCCCACTCTGGAGAATACTCCCAGCAGGGCCCTGGCCACAACAGGAGCTGTAGTGGTCCTAAGGGGAATTGCCTCTGGATACCTGGTGGCATGATCCACTACCACCAGTATAAATCTGTGCCCAGATGCAGTGGGAAGATCCATGGGACCCACTATATCTATTCCCACTCTTTCAAAGGGGACCCCCACCACAGGTAGTGGTATTAGGGGGGCCTTTGTTGTGCCACCTGATTTGCCACTGGCTTGGCAGGTCACACAGGAGCGACAAAACTCCTTTGTATCTTCATTCATGTGAGGCCAGTGAAAGTGAGGGACAAGCCTGTCCCAGGTTTTGTTCTGGCCTAAGTGTCCTGCTAGAGGAATATCATGGGCCAAGGTAAGAAGGAAGGTCCTAAATTGCAGAGGTATAACCAACCTCCTGGTTGCACCAGGTTTTGGGTCTCTAGCCTCTGAATAAAGGAGCCCTTCATCCCAATACACTTTATGGGTACCTTGAGCATTCCCAGCAGCCTCAGCAGCAGCCAGCTGTCTGAGGGGTTCAAGAGATGGACAGGTTAACTGAGCCTGCCCCAAGTCAGCCCTGGAAGGTCCCCCTGTCCCCAGAAACTCAACCTGATCAGGTTCAAGCTCTTCAGGGACAGTTCCTTCAGGGTTCTCTAGATCATCTTCCTGGGAAGGCTGATCATCACCTTGAGGCAGGGGGGAAGGCACAGCCTTTACCCTCCTGCTCTTCTTCTTGGTAGGTGCTTGGTCCATTGTTCCAGGATCCAAGACCTGTGGTTCAGTAAGGCACTTTTTGGCCTGTGACCTGGTCACAGCAAGGACATGTGGTGATATACCTAACATCTCTGCATGTGTCCTGTACTCCACTTCTGACCATAGAGAACTCTCTAGGTCATTGCCCAACAAACATTCTACTGGGAGGTCTGCACTAACCACAACCCTTTTGAGGCCAGTTACCCCTCCCCATGAGAAGTTAACAACTGCCACACTATGTGAAGTAGTGGCATTGCTGGCATTGGTCACCAGGTAATTCTCACCTGGTATGTACTGTCCAGGATCCACAAAGCCTGGTGTCACCATAGTGACACTGGCACATGTGTCCCTGTAGGCTTGAGCCACTTTTTCGTTAATTAAAGGAGTCTGTCTGTACTTGCCCAGGTTACTGGGGCTCACAGTCAGGGACAAATCTATGTCCCCATCACAGATCAAGACTGCCTGTGTCAGGGTTCTGTCTAAGTCAGAATCTCCTTCAGTTCCCATAGTGATTCCCACTACACCATTTGTCTGGGGACCAACACTGCTAACAGTAGTACTGGGAGCAGGTGCCTTAGGGGCAATAGTGTTGGGGGCTCCACCCTTATTACAATCACTAGTCCAGTGAGTTGTATTCTTGCAAAATTTGCACCAGGGTTTCTTTGGACCTTCTTTCTTCTTCCCTTTAGGCTGGGACCCACCCTCGTTAGTACTAGTTTGGGGCCCTGTTGAAGACTTCTGGTCTTTAGATTTCTGATCTCCACCCTTTTGGTCTGTTTTCTTCTGATCACCCCCTTGGCCCTGGTTCTGGTTCTTTTGCTTAACCCTGGTTCTGACCCATTTGTCTGCATTCTTTCCCAATTCTTGGGGAGAGGTCAGATCTGAGTCAACCAAGTGTTGATGCAGTTGCTGGTTTTGACAGTTATTTAAAATCTGTTCTCTCATCATCAAATTGTACAATCCTGTATAATCAGATACCTTACTTCCCAGCAACCAACCCTCCAAAGCCTTAGTGGCACATTCAATGTATTCAGACCAGTCCTGAGTCTGTGTCTTCTGGGTGTCTCTGAACATTAACCTGTACTGTTCAGTGGTTAAGCCTAACCCATCAACTAGGACACTCTTCAGGACTCTGTAATTCCTGACATCCTCCTCTCTAACAGTGAGGAGTCTATCTCTGCCTCTTCCTTCAAAGGAGAGCCATAAGATTGCTGCCCACTGGTCTTCAGGAACCTGCTGCACTTTGCAGGCTCTCTCAAGAGCAGTCATCCATTTGTGGATGTCATCCCCACTTTTGTAGGGGGGCACAACCTTGGACAGGTTCCTATTATCAAAGACCCTATCTTTGTCCTTAGCGACAATGCTGCCACCAGTGGGTATAGACCCACTCTCTCTAGGTTGCCTAGCCTTACTCAGTTTCTCTTCCATCAGAGCTACTTCTAGCTCCTGTCTCCTGATTCTCAGCTGAGCTTCCTTCATTCTGGCCTCATGCTCCCTCCTCTGAGGGGTGGTCATCCTTCTCCTGGAGTGACCTTGAGAGCCTCTAGAGGCATGAGAAGCATTAGATTCACCTGAGTGATTCCTTTGCCTCCCAAGCCCTGTGTTAAGTCCACCGGGGAGATCCAATCGGATGATCCCATTGTCAGTCCCCAATAGCCTTAGGTTAGCTGGGCCACGTATAACACTTGGCACCGGGCTAGTTCTCCCTTCATCCTCACTACCTTCTGTATCAGTACCCTTCTCACTTTCATCCTCTGTAGTATGATTCTCATCTAAGGGGTGACTATTGGAAAGGGGTACCTCAGTAGCATCTTCAGAAGAGGGGCCTCCTGTTCCAGTCCCTAAGGGGCCTAACTGGGAGGCTTTCTTGAGAGCTTTCTGATTCTCATCAGCCTGTAAAAGCTCTCTGAGTTCAGCAGAAGTAGGGTTCTTGGGCTGTTTAAGGCCCCTGATATTTGCCAACTGCCTGAGCTCATTCTGATTTAGGGTAGCAAAGAGAGTTGGTGCCCTCTGGGGGTCACTCTCGACAGAGATGGGTACCTTGGACCCCTCTGCCCCCTCCATTGCTCTTAAGTGTGGGTGGATGTGTTGCAATCTACCTACACTTGGGTTTACCTACTAAACCTATCTAGTAGTTGTAGTCAGGGTGTGCTACTCCCTTTGCACTACAACAACTAAGTTCAGTAGAACTTAAGTATATCTATCTTGTTTTATATGTACCTACAGGTACCTATGTGATCTTTCAATTGGTAACCAAGAGATTACAATGGTAAAACACAGCAAGCTCAAATCCCACCGCTGCCACCAATGTGAGAAGTTGGCCTGGTATATGATGTTCACTAGTTAAAGTGACCACCTTGTACCATGCCAAGCAACCCTTATGGTGTGGTTGTAAGTCAACCTTTTCGGACTAGCTGCCCTAGTGGTAGCGTAGGCTAAGCAGTCTTTGAGGCTAAACTCGTTAAAGCGTGTTAAGCAGGCTGTTTTACCAAATGTAACCCCCTTTTATACCAATGAAAGGACACCACACAGATATATATTCAAAATATATGTATTTATTTCTCAAAGTAACCCCTAGACTCTTTATGAGCACAGGAGCACAAATCGTTAAACAAGACAACGTTATAATACACAGAAGTTGCACTTTATATGGATGGGCCCTGGTGGCCACTCAAACCATATACTAAAATAGTGGTATAAGTACCACGAACAGGAAAGGGAAAAGGCCTAGGGCCTCTAGAATCGCTGGGCCTACAAGGAGCTAACTTTAGTTAGTGACCAGGAGGTCCACGGGTTGCGTGTGCAGTGAGGAAAGTCACACGCGTGCTCCCATAGGTTTTCAATGGGTGCGTAAAAGTTAAAAAGTTATTGCAGAAAGGGTCTTCTAGATGGACTACGATCTCAAGATTCGAAACACAGACACTAGAGATGATTCTCTACACTTGGGCACCGGAGTGCCAGCTTTACCTCACCCACAGGAAGCGGGTGCATAGGTCTCGAAGTGCGTCGGGTTTCTTCTATCGAGTCAATGGAGCCTGATGACAAAGATGCTGCAGGCGGTCGGTCCAGAAGAGCTGCGTTGGATCCCAGAGTGGATCGGAGTTGTGGAAGACCTGAAAGCAGAGGGGACAGTGTTCACAGTCACTAGCCAGTGACCGGCGTGGCACCAGGTAGGTACCAGGCGATGTCGGGTGCAAACAGGTGATGAAGTGTAGCTTGTCTCCGCCGCCACGTGGTCCCTGAAGGTCGATGACGTCCAGGAGTCGAGTCACGAGCTGTCCCACACAGGCTCTCGCTGTCGGCGGTGTCGGCGACTCGAAAGAAGCAAACAAGCCTTGGCAAAGGTAGGAGTCGTGGAAGTTCAAGAAAGCTGATTGTTCTGACCAGCAAGGTCAGAGGGGCTGCTCTTTTGGAGAGCAGCTAGGGCCAGTCTGGAGCAACCAGACCAGCATCGTTGATTTCAAAGTAGGTCGCCAAAATGGCCACTAGCCAACGGGCCAGGGACCGGGTAGGCGCGTCGAGATGCAAAGTGCAGAGGGGCCCCACGCAGATCGTGGAGATGCTGGAGGGCTCACCTTAGATGCAGATGCGGCTCGGTGGTTGGGCTTCTCAGGACCCAAAGCACAACTCGGAGGGAGCCTCTGTCGTTGCGCTTGCAGCTTGTCGTCGGTCTTCCAAGATGGCTGGCTCCACGTGTCTCGGTGCCTCCACGGGTTCCTTCTTTGCAGGGACTGTGGATCGGGCGGTGAGAGGTCTGGAGGTCCAGGTCTTGTCGGGCTCTGGGCTCCGGCTCCGGCAGGAGGCAGCGGCAAAGCAGATGTTCAATAGCTGGTTGGTGCTTGCGTTAGCAAGATGGTCACTCCCTGACCATAGGGGAGATTTCCTTCAGTCCTCTGTGCAGCAGAGCGTCGAAGTTCCCGTCTTCTTCTTGTGGTTAAGTTGATTCCAGGATGTCTGAAGTCTTAGGACACAGCTCCTACCTTTAAGCGGATTCTAGGGGCCGGACTACCTGCTAGGTCCCTCCCTAAGGGTGGGACCAGGAAGGGGGGTGGTTACACCCCCAATCCTTTGTCCAGCTCGCCCCAGGTCCGGGGCTGGTGTGCCCCAGGACCGGTTTGAACTGGCATATGCACCGAGGCTCCTTGTGAGCCTCAGGCATGTCTGGTTTCTTTCAAGCCCTACCTGACCAATACACAAAATCCTGTCTGGGGTGGTGCTCGCACCTCCCCTGGCAGGAAACCCTTTGTCCACGTCTCCCAAGCTGGAAGGACTCCCAGCAGCAGGAGGGCAGACTTGTGTCTGTGGTGGCAGCCTCCACTTTGTGGAGCTGAGGCTATGTCTGATTTTACCCGGGTTTCAGGTACTGTACATGTCGTGTCCCTCTAGAAGGGTGGAATGCTAACCCCGTCGCCAGAATTGGCGAGGGGTTAGTATTCCAATTCGTATGACACCTTACTCGACATGTTTTGATAAAGCCAAACCAAAGATAGCATTTAACCGCAAGGATCATAATGCACTTAAGAGTATATGGTATGACGATATCTGGAAACGGTAGAAGGAAGTTGTTCCGACCACTGCAGACAGGCTCAGCTCATGCCAGAGCACCATCTCACATGGAACCAAGCACTCTGCCTTCTGGATTGTTAAGGCCTTCCATAGGAGTGACTTATAGGTTAACATGTGTCCCATTTAAGGTTAGGTATAGGTATACTACACCTAAGTAAGAGGTGGTTACACCAACTTACCCCAGCTGAGAGATCAGCCAGTTGTGTCAAATTTGTTAGGCCAAGCCTGGGGTGGCATAATACTTGCTGCAGCCCCTGGCAGGCCTTAGATACACCAATGCCCTGGGTACCTAGTGTACACTGGTACAGGGGCTCACAGGGTGATCCACTTCCAATTGGTTATGCACCTAGGGTGCATAGTGTCAATTTAGTTAGAGAGAACAGCAGGCTGGGGGTCTGATTAGCAGGCCCACAGCCTCAATATGTCAAAAACCAGTGAAGCAAAAAGCAAAAAATTTGGGGTGACCATAGGATAGCAGACCCTACTCTCCTACAGTCAACATGTAATAAATAATATAATCCAGATGAAATAGAATGAAAATAAGACTACAATAAAATAAATTAGCAAATTACGACTTGACCATCAAATGGATATTGTACATTGTCACTTTCTTCTGAAAATAAAGTAGAAAAATAAAAGAAAATGAAGAAAGGAAGTCAATCAGAGATAACATTGGAATTCCATACGGTCATTCATCCCGTATTGTTTCATGGAATTTAATAGGCGTATCCAATGATTTTAGAGATGTAGTAATGAATTGTGGTTATCTTTTCCTTCATTCCTGGTTATGATTTCGAGTACACAAAATTTGAGTTGGCTGACCTTATGTCCTGCCTCAATAAAGTGACTGGCCACTGTTGACTTCAGGTTTTTGGTTCTTATATTACTTTTATGTTCGTTGATGCGAATTTTGATTTTTCTTTCAGTTTGCCCCACATACATTTTTCCACAGGGGCACTTAAGCAAGTATATCAGGTGGAGTGTGTCACATGTAGCCGTTACTTTTAATTTGATCTTGAAGCCTTTCATCGGGTGGGTTATGTAAGTGCCAATGATGATATTGTTACAATTATTGCAGTTTCGACAAGCTACAGTTCCTTTGTAGGTGATATCCTTTTGTTGTTTTATGGGATTTTTTATGATTTCTCCCAGGTTTTTTGATCTGGTGTAAGCGAAGATTGGTTCTTGTGCAAAAGTGTAGTTAAAGTCTGGTTCTAATTGTACTATTGGCCAATGTTTTTTGAGAATTCTCTTGTCGGTTTCGCTGATGGTAGAGCACTTGGAGGCCACCGTCATGCGGTCTTGTGTTATCTTTTCTATAGGTGATAATAACTATTCTCTGTTTATTGTTTTACATCGATTATTGGCTCTATTTAATATCTGTTCTGGGTACCCTCTTGCTTTGAAGCGTTGTAACATGTCGTTGATACGTATCTGTCTGGTTTCTGAGTTTGATACTATTCTTATCACTCTCAGTAGTTGTGTATAAGGCTTGTTGTTCTTGAGTGATGGTTGATGGAAACTCCCATATTGGAGGGTGTTCTTTCTATATAGGTCAGTTTCAAATCCTTCAGTAGTTTTTGTGATTTTTACATCTAAGAAGTTTATTGATTGTTCTTGGATTTCATAGGTAAATTGGATTCTTTCATCCACGTTGTTGAGTGTGGTTATTCGATCAATAGGTTCTGTAGATGAGCCTTTCCATAGAATGAAAATGTCATCGATGTATCTGACAAAGAGTTTCAAATGTTTGCCACTCTGGTATTGATAAAATATGTTCTTCTTCAAATTGCCACATGAAGATGTTAGCGTATGTGGGCGCGGCACAATTGCCCATTGAAGGACCGTGGTTTTGTAAGTACCAACTGGTTTGCATTTGAAGTAACTATGTAGCAATGTGTATTGTAATAATTCCATGAGGAAAACTTTTAGATCATGATCATAGTTGCTTTGTAGTAAGGCTTGTTCTACGGCCTCTATCGCGAGTTGGTGAGGTATTGATGTATATAGGGACTTGACATCCACCGTACATAGTAGTATTTATTCGTCCTTTATATTGAGTGTTTGTTTGATTTTAACCAAGAAGTCCGTGGAATCTTTGATGAAGGTTTTTAATTTGGTTACGAGAGGTTGTAAATACCGATCCAAGTATTTACCTACTGTTTCATGGAGGCTGTCTCTTGTGGAAACTATTGGGCGGAACGGTGGATTCGTCAAGCTCTTGTGTATTTTTGGCACCGTGTATATTGTGGGACTCTTTGGGTTGGTTTGGACTAAGTATTTCTTAACCTTCTCATTGATGGTGCCCATGTCTAAGGCTTTTTGGACAATGTCTTTTAAGACTTTCATAAATTGTTCAGTGGGGTTGGAGTCCAATTTCATATAGGTGTAATCGTCCGATAGATGCGTTTCTACTTGTTCCTCATAATATTTGGTGTTTAGAATTATCAGTGCTCATGCCTTGTCCGCTTTTTGGCAAATAATGTTCGTATTATTGGCTATGGATTTCAAAATACCCCATTCTTTTTGGGTCAGGTTGTTGGGTTTGCGTTGTTTTGGGAAGTTGAGTTTCGATATATCTTGTTTAATTAGTGATTCAAATGTGTCTATAGTTTTGTGGCTGATGGGAGCCATGAAGTTTATTATTTGTTCTTGGATTTCTTAGGTACGCAGTACGCAGCACGCTACCAACCAAGATGGCGTATGAACAAATATCCAACCTGACGGAACATAGAGCAGAAACATTTGCCTTTGCCAATGACGCAGCAACTAAAATTTACACCCTTACACAAGAAGAAACCACGGAGTTCACACTCACTCGCATTAAAGAACAAAACATTCGCCAATTACTTTATTTATCAAAAAAAGAAATCAATCAGAGACTACATGCCAGCACAATGATCAAATACCATAAAGCCCAAAGAATACCGAGGGGACTAAGGATCTCCCTAAAACCATCACTATGTAAAAATGTGCAACAATTTAAGGACCGCTGGTTTGCGATTTAAAATAAATGTTCCCTAGACTTAATTCTATTAATTATAGAAGAATTGTCCAACATCTTAGAGGAACTCTCCAAAAAAAATCCTCACAGTCAAAACTGAATTAGAAAAATCAATGCCACCAAAAGACTGGACAAAAATCCTGGAAGACATCAACAATCAATTATCAAAACACACCCAGGAGGTTAATGAAAGAAAAATACGTAAATTTCGTAGAGATACGATAGACTATAAACTGGGGGAAGTTTAAATGTGGGCAGAAATATATGGCAAACGAAGACAAAGCAAACCATACAACCAAAATACAGATACATCTTCCTCCGGTAGCGAAATGTCTAACCAGTCAAACAGAACACAAGAGTCATCCGCTCCCGTAAATGCATCAAGCTCAAGATCGACAACAGTTCTGTTTTTTAGAGGTAGGCCTAGCCGACGGGAACGACCTAGGCGGACCCAGCTTACAAGAAAAGGAAAAAGAAAAAGAAAAGGAACCACCCCAGACTCGAACAGCCAAGAAAGACAAGAACAAGAGAGGAGGACAACGGATCACCTAGTTATTAACATCTCAGATCAACATCTTTCTGACCTGGAACTAAATATCCTACAAAAAGGCATTTTTGTGGGTACCTACGACCCACACAAACAACTTGGAAATAGACATCAGTTTATTCAAACTGGTGAGAAAATTATGCTTACGACACTTTTTTGAGAACGTGATGACTGAACACACTGAACCCACAACAGAAGACCCCTTGAAGGGTTTAAAAACCAAAAGCACCTACATGGCTCCCATCAGCCACAAAACTATAGACACATTTGAATCACTAGTTAAACAAGATATATCGAAACTCAACTTCCAAAAACAAGGCAAACCCTGACCCAAAAAGAATGGGGTATTTTGAAATCCATAGCCAATAATACGAACATTATTTGCCAAAAAGCGGACAAGGGAGGAGCACTGGTAATTCTAAACACCAATTATTATGAGGAACAAGTAGAAACGCATCTATCGGACGATTACACCTATATGAAATTGGACTCCAACCCCACTGAACAATTTATGAAAGTCTTAAAAGACATTGTCCAAAAAGCCTTAGACATGGGCACCATCAACGAGAAGGTTAAGAAATACTTAGTCCAAACCAACCCAAAGAGTCCCACAATATACACGGTGCCAAAAATACACAAGAGCTTGACGAATCCACCGTTCCGCCCAATAGTTTCCACAAGAGGCAGCCTCCATGAACCAGTAGGTAAATACTTGGATCGGTATTTACAACCTCTCGTAACCAAAGTAAAAACCTTCATCAAAGATACCACGGACTTCTTGGTTAAAATCAAACAAACACCCAACATAAAGGATGAATAAATACTACGATGTACGGTAGATGTCAAGTCCCTATATACATCAATACCTCACCAACTCGGGATAGAGGCCGTAGAACAAGCCTTACTACAAAGCAACTATGATGATGATGTAAAAGTTTTCCTCATGGAATTATTACAATACACATTGCTACATAGTTACTTCAAATGGCAAACCAGTTGGTACTTACAAAAAACCGCTCCTTCAATGGGCAATTGTGCCGCGCCCAGATACGCTAACATCTTCATGGGGCAATTTGAAGAAGAACATATTTTATCAATACCAGAGTGGCAAACATTTGAAACTCTTTGTCAGATACATCGATGACATTTTCATTCTATGGAAAGGCTCATCTACAGAACTTATTGATCGAATAACCACACTCAACAATCTGGATGAAAGAATCCAATTTACCTATGAAATCCAAGAACAATCATACAGATACGTATCAACAACATGTTACAGCGCTTCAAAGCAAGAGGGTACCCAGAACAAATATTAAATAGACCAATAATCGATGTAAAACAATAAACAGAGAAGAATTATTATCACCTATAGAAAAGATAACACAAGACCGCATGACAGTGGTCTCCAAGTACTCTACCATCAGCGAAACCTACAAGATAATTATCAAAAAACATTGGCCAATATTACAATTAGAACCAGACTTTAACCAAATTTTTGCACAAGAACCAATCTTCGCTTACACCAGATCCAAAAACCTGGGAGAAATCATAAAAAATCCCATAAAACAACAAAAGGATATCACCTACAAAGGAACTGTAGCTTGTCGAAACTGCAATAATTGTAACAATATCATCACTGGCACTTACATAACCCACCCGATGAAAGGCTTCAAGATCAAATTAAAAGTAATGGCTACATGTGACACACTCCACCTGATATACTTGCTTAAGTGCCCCTGTGGAAAAATGTATGTGGGGCAAAGTGAAAGAAAAATCTAAATTTGCATCAACGAACATAAAAGTAATATAAGAACCAAAAACCTGAAGTCAACAGTGGCCGGTCACTTTATTGAGGCAGGACATAAAATCACCCAACTCAAATTTTGTGTACTCGAAATCATAACCAGGAATGAAGGAAACGATATCCACAATTCATTACTACATCGCGAAAATCATTGGATACGCCAATTAAATTCCATGAAACCATACGGGATGAATGACCGTATGGAATTCCAATGTTATCTCTGATTGACTTCCTTACTTCATTTTCTTTTATTTTTCTACTTTATTTTCAGAAGAAAGTGACAATGTACAATATACATTTGATGGTCAAGTCATAATTTTCACATTTATTTTATTGTAATCTTATTTTCATTCTATTTCATCTGGATTATTTTATTCATTACGTGTTGACACACACCTTAACCTTAATTTTTATTCCCGCGGAACCATTTAGCACTTATTTTCTCTTGACACTCGCGCACCAGTCCTATTTTTATTGTCATGTCACATTGCACGTTCTTTTAAACACGAGTAACAACTTCCACCTTCCGCAAGCTTCGCACAGAACACATCTGAAGCTCCACGCTCTCGCAGATATCAGTAAGTTTAAACGCAGGGTGTAACATACAGCCGTATACGCAATAATACGTGTGAATTAATTACAACAGAGCACTAACCATGGATTAATTACCGAAATGTCTAATATTTTAAATAATCATGATAGATATGCAAGCGCACTTGAATTAACGTTCAAAAGCACTACACTCAGCCTTTTACCGCGTATTCACCAACAAGTCGGAGCACGTTTATCACCATAAACATGACGTTATATATAGTAGACCCGCCAGCACAACAGCTCACTATTTACTAGCTAACACATACCGCACGTATTTCTATCATCACTCACTTATGATCCGAAGCACTTTCTTTAAAGTTTAACACTACGGTATCCGTTAACCCACCACCATAATCATGCACTGGTCACCCATGTTAATAAACCCCCATTCACCCCGCACTAACATGTCACTGAACCCTGTGGCCCTTGTTTAATGGGCAACATTATTCCATTCATTTTAGATATTTCCCAGATGAAGGCTAATGGCCGAAATGCATTGGGATATTTGAATGTCAAAAACGAGATGGAGCATTATTGATGCATTGTGGGAAATGAAGTACAATTTCCTCTTAATGAAAATATGTAGAAATAAAAGTGAATTCTTGAAATCATAAAACAAAGGTGAAACTTCATTGAACTTGTAATACTCTTCCGAGGAACTAGAAGCTGTGTCCGGGGGACATACCCCACGTTTTTGAGGATGCTACTTAAGACTTTATCCCATTCCCCACGTCCGTAGCAGACAGGTGGAGGCAAGCAGGGGGCAGGTGAGGCAAGCAGGGGGCAGGTGAGGCAAGCAGGGGGCAGGTTGAGGCAAGCATGGGCAGGTTGAGGCAAGCAAGGGGAAGGTGAGGCAAGCAGGGGGAATGTGAGGCAAGCAGGGGGCAGGTTGAGACAAGCAGGGGGCAGGTTGAGGCAAGCAAGGGGAAGGTGAGGCAAGCAGGGGGGAGGTGAGGCAAGCAGGGGGCAGGTTGAGGCAAGCAGGGGGCAGGTTGAGGTAAGCAGGGGGCAGATGAGGCAAGCAGTGGGCAGGTTGAGGCAAACAGGGGCAGGTTGAGGCAACCAGGGGGAAGGTTGAGGCAAGCAGGGGACATAGTGTTCAAACTGTGCCTGGCCCCTCCCCAGGTGGCGGGTGACCTTAGAAAGTCTCTTTTGACACTACATGGTCACTGCTCCTGGCGTTAAAGATGTGCCTGGAAAACGTAGAGGTGGTCGAACGGGGCATACTCAGTCATTAGCATAGGAGGGTACAATACAGCAATTATCAGGGTTCAATAGGCCTCTAAGAGCCCGAGGCTCTGGTGCCACTGCACCTGCTGCACCAATGGTACCTACTCCCCTGTACTCAGTGGTATTTCCAATTGACGGTTTCTTCTTCGGTGACGTCAGGCAGACGGTGGCTGCTTTTAGCTCATTTTCCTGTGCCTCTCCACCTCATCCCTGCTGAGCATCCCCCCACCCCCCACCCCCCTTTTCATTTGCATGAAGGCTTCCCACCGATCCTGCTCTCCCATTGAAATCAGATGCTTCTGGGAATCTGTACTTTGTGCACAGCGTGGTTTCTTGGCGCTCCTCGGCCCCGGCTAATGTCAGTTTATTTCTACCGTTTCACAGGCGCTTCTGCGCATGCGTGCGCCTCGTTGTGCGCATCTGGGAGCACCGGGCAATTTCAAGGTTGATCAAGACACTTAAAAACTTACAAGAAGCTGCGTGGAACGGAGAGAGCTTTTATCATGCAAACCACTCACATGGGATTCCTTATGTATTGTGTCGACAAGAGGAGGGCGCATCGTTTATTAAAATCAGCATGTGGCAGAATGGACCAGAGACAGCCCTTCGAAGCCCCGCGGCTGCCTGGCACGCAGCAGCACAGCAGGCTAGTGAGGCCATCACCTCTGCACTGACACTGGGCTGTTCTCTGGCAAACTTGGCATCAGATTTTGTGGATGCTAAAAACACTGTGATTGCGTCACTTTACGGACTCTAAACCAAGCGCACTAATTCTGCAATGTTGCATGGCACATGAAACGTGCCCCACCCAAATGCACGTCTCTCAAAGCAGTTCCCTTGTTTCCAGCACAGTATGGGAACTGTACGTTTATTTTGAAAAACAAGAAATCTTTGTCGGGACATTTTTATTTGTATTTACTTTGGCTTCATTTTAAGGAGGAGTGGCTAACATTTACAATGTCATGGCCTTGGCCATCAAGAGTTTTGTCCATGGTGAGTCCTGAACATACTACACGACCTGGCCCACTGAAATTGTGGAAGTACACAATGAAAGAGGATAAATAACACATGGGAAGGATGAGGGAAGAGAGAGAGAGAGAGACAGATAGAGACAGAGACAAATAGAGAGACAGAGAGAGATGGAGAGACAGAGAGAGAGGTAGAGAGAGAGGGGAGAGCGAGAAAGAGAGAGAGAGACTCTTGAAGTAAGAAGAGATAGTAGGGCGGGAGGAAATCTAGTATTCGGTCTTACACTCTCCCTTTTAGTTCACCAGCATCCACTGATAACACTGTGAGAGGGTCAGAGGCACCTGCTAGTATTCCACTGATAACTCCATGAGAGGGTCAGAGGCACCTGCTAGTATTCCACTGATAACTCCACAAGAGGATCAGAGACACCTGCTAGTATTCCACTGATGACTCCACAAGAGGATCAGAGACACCTGCTGGTATTCCACTGATGACTCCACAAGAGGATCAGAGACACCTGCTAGTATTCCACTGATGACTCCACAAGAGGATCAGAGACACCTGCTAGTATTCCACTGATAACTCCATGAGAGGGTCAGAAACACCTGCTAGTATTCCACTGATAACTCCACAAGAGGATCAGAGACACCTGCTAGTATTCCACTGATAACGCCATGAGAGGATCAGAGACACCTGCTAGTATTCCACTGATGACTCCATGAGACGGTCAGAGACACCTGCTAGTATTCCACTGATAACTCCACAAGAGGATCAGAGACACCTGCTAGTATTCCACTGATAACGCCATGAGAGGATCAGAGACACCTGCTACATTTCCACTGATAACTCCATGAGAGGGTCAGAGACACCTGCCTGTTTTCCACTGATAACTCCATGAGAGGGTCAGAGACACCTGCTAGTATTCCACTGATAACGCCATGAGAGGATCAGAGACACCTGCTAGTATTCCACTGATGACTCCATGAGACGGTCAGAGACACCTGCTAGTATTCCACTGATAACTCCACAAGAGGATCAGAGACACCTGCTAGATTTCCACTGATAACTCCATGAGAGGGTCAGAGACACCTGCTAGTATTCCACTGATAACTCCATGAGAGGATCGGACACACGTGCTAGTATTCCACTGATGACTCCATGAGACGGTCAGAGACACCTGCTAGTATTCCACTGATAACTCCACAAGAGGATCAGAGACACCTGCTAGTATTCCACTGATAACTCCATGAGAGGGTCAGAAACACCTGCTAGTATTCCACTGATGACTCCATGAGACGGTCAGAGACACCTGCTAGTATTCCACTGATAACTCCATGAGAGGGTCAGAGACACCTGCTAGTATTCCACTGATAACTCCATGAGAGGGTCAGAGGCACCTGCTAGTATTCCACTGATGACTCCACAAGAGGATCAGAGACACCTGCAACTATTCCACTGATGACTCCACAAGAGGATCAGAGACACCTGCTAGTATTCCACTGATGACTCCACAAGAGGATCAGAGACACCTGCTAGTATTCCACTGATAACTCCATGAGAGGGTCAGAAACACCTGCTAGTATTCCACTGATGACTCCATGAGACGGTCAGAGACACCTGCTAGTATTCCACTGATACCTCCACAAGAGGATCAGAGACACCTGCTAGTATTCCACTGATAACGCCATGAGAGGATCAGAGACACCTGCTAGTATTCCACTGATGACTCCATGAGATGGTCAGAGACACCTGCTAGTATTCCACTGATAACTCCACAAGAGGATCAGAGACACCTGCTAGTATTCCACTGATAACGCCATGAGAGGATCAGAGACACCTGCTAGATTTCCACTGATAACTCCATGAGAGGGTCAGAGACACCTGCTAGTATTCCACTGGTAACTCCATGAGAGGATCGGACACACATGCTAGTATTCCACTGATGACTCCATGAGACGGTCAGAGACACCTGCTAGTATTCCACTGATGACTACACAAGAGGATCAGAGACACCTGCTAGTATTCCACTGATAACGCCATGAGAGGATCAGAGACACCTGCTAGTTTTCCACTGATGACTCCATGAGACGGTCAGAGACACCTGCTAGTATTCCACTGATAACTCCACAAGAGGATCAGAGACACCTGCTAGTATTCCACTGATAACGCCATGAGAGGATCAGAGACACCTGCTAGTATTCCACTGATGACTCCATGAGACGGTCAGAGACACCTGCTAGTATTCCACTGATAACTCCACAAGAGGATCAGAGACACCTGCTAGTATTCCACTGATAACGCCATGAGAGGATCAGAGACACCTGCTAGATTTCCACTGATAACTCCATGAGAGGGTCAGAGACACCTGCCTGTTTTCCACTGATAACTCCATGAGCGGGTCAGAGACACCTGCTAGTATTCCACTGATAACTCCATGAAAGGGTCAGAGACACCTGCCTGTTTTCCACTGATAACTCCATGAGAGGGTCAGAGACACCTGCTAGTATTCCACTGATAACGCCATGAGAGGATCAGAGACACCTGCTAGTATTCCACTGATGACTCCATGAGACGGTCAGAGACACCTGCTAGTATTCCACTGATAACTCCACAAGAGGATCAGAGACACCTGCTAGATTTCCACTGATAACTCCATGAGAGGGTCAGAGACACCTGCTAGTATTCCACTGATAACTCCATGAGAGGATCGGACACACCTGCTAGTATTCCACTGATGACTCCATGAGACGGTCAGAGACACCTGCTAGTATTCCACTGGTAACTCCACAAGAGGATCAGAGACACCTGCTAGTATTCCACTGATAACGCCATGAGAAGGTCAGAGACACCTGCCTGTTTTCCACTGATAACTCTGTGAGAGGGTCAGAGACACCTGCCTGTTTTCCACTGATAACTCCATGAGAGAGTCAGAGACACCTGCTAGTATTCCACTGATAACTCCATGAGAGGATCAGAGACAACTGCTAGATTTTCACTGATAACTCCATGAGAGGGTCAGAGACACCTGCTAGTATTCCACTGATAACTCCATGAGAGGATCAGAGACACCTGCTAGATTTCCACTGATAACTCCATGAGAGGGTCAGAGACACCTGCTAGTATTCCACTGATAACTCCATGAGAGGATCGGACACACATGCTAGTATTCCACTGATGACTCCATGAGACGGTCAGAGACACCTGCTAGTATTCCACTGATAACTCCACAAGAGGATCAGAGACACTTGCTAGTATTCCACTGATAACGCCATGAGAGGGTCAGAGACACCTGCCTGTTTTCCACTGATAACTCTGTGAGAGGGTCAGAGACACCTGCCTGTTTTCCACTGATAACTTCATGAGAGAGTCAGAGACACCTGCTAGTATTCCACTGATACCTCCATAAGAGGGTCAGAGACACCTGCCTGTTTTCCACTGATAACTCCATGAGAGGGTCAGAGACACCTGCTAGTATTCCACTGATAACTCCATGAGAAGATCAGAGACACCTGCTAGTATTCCACTGATAACTCCATGAGAGGGTCAGAGACACCTGCCTGTTTATCACTGGTAAATCCAGGAGAGGGTCAGAGACACCTGCTAGTTTTCCACTGATAACTCCATGGAAGGGTCAGAGACACCTGCCTGTTTCCCACTGACAACTTCAAGAGCGGTACAGAGACACCTGCCTGCATTCCACTGATAAATCCACGAGAGGGTCAGAGGCACCTGCTAGTTTTCCATTGATAGCCCCATGAGAGGGTGAGCGACACCTGCCTGTTTTCCACTGATAACACCATGAGAGGGTGAGAGACACCTGCTTGTTTTCCACTGATAACTCCATGACAGAGTCAGAGACACCTGCTCGTTTTCCACTGATATCTCCACAAGAGGGTCAGAGACACCTGCTAGTATTCCACTGATAACTCCATGAGAGAATCGGAGACACCTGCTAGTATTCCATTGATAACTCCATGAGAGGGTCAGAGACACCTGCCTGTTTTCCACTGATAAATCCACAAGAGGGTCAGAGACACCTGCTAGTTTTCCACTGATAACTCCATGAGAGGGTCAGAGACACCTGCCTGTTTCCCACTGATAACTCCAGGAGAGGGTCAGAGACACCTGCCTGTTTTCCACTGATAACTCCACGAGAGGGTCAGAGACACCTGCTAGTATTCCACTGATAACTCCATGAGAGGGTCAGAGACACCTGCGTGTTTTTCACTGATAAATCCACGAGAGGGTCAGAGACACCTGCTAGTTTTCCACTGATAACTCCATGAGAGGGTCAGAGACACCTGCTAGTTTTTCACTGATAACTCCATGAGGGGGTCAGGGACACCTGCTAGTATTCCACTGATAACTCAATGAAAGGGTCAGAGACACCTGCCTGTTTTCCACTGATATCTCCACGAGAGGGTCAGAGACACCTGCCTGTTTTCCACTAATAACTATGTGAGATGGTCAGAGACACCTGCCTGTTTTCCACTGATAACTCCATGAGAGGGTCAGAGACACCTGCTAGATTTCCACTGGTAACTCCATGAGAGGATCAGAGGCAACTGCTAGTATTCCACTAATAACCCCAAGAGAGGGTCAGAGACACCTGCTAGTATTCCACAGATAACTCCACGAGAGGGTCAGAGACACCTGCCTGTTTTTCACTGATAACTCCATGGGAGGGTCAGAGACACCTGCTAGTTTTCCACTGATAACTCCATGAGAGGGTCAGAGACACCTGCTAGTTTTCCACTGATAACTCCATGAGAGGGTCAGAGACACCTGCTAGTTTTCCACTGATAACTCCATGAGGGGGTCAGGGACACCTGCTAGTATTCCACTGATGGTCAGAGACACCTGCCTGTTTTCCACTGATATCTCCACGAGAGGGTCAGAGACACCTGCCTGTTCTCCACTGATGACTCTGTGAGAGGGTCAGAGACACCTGCCTGTTTTCCACTGATAACTCCATGAGAGAGTCAGAGACACCTGCTAGTATTCCACTGATACCTCCATGAGAGGGTCGGAGACACCTGCCTGTTTTCCACTGATAACTCCATGAGAGAGTCAGAGACACCTGCTAGTATTCCACTGATAACTCAATGAGAAGATCAGAGACACCTGCTAGTATTCCCCTGATAAGTCCATGAGAGGGTCAGAGACACCTGCCTGTTTATCACTGATAAATCCAGGAGAGGGTCATAGACACCTGCTAGTTTTCCACTGATAACTCCCTGAAAGGGTCAGAGACGCCTGCCTGTTTCCCACTGATAACTCCAAGAGAGGGTCGGAGACACCTGCCTGTTTTCCACTGATACCTCCATGAAAGGATCAGAGACACCTGCTAGTATTCCACTAATAACTCCATGAGAGGGTCAGAGACCCCTGCCTATTTTCCACTGATAACTCCATGAGAGGATCAGAGACACCTGCTAGTATTCCACTGATAACTCCATGAGAGGGTGAGAGACACCTGCTAGTATTCCACTAATAACTCCATGAGAGGGTCAGAGACACCTGCCTGTTTTCCACTGATAAATCCAGGAGAGGATCAGAGACACCTGCTAGTATTCCACTGATAACTCCATGAGAGGGTGAGAGACACCTGCTAGTATTCCACTAATAACTCCATGAGAGGGTCAGAGACACCTGCCTGTTTTCCACTGATAACTCCATGAGAGGGTGAGAGACACCTGCCTGTTTTCCACTGAAAACTCCCTGAGAGTATCAGAGACACCTGCATGTTTTCAACTGATAACTCCATAAAAGAGTCAGAGACACCTGCCTGTTTTCCACTGATAAATCCATGAGAGGGTCAGAGGCACCTGCTAGTTTTCCACTGATAACTCCATGAGAGGGTCAGAGACACCTGCTAGTTTTCCACTGATAACTCCATGAAAGGGTCAGAGACACCGGCCTGGTTTTCACGGATAACTCCACGAGAGGGTCAGAGACACCTGCCTGTTTTCCACTGATAACTCCATGAGAGGGTCAGAGACACCCGCCTGTTTTCCACCGATAACTCCATGAGGGGGTCAGAGACACCTGCTAGTTTTCTACTGATAACTCCATGAGAGGGTCAGAGACACCTGCCTGTTTTCCCACTGATAACTCCACGAGAAGGTCAGCGATACCTGCCTGTTTTCCAATGATAACTCCATGAGAGGTTCAGAGACACCTGCGTGTTTTCCATTGATAAATCCGTGAGAAGATCAGAGACACCTGCTAGTATTCCACTGGTAATTCCATGAGAAGATCAGAGACACCTGCTAGTATTCCACTGATAACTCCATGAGAGGGTCAGAGACACCTGCCTGTTTATTACTGATAAATCTACAAGAGGGTCAGAGACACCTGCTAGTTTTCCACTGATAACTCCATGAGAGGGTCAGAGACACCTGCCTGTTTTCCACTGATAACTCCATGAGAGGGTCAGAGACACCTGCTAGTATTCCACTGGTAACTCCATGAGAGGGTCAGAGACACCTGCCTGTTTATTACTGATAAATCCACAAGAGGGTCAGAGACACCTGCTAGTTTTCCACTGATAACTCCAGGAGAGGGTCAGAGACACCTGCCATTTTCCCACTGATAACTCCAAGAGAGGTTCAGAGACACCTGCCTGTTTTCCACTGATAAATCCACGAGAGGGTCAGAGACACCTGTTAGTTTTCCATGGATAGCCTAATGAGAGGGTCAGCGACACCTGCCTGTTTTCCACTGATAACTACATGAGAGGGTCAGAGACACCTGCCTTTTTTCCACTGATAACTCCATGACCGAGTCAGAGACACCTGCTAGTATTCCACTGGTAACTCCATGACAGAGTCAGAGACACCTGCTAGTATTCCACTGGTAACTCCATGAGAGGGTCAGAGACACCTGCCTGTTTATTACTGATAAATCCACAAGAGGGTCAGAGACACCTGCTAGTTTTCCACTGATAACTCCATGAGAGAGTCAGAGACACCTGCCATTTTCCCACTGATAACTCCAAGAGAGGTTCAGAGACATCTGCCTGTTTTCCACTGATAAATCCACGAGAGGGTCAGAGACACCTGCTAGTTTTCCATGGATAACCTAATGAGAGGGTCAGCGACACCTGTCTTTTTTCCACTGATAACTCCATGAGAGGGTCAGAGACACCTGTCTTTTTTCCACTGATAACCCCATGACAGAGTCAGGGACACCTGCTAGTTTTCCACTGATAACTCCACGAGAGGGTCACAGACACCTGCTAGTATTCCACTGATAACTCCATGAGAGGGTCAGAGACACCTGCGTGTTTCCACTGATAAATCCACGAGAGGGGCAGAGACACCTGCTAGTTTTCCACTGATAACTTCATGAGAGGGTCAGAGAAACCTGCCTGTTTTCCACTGATATCCCATGAGAGGGTCAGAGACACCTGCCTGTTCTACACTGATAACTCTGTGAGAGGGTCAGAGACACCTGACTGTTTTCCACTGATAACTCCATGAGAGGGTCAGAGACACCTGCTAGTATTCCACTGATAACTCCATGAAAGGGTCAGAGACACCTGCCTGTTTTCCACTGATAACTCCATGAGAGGGTCAGAGACACCTGCCTGTTTTCCCCTGATAACTCCATGAGAGGGTCAGAGACACCCACCTGTTTTCCACTGATAACTCCATGAGAGGATCAGAGACACCTGCTAGTTTTCCACTGATAACTCCATGAGAGGGTCAGAGACACCTGCTAGTTTTCCACTGATAACTCCATGAAAGGGTCAGAGACACCGGCCTGGTTTTCACGGATAACTCCACGAGAGGGTCAGAGACACCTGCCTGTTTTCCACTGATAACTCCGTGAGAGGGTCAGAGACACCCGCCTGTTTTCCACCGATAACTCCAAGAGAGAGTCAGAGACACCTGCCTGTTTTCCACCGATAACTCCATGAGAGGGTCAGAGACACCTGCTAGTTTTCCACTGATAACTCCATGAGAGGGTCAGAGACACCTGCCTGTTTTCCACTGATAACTCCACGAGAGTGTCAGCGATACCTGCCTGTTTTCCACTGATAACTCCATGAGAGGTTCAGAGACACCTGCGTGTTTTCCACTGATAAATCCACCAGAGGGTTAGAGACATCTGTTAGATCTCCAATGATAACTCCATGAGAGGGTCAGAGAAACCTGCCTGTTTTCCACTGATAACTCCATGAGAGGGTCAGAGACACCTGCTAGTATTCCACTGATAACTCCATGAGAAGATCAGAGACACCTGCTAGTATTCCACTGGTAACTCCATGAGAGGGTCAGAGACACCTGCCTGTTTATTACTGATAAATCCACAAGAGGGTCAGAGACACCTGCTAGTTTTCCACTGATAACTCCATGAGAGGGTCAGAGACACCTGCCATTTTCCCACTGATAACTCCAAGAGAGGTTCAGAGACACCTGCCTGTTTTCCACTGATAAATCCACGAGAGGGTCAGAGACACCTGCCTGTTTTCCACTGATAACTACATGAGAGGGTCAGAGACACCTGCCTTTTTTCCACTGATAACTCCATGACAGAGTCAGAGACACCTGCTAGTATTCCACTGGTAACTCCATGACAGAGTCAGAGACACCTGCTAGTATTCCACTGGTAACTCCATGAGAGGGTCAGAGACACTTGCCTGTTTATTACTGCTAAATCCACAAGAGGGTCAGAGACACCTGCTAGTTTTCCACTGATAACTCCATGAGAGGGTCAGAGACACCTGCCATTTTCCCACTGATAACTCCAAGAGAGGTTCAGAGACATCTGCCTGTTTTCCACTGATAAATCCACGAGAGGGTCAGAGACACCTGCTAGTTTTCCACTGATAACTCCATGAGAGGGTCAGAGACACCTGCCTTTTTTCCACTGATAACTCCATGACAGAGTCAGAGACACCTGCTAGTTTTCCACTGATAACTCCACGAGAGGGTCACAGACACCTGCTAGTATTCCACTGATAACTCCATGAGAGGGTCAGAGACACCTGCGTGTTTTCCACTGATAAATCCACGAGAGGGTCAGAGACACCTGCTAGTTTTCCACTGATAACTCCATGACAGGGTCAGAGAAACCTGCCTGTTTTCCACTGATATTCCATGAGAGGGTCAGAGACACCTGCCTGTTCTACACTGATAACTCCATGGGAGGGTCAGATACACCTGCCTTTTTTCCACTGATAACTCCATGACAGATTCAGAGACACCTGCTAGTTTTCCACTGATACCTCCACGAGAGGGTCACAGACACCTGCTAGTATTCCACTGATAACTCCATGAGAGGGTCAGAGACACCTGCGTGTTTTCCACTGATAAATCCACGAGAGGGTCAGAGACACCTGCTAGTTTTCCACGGATAACTCCATGAGAGGGTCAGAGAAACCTGCCTGTTTTCCACTGATATTCCATGAGAGGGTCAGAGACACCTGCCTGTTCTACACTGATAACTCTGTGAGAGGGTCAGAGACACCTGCCTGTTTTCCACTGATAACTCCATGAGAGGGTCAGAGACACCTGCTAGTATTCCACTGATAACTCCATGAAAGGGTCAGAGACACCTGCCTGTTTTCCACTGATAACTCCATGAGAGGGTCAGAGACACCAGCCTGTTTTCCCCTGATAACTCCATGAGAGGGTCAGAGACACCCGCCTGTTTTCCACTGATAACTCCATGAGAGGATCAGAGACACCTGCTAGTTTTCCACTGATAACTCCATGACAGGGTCAGAGACACCTGCCTGTTTTCCACTGATAACTCCACGAGAGGGTCAGAGACACCTGCCTGTTTTCCACTGATAACTGGACGAGAGGGTCATAGACACCTGCTTGTTTTCCACTGATAACTCCATGACAGGGTCAGAGACACCTGCCTGTTTTCCACTGATAACTCCATGACAGGGTCAGAGACACCTGCTAGTTTTCCACTGATAACTCCATGACAGGGTCAGAGACACCTGCCTGTTTTCCACTGATAACTCCATGACAGGGTCAGAGACACCTGCTTGTTTTCCACTGATAACTCCATGACAGGGTCAGAGACACCTGCTTGTTTTCCACTGATAACTCCATGAAAGGGTCAGAGACACCTGCTAGTTTTCCACTGATAACTCCATGACAGGGTCAGAGACACCTGCTAGTTTTCCACTGATAACTACATGACAGGGTCAGAGACACCTGCCTGTTTTCCACTGATAACTCCATGACAGGGTCAGAGACACCTGCTAGTTTTGCACTGATAACTCCATGACAGGGTCAGAGACACCTGATAGTTTTCCACTGATAACTCCACAAGAGGGTCAGAGACACCTGCTTATTTTCCACTGATAACTGCATGACAGGGTCAGAGACACCTGCTAGTTTCCTTTTCTCTGAAATGGTCACAGTTTTCTTCTGGGAGTTAGTATGTTTCTTGGAAGTGGCCTCCAATAATCTCAACACTAACAATTAAACCACTTTTTCCAATATATTTAAAGCACTGTAGCATCTTTTGGGATACCGTCCAACCCATTGAAAAAGGCAATATCTAAATTAGATGACAGCCAACGAAAGTGGCAAGGAAAAAATGACATGGGAGGAGAGTGAAAGAGATATAGTCACAGGGAGAGAAGAGTGACAGCGACAAATGGAGAATAATGCTAGATCGTGACAGAAAAATAAGATAACAGGGAGGAAGGAGCAGAGTAAAATATAGACAGTAAAAAGAAGACAATGAAGCGACAGTGACCAGCAGGACTGCACAGACCCTTATCTACCTAAAAAGAAAAGCAGTGATGCACATCAATGCAGTTTATTTTTGGTGGCAGGTACTTGAAGCAGTGTGAGGAGGTGCCCCAAGCATCAGTTTGAAGTGGGCCCTTCTCACCTCCAGCTGCCCCCGCCTTCCCATTAATTAGAAGGTTGGCATCTTTGTTCAGTCTGTCTTTGGGACTTTCCATTCATGGCATCTGACCAACTCCATGATCACTTGTGGTGCTTGTAAATTCCATCCTTAGTCCATGGTTGCCCTGCAGAAGGCCCTCCCCGAGTCTTCGGTACCCCTACATTGTCTAGCGCCAAAGGGCATTTACATAGAGCACCTCGTGGAAGTAGGCTTTCTGGGTCAGTTTTCAGTGATTGATCATTGGTCCAAGCTCCACAACACCTACAAGGCCAGTGTGTAAATGTGTGCACATGCTGTGTCGCCTTCTTATGCCCAGTAGATTCAGTAATGCATGTTTGTTGATTCTAATTTACTAATAGGAGTGTTTACTCATAAGTGCATAATTGCTGCTCTCTGCCTAAATAAGGCTGCATTTGATACAAGCCACAAGGGCCATGCACTGTTGACTTTCTTGCAGATTCTCTGTCAAGATTTCGCTCCAATATTCTCGCTCCCTCACTCCCCGGGGTCGTCTGTAGCAACCAGACCCACCCCATGAGGCACACCTTTGGGTGGGTATCTCTTTTGTTAGAACATCTCTAGAGCCTCTTTCTGTGCACCTCCTCCCAAGACAAAGCCAAACTCTGGACACCCATGCCCTGATGGAGAAGACGCCGATCACAAGAGATTCTAAAACATGTTGGAAGCCGTATGCGCCAAAATCTTCATTCTGCGGATCCATCGACAGGGCAGTGGAAGGTGACGTTTCCGATGGCAACACTGGAGTTGGCTCCACCAAGGCTAACCCTCACTTGGCAGCCTCGACATTGACCGAAAAGGCATTGGGGGAAACGCCTAAGTTGGGGAGCCCATTCAATGCCAGTTCCACCTGTGTCCATTCTGTGGGAATTTCCAATCGAACCCCCACTCAAACCCAGGCACTCTTGCACAAGGAATATGGGAAAATGTCCGCAGCACAGTCCAGACTCATCTTGGCAGTTTTGTTGGGGAATCCTGGAAATGGAAGTTCCATTTCTAAGATGTATATATTTTTTTTTTTTTGTTTGTTTGTTATTGTTTTTGTTGTAAACAAAACAGCACGACACTTGAATAGGCATTTTGCTCTTATCTTTTGACAATACAGCACCCCAGTATACACTCCATAAGTAAACACCATATCTGCACGGTGATACATAGCCGGCATCAACATTTCTCACTGCCGCCCAGAGACCTACTTCATCAGTCTGAATCAGAGGTGCCATCATGTGAAGTTGCATATTTTTTATGGCAATTACCCCAGGGGCAACTGCGAGGCAATAGGAAACTCTAAATTTGGCATCATGACTTCCACTGGTGTGGGGAGGCGATGTGTCGGCTACTCTGACAGGTTGGTGGCCAGGCCACAAAAAGGAATATTATCTATCTTTTAATGTGCCTGTTTATAAAACAGAAAACATCCACCCCCATAAGAGTTCTCTTGGCAAAAGGGAGTCAAGTAGGTGTCCATAAACCCTACAAACAATACCACAGCCCATATCCAACCATGAGTAATCCTGAAGCTCCGTGAGATTCTGCGGAGTTCCGCCAACGGGCGGTACCATGCACATCGCGCTGCTTTACTTGCGCTCTGATTTTACCACCGGTCGCAGCTTCCGCACTTGAAAATCAGCGCAGAGGGCACCGCTCTATTTTCAAGTTGATTTTGCAGCCACTCGAATAGAAAATCTACTCGAAAAGCAGCCCGCTGACCACGACCCTGCGCGTTTGTAAAATCTCGCTAGGGGATACCAAATCTCGCTCACATTCTGAGCCCCGCGTGATTCCCATTGTCATCGGGTTGCTCCAATGGGAAAATATTCTGCTGTATTTCGATTAGAAGATTTTAGAAGAAATTTCACGTTAAAAGAGTAACTCAGAGGCGCCAAAACTCTCCAAATCTGCTCGCGATATTAAATAACTGCCCAGGCCTACCCATAACACGATGGATATTTACTCCTGCTGAGTGCAGGAGTAAATCTAATTCCAGGGAGCAAGCAGCGAGGGAATTTCCAGACACTCGGTGAGGGTATAAATAGAGGAATGGGTTTCCGCATGGGAAACATTTTAAGTGGTTGCTGGAGCCATCCTCCAACGTAAGCCAGGTTTAATGGCTTAGGGGATGAATGCGCCCACTATAGAGGTCTGTGTTCGATTTAATGGTCACAGGTTCAAATCCTGGCAGGTCCGCTCAGCCTTTTATCCTTCTGAGGTCGATAAGCCACGGTTCATGCTTCAGTATCTGCAAAGGGGTATCAGAAAAGGGCTTTGAGTTGAAAAAAAGCAGTCCATATCTTCTTCCTGTTAGTAAAAATACAAGGATGGTAGAATTAGAACAAACCGGAGATCAGAACGGCGCGCTGGCTGACGGGAGATGCGCGCGTCCAGGCCCCCGCTGAGGTGCAGGGGGGCCGGGCCCGGGAGAAGGCCCATGCAACAGGCCTCCAGCTGGGCTGCAGATTAATGGCTTGTAACACCTCTCTGGGCCCTGCACGGATTGCATTACCACCCGCTGACAGGCCCAGTCGCCTACTTCCTGGCCTATTTTCGGTGTTATTCAATTGTGTTGTAAAATGTTCACATCCACCCGCCTGAGGCGTCGGAAGACACCGCAAGACATTTATAGAAGCTACACGTCTTGTGCTCATTCATTAAACCATTCACGCACTCTTTCATCTAGTCATTAAACCATTCGTGCAATCAATGTATTCAAATGCACCCGCCAGAGGTGGGCTCTCTCCGTGTAACAGAACAGGCATTGTTGTCCTGGGACTGGCACTTGAAAGCCAGTTTGTGGTACTCCTGCTAACAGGAGACTGCTCTGAGATAGCGCTAAAAGGGGAACGACATTCTCTAAGTACTCTATTGTAGCGCTTCGTACCAGTGACTAGGCGCTGCATGGCTCTTGCTGGCCGGGAGCATGCTAATCCATGGGAGAGTTTGTCAGCGTGTATTGTGACATCATTCGAGTCGACCACATGGGTGTCTCGTCTCTGCTCCTTGCCTGGAGTTGAATCCCAAAGGAGGGAGGGGAGGGGGCAGCCTTTAGCCTCAGATGCGTGTGTGCGGATGGATAGAAAGTGCGCGAGGAAGTGTTTGGTGCTGACCCAGTGTGGCAGGGACGGCCCAAACTCAGCTGCAGCAAGCGTGTGGTTGCACAAACACATGGGCGTGGTGCAAGAGTGAAACAGACACAGTCGTGCATGTAGATTAACCTGCCATCAGTTTGATATGGTGTGTATCAGACCGGGCACTGGTTGGGAAAGGTTTAAGGGCCGGGGGTAAAATTCCAGTTTAGATTTTGCTTAGTGTTATTCTTAGGGTGATGCTTAACATAATCCTTAACATGAGAACTACAATTAGGGTTAGATCGGGATCTGGTTAGTGTAAAGGATAGGACTGCTCTAAGTTAAGGATTTGGTCTAAGATTAAGGTAATTCTTTTAGTTATACTTGGCACCTGTTTGGGATTTTTCATACAGATTACTTCCGATTGTCAATGGTTTAAGGAATGTAGGATCTAGTTTTTCCTTTTTAAGTTCTCCCATATCATTTCTTTATAAATGTACTTTTCTCTTCTGCATCTCACATTATCAAACAGTTTCATCTAGTTTGCTGAGTATGTGAATTCCCTTGCTCAGCACATAAAGACCAGCGGCTCTGCAGAGGTTCCATTCCCTCTCAGGCCCCAGAGTGTTTCCTCCACTGATGTTGGCATTGACAACACCTCAGAGATTCTGGTACCTTTCCATGACTGGAAGAGTGTCTAAGAGGGATGCTGGGGACCTCGGTGATGCAGACACGGGGCTATGCGTCACTGGCAATGCCCGCCAATCCTTGTGCCTGGCTTGCTCCTCCTCCCCCTGTACTGCCTCCCTTTTCACTTCTATCTAGTCACATCTTCAGCTTTCTTTGTGAGCTTCAGACTCGTAAGCAGACCTGGTGCACAGTTAGATCCTCATAGATTCAAACACTAAAGTTTCCACAAGACATGTTGCTTTTATAAAAACAAGGTACAGACAAGGTGGACAACTTGCTTATGTTTAATTTCCTCGTGCACTTTTGGGAAGGGGTTGTATATGGTGCGGTCTTATTTATTGAAACAGGTAACAGAAACAAGCGGGAGAAACATCTAAGTGGACATATAGACAGGGCTTTAAGTGGGATGAAAAAACTGTGGGGTCTCTCAAAGGCGCGTGGCCAGTGTGATTAAGGGTGTGGCTTAAAAACACGGAAGCTAAAAATCTGTGCTTAGCTTGTATTTTAATGTTTCTGTCATTGCATCCAGATAAATAATACAACAAGTAACATCATACCTACAGCAAGTCAGGACTATTGGTTTTTAGGTCTCGCCTGGCGTAGGTTGCGCACATGCGCAGTCTCACTGGCAAGATTGAATGATTTGGGGTGTTTTGTGTAAAGGGCATTAAGCCCTGCCCCTCTTTTCCATTGGCTGGCGTCACCGTTTATGCTAAATAGTGGCCAGCCATTGGAAAAGAGTTGGTTGTGAAGTTTTCGTTTGGCTTTTTCTGCCGTCCCACTTGGACGGCCTCGCCTGCTTTCCTTCTGAAGTAAAAGGTTTCCTATCTTTATGGGGCCACACACATGGCCCCATAAAGATAAGAAACCTTTTACTTCAGAAGGAAAGCAGGCGAGGCCAAGTGGGACGGGCGAAAAAGCCAAAAGTATACGTCATGGCGCTTGTTAGATAATAACATCAATGCCTGGCTTTTAGTGTCCTTCGCTTGTGGTGTTTCAGTCGCTGCCTCAGATCAATGCAATGACTGAAAAAACAGTGTTTGTGACACGGTGCTTAAACACAGAGTCACAGATCCATCTACCGCAACTCTTGTTAGACCACCCTACTCCCCGATCGAAAATATACTCCTTAACAACTCAGCACAAAAGAATTCCCCCCTTTCCAAACTGTCATGCGATCTGAACTCACGGACGCCGAGGAGCTTCAGGTTCCTGCTTCGGCTTCTGGGGAAGAGCTCCCGTCCATGCTCTTTAGTGAGGAGTGCGGTCTATTGTGTGTACCGACCTCCTCACCCGGATGTTTCTTTTTGGGGGGTGGAGGGGTCTCACGGTTTCTTTCCCGCGAGCTTTCCAGCTTGAATGAAAAAGGGGCAGGGCCACTGAATGTGGATTACTTTGCTGGGGCTTTACACTTGGGGTAAAAAGGTATGGGTGGGGCACACTGAAAGTTGTGTGGTCACTAATGTGTGATCTACGATACGATATCCGCAAACCTCTGGCTGTGGCCAGATTACCATGGGCGCAGCCGAAGCAGGGAAGGGGGCTGTTTTCTACCAAAGTGATAGATAGTGAGTCGCGGAACTCAGGGCGCATATTTACATTGAGTGCTTGTTTGCGGTGATGGCAACTTATCATTCAATTTCTGTCTGCGATTTGAGTTCAGTCACAACATATGAACGCATCTTTTTTGCTTTTTTAACAGTGCAACTGCAGCTGACTTGGGGAAACAAAAACACTCATACCATCTGATCTCTACTGATACTGTAAGCTCCATTTGAAAATCCTAGTTGTGGGTCTGCTGTTGGTCAAAGAGAACTTTTTAAACTATTCCTAGCAACGTTTATTTACTCTGGACGGAATGTGCTCACGGAGAGAAGAAATAGTAACCTTCCAAAATGTTGACGGAGATAAAGGAAGGCCTGACTGGAGAGAAATTACCTAAAGAGAACAAATGTTGAAAATCATGGAGGATTCCAGGTCACAAATATAACCGTTATATGAGAGCTCAGATATTGTGTAGCATCGCAGTGCTTTTTGCCGGTGCCTGCGAGCGGTGGGAAACTGCATTACTTTTTGGGGCCGAGAACTTATTTTTTCTTGCTCGAGTCTTTGACCAAAGCAATAAAGCTACAACCACTAATCTCGGGTTATTCGGTAGCGCACTTGTCTTTCAACGCTGTATGGCTCTAAAACCCCTCCCTGCATGCACGGCCACTAGTGGCAGGGGAAATCACACGCGACTATGGCCCACTTGGCATCATGAGTGAGCGCCCACCCCCAATCCACACACCTGCTAGGTGTCCAGGCTCAGTCAGCCAGTAGGTCCTCGAGGCCCACCACCATCCATCTGCCGGAGCGGAGGCAGAGCGGCTCCTCTTGTGGCCCCCTGCCTTCTGAACGTGTCTTTGGAGATAAGAAGGTGTCACTCGCCGGCTCTGGGCACACACCACCCACGGGCCCACGTGTCAGGATGCAGCTCCGCCCGGCCTGCTTCCCCCAGACTTGAGATGGGTCTGCGAAAGGGGAACCGCTGCGAGGCAGAGAACCCGCAGACCGCGAGGGCACTGAGCGCGTGTCTCTCACATGGAGGCGGACGGTGCGTGAGGGTCACAGAGAGGCGGTGAACGAGAAGTCACTCCGTGAGTGAGGAACGCAGAGAGGTGCTGAGTGAGGACCCCAGGGAGGCGGTGAGCGTAGGTCACAGTGAGGCTGTGAGTGAAGGTCACAGTGAGGCAGGGAGTGAGGGCGACGAGTGAGGAACCCAGAGGGGTGGTGAGGGAGCACCACAGGGAGCCACAGACAGTGAGAGAGTGACGGTGAGTCAATGGGACATGCAAGAGCTCACCCCACTCACTGGAGCCAGAGATAGAGAAATACTCAACGAGGCAGAATTAACAAGCATTAAAAATGCAATAGGTCTCGCCTTTTATTAAGTTAAAGCCATTTGCTTTGCTATACAATACCATTAGCAAAGCAAATGGCTTTAACTTAACCAAAGGCGGGACCTGTCGCATTTTCAATGCTTGTTTCAATGGTTGTTAGTTGCATAAGTTAAATAAGCAACAACTTTGGCTTGTATATAATACTGGAAAAGCTTCCACTTAAAGCCCTGGTGACACCACGACAATGTTGCTGCTCCTGAGTTTTAAAAATGAGAATTGAAATCCAGAGAGAAAATGACTCTCTTTAATGGATTGCCCTTCCACTACCACGCTCACCTGGCATGACGTCATGCCGTAACTTCTCCACTAGTGAGAATTGAGCAGTGTGAGCATGCGCACATCGATGTGCCTGCTGTCATAGGTTGGATAAAAACAGACCGCCTGTGCTAGGTCACAAAACAGAGCTCGATAGAGACCCGTTTCGAGGCCTCCTTTGAAAAACTGCCGGTGCTCAGCACCGGTGAGACCCGGCCCACTGAAAGCCCCGCATATAGGTCCATTCAGCAGTCCTCACTCATCCGCTCGCCCATTCTGTTCAGTCACTTAGCTTCTCTTTCAGCAAACCCTTCAAGTATTCACTCACTCACCCACTCATCTACTCTATTTAGTCCCTTCCTCATTCACACATGCACTCTGTTACTCATTCACTGTTCCATCCAGCCCACGACATAACCGCTCAGTCCAGAGACATTTTAAGACATGGATACAGTTGGCTCTGGACCTGGGCCCCAGCCTTTTGCCCCCGTCCCAATAGAGCCTGCTCTGTTCTGCAGAGAGGCTTGCCCTGGTAACCTTGAATAATTCTAAGACAGATTGTTTTAAATACCGTTTTCCTTTCATTTATTTTTAATGTAGGTGATGTGTGAGAGTCTATTACAGGCATTTTGCAGAGAAATGCTGTATTTATGTTTCATACAACAGCCATAAAAAAGGTTCTTTTAGATCAAAACAGGACCTGACATATGAGAAATGGGAGGGTGTCAGTGAGCAGCTGCTGGGTTACAATATTGAAAACACACGTCACTATCCCTGAATATTAGATGTAAACACATTTAGATTTGCACTAGTGTGCATGTCCACTGTCAGTCACCTGGCCAAGGGGGACACGGAAGAGCTGAAATGAGATCATAAATTCAAAGCTCTTCCAATCAGGGGCCCCCGAAATACGTTTGGCCCAGGGCCCCCAAAAATCCTTAGGATGTCACTGACTCAGTCAGCCACATTCTATTCACTCACACTCTTACTCGCTCATCTTCTGCACTCCAAACATATTCACTCACCAGTTCTCCTCAGCTGCTCATTGGCTCACTCTCTTACTCCTCCTTTGACCGGTCTCTCCTCTATCGACTCACCTAGTCATCCATTCTATGTACTCTCGCCATCACCCACCCACTCCCTCCTCATGACTGTCTCAAGATAATACTTGGGACATCTAGAAAGGTTGACAGACAGGCAGACGGACGGATGTATGGATGGATGGATGGATGGATGGATAGATGGATGGATGGATGGATGGATGTACACATCCAAAAACATGTAATCACACAACAGTGCAACTCTTCTGAGGATCCAATGCACAGCTGTTTTTTTGTTTTTATAAAATAATTTTATTTCATTCCTTCTGTGGAAGGCGACCTTATAGACTTATGGAGGCTTCCCAAAAGTGAGAAAACCCATTTTATGAGGTGGGCACTTTTAGAGAAATATGGAAGAAGTGTTGTTCTTTTAATGCACTATATGCTTAGAATAGACCCATGATTTACTCACAGCGCCTTCTCACAGCACGCATACTATCTATGGCACAATGCGCACAGCGAGCAGCATGGAAGACAGACTCATAGATTTCTCTCTAAGGGCCAGGTAATGTTGCTGATTAGATATTCCAGCGCCAAGACCTCCTTGCATTATTTCAATTCCGGAGCCAGAATAAACAAACTATAACAAGGCACGGAAATAAAAGATGCGAAGCTACGGGCTCCCTGGGGGGAGACATAAGACGCAGGAACCTGTAAAATCTGTCAGCAGCTTCCATCACTCCACCGCGCCGCTGTATCCTCAGCACCGCGAGGATGTGAGCAAAGAAAACACAATTTGGGGCTTTATAACCCCAAAGTGAACTCAAGGTCCAGACACAGGAGATGAGAAAATAGAATGTTGCTTGTAGCCCGCCAGAGTTGTCTATGTCTGTGACTCTACGGCAGCTCCGCCATCTTGGGAGAGCTCTCGGATGGCTGGAGAAACCTGCTCTTGTAACTAGTTCGCTCTTGACCTTGATAACACAAATGGACCCTCATCTCTCCAATTATAAGATATTGCTAAACACAGCGCTCCCCTGAGGTCAGCGGCCTGCTTCACAGGTCAGCACCCAGTGCAGCTGCACCGGTCGCACTGCCCTAAAGACGCCCTGATTCCCTTCCCTTCTCGTTTCAGACCAAGGACTGCAGAGACTCCCTTACACTGAAAGAAGAGGAGTGTAAAAATCAGTGTTTAATTTGAGCAGGTGGTTTGCAGTGCCCGGCCCTGGCAGTTAATTGTCAACACCGGCACTCATGACAGTCTGCCACATGGTGGTGCTGTATGTCTAATTTAAAGATAAACAAAACAATAGATGTTTATTGATTCAATGTACTTCAAAAATGACTGATACCAGCTGCCAAAGCCATTCTTATAGCTTTGGGACCGGCAAAAGTCTGACTGTCACTGGTCATTAGCACCACTATCAAGGGCAATGAGTGATGCAAGCTGCCAAGCTTCTGTGGCCTCCTACGAGGGCACCGGCACTTATGTTTTTACAAATTAAGCACAGTCTGAACAATGCTTTGGCCTGCGCCTCAGTTCAATGATCACAGCACCCAGGAGCTAGTATTTACACCAGTGCTTCATTTGCACGTTGGGCATTGCAGCATTGTCCAACAAGGAGCTGCCCGATGATGAAGCATGCCACCTCTGTTGCTGGGTGAGAGTTCTTGTTCTGAATTAAAAAAACATTCTCACCGACCATGTTATCAACCTAGGCACACTACAGGTGCTCCCCTGGGTTATTGATAGGCACAGCATGCTCTATGAACATTGGTAAAACAAAAATGGCCACCTACTTCGGGTCCAACAACAACCTGAGGCAGCTAGTGACACTGTCTGATGGCTATCGCAAGTGCGCAAAGACCACCAGCACCAGCATTCAGAGAGATTGCCCAGGGCTGGTGAAATCCCAGCCCTGGCCTCAGGGCCCTAGCACACCTCATTGAGTCCCCCATCTGTGATACGCTAAAGCGTCAGTGCTAAAGGTAGCAATTGGTGCCGCAGGATTAAGCCCCGCAGTCTTTGTGGCTACACACCAATCACCCTGTCACCCCACCCTTTCCCAACTCGGTACAGAGTGGGTGAGGGGAATACTAGAGACTGAAACCTGGTACCCGTGACAGCAGCTTAGCACGGATGCCATTGGCCCTGTGCAAGCAAAGAAGACTCTCCCCTTTGACTGCTGTTGTGGTAATAAAATACAGCAATTATCAGGGTACAATGGGCACCTTAGGACTCTGGAAGCCAGTGCCACTACACCTGCTGCACCAAAGGCAGCTATGACCTAGACAGGCCCCTGCCTGCGACTGTGCAGGTTTGAGATTCCAGTTTCATGCTCCAGCGCTGGAAGCAGAAAGAAGCAGTGTGGCCCCCCCCCTTACCCCCCTCCCCCCCCCAGGGTAAACGGAACAACAGAAGCCCAAAGCAGTGCCGCAACGCAACACAACGGGGGCTCCAGGAGAATGTCTTGAGGGGCCCCTGAATTTCCCATATCTCCCAGATATTCATTGGCTTTGTTCTGACTGGGGGCCTCCTGAAGAGTTAGGGGCCCCTGGGTGCCGCAGCGGCTGCAGTGTCCTGTGCTACGTCCCTGGTGCGAACAGCACCTGCTCAGAGTGCAAGGAAATGAAAACACTCTTTTAAATGCACGGGTGAGGGTGCGTGTCTGTGAGAGAGAACCGGTGTATGTGTGAGCAAGTCTGTGTGTGTGAAAGTAAGAGAGAGTCAGGGAAGGAGTAGGTGAATGTGTTATAGGCAAAGTGAGTATGAGTGAGCGAGGCAGAAGGACAGCGAGTGTAACTGAATGGGAGACTTAGTGTGTTAGAGTGAGACTATGAGTAAGAACTTGCTGAGTCTCAGTGAGACGGAGAATGAGTGAGTCAGAAAGAGCATCATGAGACTCACTAAGTCAAAGTGAGACTAAGTGAGTCAGAATGCGTCAGAAAGAGTGAGAATGAGCGGGTCTAAGTGAGACTAGGTGAGAATGAGTGAGGCTAAGTAAGACTAGGTTAGTCAAAGTGAGATTGAGTGAGTCAGAATGCGTCAGAAAGAGTGAGAATGAGTGGGTCTCCGTGAGACTGAGTGAGTCTGAGTAAGACTAGGTTAGTCAAAGTGAGATTGAGAGAGCAGGAATGTGTGAGACAGACTGAGTGAGTCCATGAGACTGAGTGAGACCGAGTGAGTCTCTGTGAGAATAAATAAGACCGAGTGAGTCAGAGTGAGACTGAGTTGATCAGAATGAGATTGAGTGAGTCAGAGTAAGTCAGGATTGGTGGGACTGAGTAAGGATGTGTTAGAATGAGAGTGTGAGTGATTTGGAGTGAGTGAGTGAATCAGAACGAATATGAGTGAGACTGGGTAAGTCAGAGTGAGACTAAGTGTCACTAAGTGGAAATATGTGCGTCAGTTTAAGCGAGAATGAGTGGGACTGAGTGAGAACAAGTGAGGCTGCAATTGAGCGAACCAGAATGAGTGACACTAGGTGAAAATGAGTGAAACTGATTGGCTGAAAGTCTGAATGAGTAAGACTGTGTAAATCAGTGAGTCTGACTGAGTTACAGTGAGTGAAGAAGAGTGCAAGTGCAAATGAGAGTTAGTGAATGTGAGTGAATGAGACTGAGTGAGACTGAGTGAGACTGAGTGAGAGAGTAAGACTGAGTTCAAGGGCGTGTGAGAGAACCTCCCAATCCCTCTGAGACGTAAGAAGGGCCGCTCACTGGGATCCAACCCAAGTATGAACCCTATGGCTCTTTAAGGTCACCGGCCACCACTGATTGCAGTTAATGGATGGTGAAGTGTCCATGCACTGAAATGATGAAAGTGCACTGTTCTCATGTTGGCTTGGATGGACTTCTAAATTTTTCCAGTCATTAAAAGTGTGACAAGTGCCGGCCACTGCATCCCTGGGCTTGCCAGCTCCTTCCAAAGCCCAGCCCGGGCGCTTGTCCTGTGCCACCTTATAGATAGTGTATACGTAGCATGGCATGCTGTAAGTGATGGGTACCCCTGAGCACCAGAGAAGCTGTGTGTGGGTGGGGACAGCAGCTGTACTGAGTGCATTTATTGCAGCATGTGCCTGGCTCCAAGATGAGGTGTGTGCATGCGGGTCCCTGGCTGCAACTGAGCTGGTCATTTTCACAGAATTTCATGTGAGGAAGATGCATTGTTTCTCTGTTGCAGCGTGCAGTCACTGTGAGCCTAGTGGAACACAGAGGAGAGGGGGAGCCATGGCACCCATGGTCCCTGCTCTCAGGTGGGGGTACCCGCCACTGGATGAGGCTTCCCACACACTCCTTTCTTTATGCAGAATCCCAAAATTCCAGTGACCCTAGGCATAGGACGGCAGGGCTTCATACACCATCGAACTGGTGGATGCTGAAATCAAGGCTGCTGCTATGCACTGCCAATGTCCTTGACAAACAGGCTTCCAGGCGCTTTGCAGTCATCACCAGATTCACAGAGTTGGCTGGACGGGTCACTCACCATCCTGACGTAGCAAGATGTTTCACAGGAAGATGTCCAGAAACCCAGCAATTCCGAGGGAAACATTTCCGTCTAACAGTTGTCGTGAATGTCTGGAAGTGCTTGAAATGGGTGTATAGAAGTGCCAGCACTTTACTATCTTAGTGAATCTGTTTGCTACTAAGGAGTTCAGGTCTTCTCCCATTGAAAGTATCGCTCCGCTGCAAATTAAACCTAATGCTGAGGAGGGAGTCTGAGAACAGGGAGAAGGAATCATTTTCACTCTGTGTCTGCACCGTATTACTAACGTGGGCACAGAGGCAAACATACACCTGGGAGGCGCACTGAAAAAGCACCACAAAAGGGTGGCACACTGTCAGTGCCCCTCCTGTGGGCAGTCCTCTCGAGAGATGAAAGAGGCTCCCATGGACCCCCAGACATTGCCCTGCAGGC
Organism: Triturus cristatus; assembly: GCF_964204655.1. Taxonomy (NCBI): domain Eukaryota; kingdom Metazoa; phylum Chordata; class Amphibia; order Caudata; family Salamandridae; genus Triturus; species Triturus cristatus. The sequence continues at coordinate 1,836,166,006 of NC_140589.1, read as the reverse complement.
GAATGCAGTCCCTCACTGCATCCACCTGCAAGGGGATCTCTAATCCCTTTTGAAAGTGCAGGCGGTTTGCTGCCTGCGTTGTATAACATGGAGCAGCTTTTAAATACTACTCCGTGTTTCTCTTGAATGCGCTACCCTAAGGGCAGCACGAGTTCACGGTTGCTCTGAGGGCAGCGCATTTATGAAAATAGGGAGCATTTTTACTGTTTGCGCTTTAAGGTGCACCGTGGTGCAAACAGGGAAAATATGCCTTTTAAGTAACATGGGCCCAGGTTTATTATATGATGTATCCTACCTTATCATTTTTTGAGTTTACTATATTTCTTTTATAATTATGTCTATTTTTCATATTTTTCCTATTCTTGGTTGTCTATGTTCGCGTCTTTTTTGAAAATAGTATATTCGTTATTGATTTATCTTGTTGCTTATTATTATAGATACTTTCACTGTGACAGATTTTGGGCAGATCTCAGGAATCCTCATAGATCTGAGAATTTTATACATTACCAGACCTTGCACTGGTTGGCAAAATTCCATAGGAGGTGAGATTTAATTTGCTTTTCGATTAAATCAAGAGCATTGAGTATATGTTGCTTTAATATTGAAACTTGTCTTTAGCTTAGGATTCGATAGGGGTGTCACGATGAGTATTTCCTTGTTCACTTATTACTTTTTTTCTTTCTTTCTATTTCTGTCTCTAATTTTCTTTGATATTATCTTGATCTGTTATTAATGGTTTGATTTATTATATATGGAAAATAAGTATTGATGTTGTTTTATGTCCAAACATATGTTCTTTTTCCTTTCTATCGATCTGTACTATTGTGTTCATTGAACATTGAATGTTTTTCTTTTGTACATTTTTCAGCCCTGATGAAGTTCTCCTTCGGAGAACGAAACGCGTTGGCTAGAACCTAAAGCTTTTTTGATACTGATTGAAAAAAAAAGAAACTTAAGTAAAAACCTATCTCTATAATCTGGACTTTGTTACTCCGCGCATGCCCATCAAATCGTACATTTTACTAAGTCATCTTTAAAGTCATGTGGGCTGCAGCACTCAAAATTGCCTTCCATTACTGTAGACATGAACACTTCATCCAGCACTGGCGCTTTCTCCTATTTGGATATCAATTTTAGCTCCTCTGGCTCGTTTGTACCAGAATATTGCACAGGGTAGAGTAAAGTTCTTAAGAGCAATTGGGTCATTGCTTAGCTTGCTGTCATCAAAGGGTGGGAGGCCCTTGAAACCCTTATTCTAAATATACTTTGCACAGTGTGTTCCTATTGTGACCTATGGTGCAAGAGCATGGGGTCTGGGTGACCCTACAAACCTCCGGAGGGAGGAGCATCGCTTCTGTCGAAGGTTATTATCAGCCCTTGTATCTTCTTCTAACTTCATTTGCCACAGCAAGTTGGGCATAGGTTATTTGAGTGACTATATTCAGAGACATCCGGCCATCCTGTGGGTATCTATTTGGAGTTCAGTAGATGCTACACTAACTAACTAAGAGTATAATTAATGAATGTTTGGCCTGTGATAGAGATCTATCCATCCCATGGCAGGCCCATGTTTGAAAATCTCTGGAAGGTGTAGTCCTAATTGATATGTTTATGGATAGAGGGACACAGACCGATGAATGCAGGAAACAAATGAAGTATTTTATATTGAAAAAAGCTGCAATAGACAGACTGTGGGTGGAGAGTAAGAAAATGACTGTTTTAGACTACTTGCATTTTAATTTAGGGGAGTCCCACTCGGACTCTTTGTGGAATAGTAAAAAGAGTTGGGCTAATTTTTATTGTTTAGTTTTAGGGCTGGTACAATAAAATATATTTTATGCTTCCCAATTGGGCATCAACATGAGCTTGACCTAAGGACATGCCCATGCAATCACCAGTCCAAACACACTATGCTGCACTTTCTCTTTTGTGGTTTTTATGTGCTATATACAAGAACATTTCTTATGCCCGTTATGAGATCCAGAAAGATACGTTCTTGCACGCAGGCATATTGTTTTTTACACACTCTGATTGATTACGAATCCTGCTACTGTGTAGCTATGTTTCTGCAAGCTGCTGTACCCTCTAGGAAAACAATGTTCGAGCATTTACTTTTGTATTAGGTTTTATATATTTTATGGCTTATTAAATATGGTATATTTGCCCTCTAATGCACAGTGTTTGTATATAGCTGAATAAAGATTGATTGATTTCTTGATTTATATATCCTAGTAAGTAAAATATATGTTTAATAACTGCACGCAAAGACCATGAAGAGGTTCACTCTGGAGGAAAAGCCTATTGCAAATCACAGTTCCACTCAGTGTTAAAGTTTGTGAAAAAAGAAATATAACAATGGCTTTTATGTTATAATGTTGTAGTGTGCAGTGTTGCATTGAATTGTTACTTAAAGATACTATGGAATATTTAGTCCTGCCCATCTGTAGCATGGCTGGCATTGCCGTAACACATAGAGATGGGCCGGAGGAGGTTTTAAGACCAGCTGGAGTTGACTCTCCAATACACTAATAGTTAAACACAAACAAAACACCTGGGTCTAAACTGGAAAGAAAAGAGTTGTTCACAATAACCCAGCAGGGGTGTAGTATTCATTTTAAAGGACGATTTCCCTCGCCCACCATAGGTGGAATGCTTCATCATCGGAAACCTCCTCGCACCAGGATGTCTAGTCACGGTCCAGGCTACAACCCCCTCACTAGAGGGAGGAGCACAGCAGATGTTTTTTAGAGGTATAGTAAATACCCTTGTGATGAGCTAGGAGTGATGAGGCATAGTTGGCATTGACAAAGCCTAGAGTTCAACTAGCGTTTAATGCAAAATAGCAGACAGCAACAGATCAACAGGGCTCTTGTTAGAAAATGGGCGGTTGGAACAAAGAGCTAAAATTCAGGAATAATCAACTTCGTATCGAGAGGTTTTTTCTCAATATAAGTCAATGAAGCTTAATCATGTGACAAAAACTTGTTACTCTCAAGGAAAATGTATCTAAGGTGCAGGTGGCAGGATCTTCCCAGCCCCAGGAAGTGCTGAACGGCCTTGAGGGGAAGATTCCAGCATAGGCAAAGCTACTAGATCTCATCTATTCGCCATCTATTGGCTTTGTCAATTTGTTAAAGCCATGTTGTACAGCAGACCCCTAGTGAACCGCACGTCAGCTTAGCAGGAGTGGACTGGTACAGAGGGCGATGGATGGATTTTGACTTTTCTGAGAGAAACAATTGTAGCCATTTTAAAGCATGGAGGCAAATGCCCTCACTGTTTAGATGGGTCAAGAGGACAGAATGAGGCACCATATCAAATGCTGCAGAAAAGTCAAGAAGGATCCTACCGCCTTGATCTAAAATTAAATTCATATAATCCGAGGCAGCCGGTATGGCTGTCTTCGTGCAGTGAGAGGCACAGAAACTGAATTGGGAAGGATCGAAGAGTAAATGTGTTTCCACGTAAGATGACATTTGCAACTTAATTCTTTTAAGAAGCTTGGTGTCAAAGAAAGAGGAGAAATTGGACTATAACTATCCAATTTGGAAGGGTCAGCAATAGCATATGGTATGATTTCTTTAGCAGGGGAAACACCATGGCGTTCTTCCAGGATGAAGGAACAAGAGCAGGAGAGAAGGGAAGATTGCACAGAGCTTGAACTGAAGGACCTTCATGTTGCCACCTCAGATGTAAATAAAATGAGGACAGGGGTCAAGAGGCGATCCAGGTTTGATATGGGATGAAATTCAGCATCATCTCGAGTTCCATGGGTGCAACTCAGTCAGAAAAATATTATTACAAATTTACGATTTCTGCTCAACAAATGGAAGAAAATCTGAGGCTGGTTGCTGATTGAAGTGGGCATGAATCCGGCTAAATGTGTTTATAAAATAGTCTGAAATCACTAGTGCCAGTGATGAGTTACTATCTACAGATAAATGATATTTATAAGCGCTTTTGTAAAGGGGTGTTTATTTGAGGGATTCATTGACAAGATAAATGAACTTCCTCATGCTATTTGTGTTCATCCTTTTGTCTAAGGATTTTCATGAGGCTGAACTGAGTATTCTAAAGAAGAAGGCTTTGTCTCGGCAGAGGTAAACAGAGAATTCTGCAATCTGACTGTAGAATGCATATGCTCCAATACATACTCAAAGGAGATCTCCAACAATTTCTTTCCAGTGTTCCTCTGCGCTTACAATGTGAGGCAAACGGAGATTAACTGATTTGCCCAGAATCACATGATTTTAAGGTAAGGTATCGAAGTCAGGATTAGAACACATGTGCAGAAAATCTGCCTTTTTTGCGTGGTCACCCCGGATTTATCACATTTTGCTGCTCTCAATATGTTTACTGGCTTTAGAACTCTTTGCTCTTTACCTCTGCTAACCAGTAGTAAATTGCCTATGCTTCCTCTCTTTAAGATGAGTCTTTTGGAATGCTCCCAAATGGTATATTTAACTTGCTTATAAGTCCCTAGTATATAGTACAAAAAGTACCTGGGCCACTAAATTCTACTAGTGGACTGCAGCATCTATTGTGCCATTCACTATAGTGGCAGTGAAAACATGGCTTCAGGGCTACCATTGCAGTTTGGCTATAAGAGTTGGAAAACTGCTGTACGACCGGTCATACTATACCACATTAACAGGTAAAAATATCCCTTTTAAATAATAATAAGTTACCCCTGTGTAGACAGGGTGCTTGTTATTTAATTTAGAACATGTGGAACTTTAATCTAAACATGTTATTTTAGTGACTAGCCCCCAAAAGCTATAGTCACTATAGGAAGACTGGAAGGTTCATGGAGAAACACTGGGAAGCAATATTAAATACTAATACTGTATTTAGGGACAGGGACCAGCTAACATATAAGAACACATTTTATTAGTTACTAAAAATCCAATTCAATGGTGAAGTCATATTTTAATAAATATTAAGGAAAGGTAACATTTAGAAAGTTACCTTTTTCCTGCCTGACGTTTCTGGAGGCCAATTTGCTTTAGTTCTCAAGTGATTAGACTTGAATAGATGTGGAAAAAAAGTGTTAAATCCCTCTGTGGTTCCGTGAATTCTGAACCCATTCAATGAAGGTTGTCGTATCGTGATGATTTTGGTATCAGCGAACCGCGACTGACAAGTGCGGTGTGCGTAAGCATTTTCGTCATGCTACACCGATGGATCCACTGTATATTTGACGATCTAGTCTGCACCCGTGGGTTCCATTTTGTGCATAACCGCCATTTTGTGGTTGCCCTCACATAGGCTACTGACTACAGGATGACTGTGGCCAAGCGAGCCTCTAGGGACGCATACACCTTAGTTCAAGTTCGTGTTGACTTCAGTTTGACCTGAGTCAACTGACCCTGTTGCCCGAGGCTAAACTTGTTGAGCCAGTACCTTGTTAAGCAGCTGGTCAGATAGAGATCAAAGAGCAGGACATTATTGATTCTATGGCACACGCACACACCCCTCTATCTTTCCCTTCATCTGTTTCTGCTCCTTCCTTTTATGGCCTTATGGCCTAATTATTGATTTGGGTTGAGGTCTTTTATGATGGGCCCGTCCGGCCTGTTCGAACAAGAATGCTGGATTTTTGCCTTGTCATTGGCGATGGGTTGGATAACTGAAAGTGGGTTTGTCGTTATGTGATGCCTCTGTAAATATCATCCTCTGATTGGTCAAATGTGTGAGTAATTGATGCTAGCCAGGAACGTGGTTTTTGGCATAAAAGACGATGCTCCGCTCTATTATGTGGAGCAGTCTCCTGAGAACATACACCGTGTTGTACTTCTAGGACCTCTGTTACTGGCTGCAGTGAAATAAATGGATCTTTGATGTCAACAGAAGAATCCCGTGTCTCTGTACTCTAAGACAGGTGAACCCGAAGACTTCGGGCGTGTCCCCTGCGCCGCTGGGTTTAAATCCCGGTTCTTCAGTTGGCGCCCAACTGTGGGGCGACTTCAGCGGTACTGGTCCAAGCCTGAAGATCGTGAGGAGCTTCGTGTGAAAATTCTGGAGAGAGGCCTACCACTTCAACGACCCCTGTATGTTGTTGTGGTCCGAAAGTCTTTGCTGCGAAGTTCCCCGCATTCCGACGGCTACGAAGGACTGCTGCCCTGACTGTCGCCCTGTCTTGGAGCCTTTTGATGACTTGTAAAGCGAGACGATAGACGGGTCTTCTGGCGACGTCATGGATATTTCAGTTAAGTATGAGTGGAGCGTCTCCCAGTCCTTAGTTTGTTTTGGTATCCTTCGGGATCGCTTTGATTTGGTACCTGCAGGCCCCAAAGCTGAGGGACTCGTGTATTCACGAGGCTATCGTTTTGATATTCCCTTGAAGTTTGAAGCTAGACTAGTGAGCGAAGATGCCTGGTCTTAGAAGACTTGGAAAGATATTTTGTTATGGTTGTAATAAGGATTCCCGATTGGAGGACTCGTGTCCGGTACCTCCGATTGGAACTCCGACCTATGAGCTCTATTTAAAACACGGCGTGGGCCCCATCACGTATAATGATGTATGGATTAGGTATACTAGGAAGGATGGTGTCCTAAAGTGGCCCCAATATGGTAGTTACGACACGGATATTTTAGATAATTTGGAAGTCAGACTCTTCAAAAAGAAAGCCCGTCCGGCAATGTTTGACTCTTTCTGCCTTTGGCGAAAGGAAGCCAAACAAAAAGAAATTAAGTTAGCGAAACAAAATAGGCGTGCACGAGGTGGTGCAGGCTGCTATACAGTTTAAAGATAATGTGGAAGAGCAAGAAAGTGAACAGATGTTTAGGCGACGTAAATTAGCGGTAGACAAATGTTATCCAGCTTTGCCGCCTCAACAGCAAGAAGAAAAGAAAGATCTTGCAAAAGATCCTTTAATGTCGCATCTATTAAGTTCACCACCCCCTTATGCTCAGAATGCTACCGCACCTCCGCCACTTGTAGTTGCGCAAACCCCGGTTGTTTTACCTCCAGTGGTTCCTCAACAGCCAGCTCTCCCTCTACTGGCTACCACTGCCTCGGCGCAGCCTTCTCAAGGGCCGCCGTCTTTGCTACCTCCTTCGTCTGCTACTCCTATACCTGTGTTGTCTGTTCCCTCTGTCACTGTTCCGACTTCGGGTCCTTCTCATTCTGCTTTGTCTCCTGTTCTTTTGTCACCTTCTCCTTCTGCTCGACAGAGGATGACTGATGCGGTTGCTAGTCTCTTTTCTCCTCTAATGGGTTCATTGGGTATGTCTCCTGTTGTAGAGCGTAAGCAATTGCGTAGTCAATTACCTGGTCCTGATGAACGGACAGTGTTAGATCACTTGGCGCGTAAATGGGTTACCTTTCCTTCGCACTATGATCTTGAGGGTGTTATGGATGTTTTCCATCAATGGGAAGCACCGAAACAGAGATACGTATTTGATGTGATGTGTTCTTTCCTTCGTGAACAGTGGGAAGATGGCGAGGTAGGGCAGACTCCGCATGAGTTGTGCCGTGTGCGGTCCGAGTTTGCGAAAGGAACTATAGTGGGTCTTGATGTTGAAAGAGCAGTCGCGACATTGTTGTCGTTTAGGAGTGAGTTTCCTTCTAGGTCGTTATTTGAGCCTGATTCTTCAGTTAGGAGGAAGGCACGTCAATACCCAATGCGTGAGGTTCCTCCCGTTTGGAGACCTGGTGATGTGAATGCTAATCCACCTGTTCTGGCACATTTCCAGCGCGTTTGGGTACATGTTCCATGGAAGCGTGCCGAAGTCCTAGCTCTAAAGCAGACTCTGCCTGATCCACGTAAAAATCCTGCGGGGTTTTATAAGGAGCTGTCTCAAACTGCAGGTTCATGTATTATGAATTTGGCTGATATAGATATGTTATTTGGGAATGTTGTTCCACAGCCTATATGGAGTAAGATTCGTCATACGGATCGTGCGCAGGAATTAGGTGATACATTGAATAACCTTAGAACTGCAGATGAAAGACAAATAGGTGGTGCTAAACCCGAGAATGTGATTGCTGATCTCCCTGGTAGAATTATTGATTATATGAAGACTTTGATGCCTGCTATGCGTGTCAATTGGGACAAGTTGTCTGCATGCAAGCAGAAGAAAGACGAAACTGTGTCCGACTTTTTCACTCGATTTGAAGAGGCATTTGCAGACCACAGTGGTCAAGACATGAGTACAGAAGGTGGTCAAAGGTTGTTCGTTGACAAGTTTGTGCATAATTTGCTTCCCGAGTTGTGCAATAGGTTGAAGGATTCTGAAAGTGCCTGGGCTGTTTCTTCGTCAGCACAGATATTGGCTACTGCCCAGTACTATGAGAATAGAAATAAGGATGAGATAGAGAAAGCCGATAAAAAGACGAAAGAACTGAAGACTAAGTTTCTTTTGCAGCAAGCATACCCGCCTCGCAATACCCAGCGTGATTACCAGCAACCCCAACAATATCAGAGAAACTCGCAAAGGTTCGAGTCTTCTCAACAGCGTTTTTCTGTAGGTCCCTAATCAGTGTGCGTATTGCAAAGAAGAGGGTCACTTCAAGAATAGTTGCCCGACTTTATTACAGCGCACGAATGGTGTTTCTGGTATGAGAGGTCGAGGTGTTCAACAAGCTCCGCGAGGTCGAGGACGTGGTATGTCTCAGATTGCGCGTTCCTTGCCTCCGCAGAATTCGATGAATTGTTTTGATCAACAGAATGGTGCGTCTGGTAGGACGGCTCAGTACTATGCAGATGATTATCACGTTGAAGGTGAGAATATGGAAGGTAACGATTGCTAGGACAGCCACAGACAAAGAGAGGGAGTCGTTTCAGTTCCAGTAGATCAGAGTGGACCTTATGTTGATGTGATTGCATCAGGTGTGTCAGAGCCTTTTCTGTTGGACACTGGTGCTGCGAAGAGTTCTATCATGCGCTCTAAACTCCCTGGCGCACCTTTGTCTGGCTCAACGAATGTTTCAGTAGGTTTTTCTGGCGCCCCGGTTAAAAATCCGATTTCTAGTCCTTTGTCTCTTTCTGTCGGACCTTGTGAATTCGAAGCACCCCTCATCCTGACGACAGGTTGTGGTGAGAAATTGTTGGGATTGGACTTGTTGAAGAGATTGCATGCAACGCTTTATTGTTCTCCTTCAGGAGTGCAGCTCACATTGGGAAAGAGAGTGATCTCTCCGATGTATTTGGCTAAAGACCAACTTCCAGCTGAATTGTCTTCTCTTCCTGATTCTCTTTGGGCTACTGGTCCTAATGATCTGGGTCTTTTGGAGATTCCGCCATATGTTGTGACATTGAAGGCGAATGCTAGATTGCCACGCATTCCACAGTATTGTATCTCAAGTGATGGTGAAAGAGCACTCTTGGCGATCACCTCTGATCTGATTGAGAAAGGTGTGATTGAGGAAACGAGAAGTAATGTGTGCAATAGTCCGGTGTTGCCTGTTCTGAAAAGAACAGGTTCTTCACAACCTCCTGTATATAGGTTTGTGATCGATCCTCGCGAGGTGAATAAGATCGTTGTACCACAATTCCCTGTTGTGCCTGATATCACCGCTTTACTGACTTTGATTCCGGCCACAGCCACGTGGTTTTCGGTGATTGATCTGAAGAATGCTTTCTTCAGCATCCCAATTGCCGTGGAGAGTAGAGATATTTTTGGCTTCTCTTTAGGAGGCCGAAGTTTCCGGTTTAAACGCGCTCCTCAAGGCTATTGTGAGAGTCCATCGATCTATAGTCAAGCCTTGAAGACGCAACTTGATTTGTTGGTTTTACCTGATCGTGCTGCCCTTATTCAGTATGTTGATGATCTTTTAGTTGCTGCTGACAATGAAGAGACTTGTAGAGAGGCTACTCTGTCGTTGTTACGTCACTTGTCTGATTTCCATCATAAGGTTTCTCTTTCAAAGTTGCAATATTGCCGACTAGAAGTTACCTACTTAGGTCACCTCTTATCGAAGGAGGGAAGAAGATTGACCCCAGAAAGAATTCAAGCGATTGCGAAAATGAGTGTGCCTACGACACAGAGAGAAGTGCGTGCGTTTCTAGGTATTACATCGTACTGTAGACAGTGGATTGCTAATCTTTCGTTGCTTGCAAAACCTTTGATAGCTCTTACTGTTAAGGATACTCCGAATCCTATTCCTTGGACTGACGAATGTCAGAAGAGTTTTTCAGAATTGCGAGATGCGCTGTGTTCGGCTCCTGTGTTGGGTACTCCCGATTACGGTAAACCCTTCACATTGTATGTCCACGAGAGAGAGGGATGTGCATTGTCAGTTTTGACTCAACAGTTTGGCGATAAGCAACGTCCATGTGCTTATTTTTCATCGACTTTGGATCCGGTAGCTAGAGCGTTGCCGAGTTGCTTGAGAGCTACAGCGGCAGCAGCTGTTTCAATCCGACAGTCTGCTGGTTTGGTGATGGACAATACACTGATCGTGATGGTTCCACATGCAGTGGATACCTTGTTGAACCGTACCAAGACACAGCACTTAACTAGTGCTCGGTTGTCAGGTTACGAATTGACCTTGTTAGCAAGTCATGTACATATAAAGAGATGCAACACGTTGAATCCAGCCACGTTGTTGCCGATCTCCACTGAGACAGATGATACCAAACAACATGATTGTTTTCTTAGGACTGAGGAAGAAACGAAAGGGAGGATAGACCTTAGGGACAATAGAAGGCCGGCACCACAAAGGGGCCTCTTATTTTTGAGTATGGCTGTGATTCGTCTTTGTATTACCACGAAGTGGTTAAGTCCGGACTCACCCTCCTTTTTTGAATGGAGATCCAGGATTCTCGCTCTATACCACATGGAAGTTGCTTTATACAAATTAAAGGGATATAGTAGAAAGCAATTTGGTGAGCAATTATGGGCACCAATAACTGAGTGGCTGTCTGGCGGGGAATAGAGACAATATCTGTAATGCCATGAAATGATCTTCTGTGGTTTTGAGTTGTATGAATTGTGGCTCATATGTAACATTTATGTATTGCTGACACTGCTGAATAAAATTAAAATATAAATAAAAAAAAAGGGACACTCCTCTTGCGGAATGTGATGGTACTTTATGGGTGGTTGGTTCGTGCTTTAAGCTTCCGAATGGTGATACGACTGCAGCATATGCGGTTACGACTTTGCATGCGATTGTTGAAGCTGCTCGTATCCCACATAATTCAGCACAAGCGGCAGAGTTGATTGCATTGACAAGAGCGTGTGTATTGTCGAAAGGGAAAAGAGTGACTGTGTACACTGACAGCCAGTATGCGTTCGGTGTTGCTCTTAGCTTTGGACGATTGTGGAGAGAACGTGGGTTTCTGACTTCGCATGGGACCAAGATCCAACATGGTCAATTGGTGAATGAACTTCTTGAATCTCTTACTCTGCCGTTGCAAGTTGAGATCGTGAAATGCAGTGCACATAAGAAAATAACGGATGATGTTGGTCGTGGTAATGCGTTTGCAGATGAAGTCGCGAAAGAGACTGCGAGAGATGTGGTGAGTCGAATGTACGTTGCGGGTCTGGCAAGATGGGTTCCAGATAGAAGTATGTGTGAAGATACGATTGAGAGTGTGAAATCCATCCAAGCTGAAGCTACAGAGAAAGAGTTGAATGAATGGAGAGAAAGCAAGGGTAAATTGGATTCGGATGGTTGTTGGGTTGAGTTGTCAGAGCATCAGCGATGGTTGTTGCCTGATGCATATGTACTTCCAGTGGTTACGATGGCACATGGAATGGCCCATATCAGCGTGAAAGGAATTTGTAAGTTGTTGGCCCCAGTATGGCAAAATGCTGGAATTCCTAAGTGTGCAGAGAATTTGGTCAAGAACTGTATGGTTTGTTTGATGTACAATCCTGGTAAGGGAACTCCAACTCCAGCTGGTCATTTTGCTCCTCCCACGTATCCGTTTGAGGCTTTGCAGCTAGATTTCATCCACATGGAGAGGTGCAACAATCTGAAGTATGTCTTAGTGGTTGTTTGCTCTTTTTCTAGATGGGTGGAAGCCTACCCTTTGAAGGACAATACTGCCTTGTCCACAGCTAAAGCCCTTATTAAGGAATTTTTCCCTAGGTATGGGTTGCCGAGAATGGTCTGGAGTGACAATGGGAGCTAATTTGTGGGTCAAGTGATGAAGAGAGTGTGTGATGGGTTAGGAATCCGGCAGAAGTTCCACGCTGCCAATCATCCCCAGTCAGCTGGTCTAGTTGAGTGCTACAATGGCACGTTAAAATTTAAATTGGCCAAAATTCAAGCGAGCTCTGGTCTACAATGGCCTGATGCTTTGCCGTTAGCCCTTCTGTCCACAAGAATGACTGTGCATTCGCGAATGGGTCTGAGTCCTTATGAGGTTGTGTTTGGTCGCCCAGCAAATATTTGGGGAGTGCCGCGGCCGACAAAATTTAGTGAGATAGAACACCCTGTATTGCTTGACTACCTGTACGAATTGACGGCTAAATTGCGTGTTCTGCATCAACAGGTTCATGATACTTTGCCACAGGTTTCTGAAGATCCAGAGCACACCATTGAACCTGGCGCGTGGGTGCTCGTGAAGAATTTTCAGCGGACCAAGAACGAGCAGCCCCGCTGGACAGGACCGTATCTGGTGTTATTATCCACCTGTTCTGCGGTACGAGTGCACGGTAAAAAGAACTGGATTCACGGCGTACATTGTAAGAGGGCCCCTTTGCCTCTGCCGTACGACCGGTGGGTCCAAAAAGGACTTCCTGATTCTGAGACTGAGACCGTGCCTCGTTTTCTGCCTTCCAGCGATGCCCGTTTGATTGGAACAAACACTGAACCAGAAAGCGATAATCTTCTTCAAGAAGCTGTGCCTCCATCGAACCGTTTGAACACTGTTAAACCTGAGCTACTTTTCCGAGAACAGACATTGCCTGGCAAAAAGCGTTATAATTTGCGACCAAGAGTCGCGGGACAAATAACAAATTAAGTTCCTGTTTTGCTAATTTTTTTTAGGTCAGCTCCCCTCCGAGAAACTATTTTGATTTTTGTTTTTCGAACCACCATCCGGGTTCAGCTGTAGGGTCGAGGTGCCAAGTCCTTGGAGTGCAAGCCGAAGACGTTAGGTCGACGGTTCTGGTTGGTCTAAGGGCGTTCCCTGGACCGACAGGCGCATTCCTTAGCATGGAACACCCATCCGCCGCGAGCAGCACGGTTAGAGGAGGGAGTTTTTGGGATGGAGAGACCTACTAGAAGAATGAGCTTCAAGAACGAAATGTGTTTAATAATGAGTAGAAGACGGTTTTTAATATTATGTCCGTTTATACTGTTTAGTTTAATGATGTTTTTAATTGGATATGTGACATTCTCTATTCAAGTGACATTCATGCCCACTGCACAACCCATGCCTCCTCCTACTGTCTCTTCACATTCTTTTCACCCCCTGCCCAAACATGAGTCCATTAGGAGAATGGAATTCGCTAATAATTCCTTTGTTCAGCTTCTGCACCAACACCAGCTAGTAGTGAACACAACTAATTGTTGGGTGTGTGGCCTTATGCCCCATACTACCGATAAAGGTATTCCTTACCTGGTCCTGCCATTTAGCTACAATGGTTCTGTGTGGGCATACAGAACGATGTTCATTTATGCCCGTGAAGTCAACCCCCTACGTTCTGTGAAGGATAATGCGAAGAATAGTGCTCTGGTCAAGGGAATAGTCAACATGATTAGAGGAATAGGTTCTTATGAGGCTATCCCGAGAGATGAGACGCTAGCGTATATTGGATGGAACGTTACTGGATATGGAGCTAGTCTGAGTGGGAACCAGCGAGCGAAGAGATCCTCTCCGATTTGGATAGTACCCCATCAGGGTCATTACTGTCTGCAAGGCAATGGCAAGAATCCTAGAGCTCAGTTAGGGAAGAGTGTTTGCATTGAGACATATGTTTTTGCATCCGAGACTTCCCCACCGTTTCTAGCAGCTAAGGGTACCTACTTCATTTGCCATGACAGAGCGTATACATGGTTGCCCCCTGATTTCTCGGGCACATGTTTTGTCTCGTTCTTGTTACCCCCCACATTTACAGCTGCGGCAGATTACCACAAGATGAGAGTCGTTAGAGGTGTCTTCAGAAAGGAAGATACCGCAGGACAAGAATTGGGAGATATCTCGAAGGGTTTTCTGCCATTTTGGGGACCTATGGTTAACAGCAGGAACATACGGCAATTGACGAGAGTAGTTGAGTCCACCATAGTCGAGACTGCCGGCGCCCTTAGTAACTTGTCTGCTGAGCTCCAGTCGGATCGCCTTATGACTCTTCAGAACAGAGTTGCGTTAGATGTCATACTTGCAGATAGAGGGGGGGTCTGTAAATTGATCCAATCAAGCTGTTGTGTTTTCATTCCAGACAACGCTCCGACAGTTTTCCAAGCCATCTCCAAGCTACATAAGCTCTCCGAGTCCGTACATGTGGACGAAGGAGATTGGTCGTTAATGGGATGGTTCTGGGGATTGTTATCCACCTGGGGATGGAAGATTCTGATGGTCATTGGGATGGTATTAGCTATCCTTTTTCTGTTCTGTCTTTGTATACAGTGTGCTCCTGCTATCTGTGGCCTTTTTGCTACCTCGTGTTCGAGGAGACCTGTCCAGAGAGAGTTACTAAGTACCAGGATGATGCTACAGCAACATCTCAGTGATCTGATGAATATAGACTTGGACTCAGATTGACGTGAGTTTAGGTTATTGCCTATGTAAGGGCAAAAGGAGGGTCTGTGGTTCCGTGAATTCTGAACCCATTCAATGAAGGTTGTCGTATCGTGATGATTTTGGTATCAGCGAACCGCGACTGACAAGTGCGGTGTGCGTAAGCATTTTCGTCATGCTACACCGATGGATCCACTGTATATTTGACGATCTAGTCTGCACCCGTGGGTTCCATTTTGTGCATAACCGCCATTTTGTGGTTGCCCTCACATAGGCTACTGACTACAGGATGACTGTGGCCAAGTGAGCCTCTAAGGACGCATACACCTTAGTTCGAGTTCGTGTTGACTTCAGTTTGACCTGAGTCAACTGACCCTGTTGCCCGAGGCTAAACTTGTTGAGCCAGTACCTTGTTAAGCAGCTGGTCAGATAGAGATCAAAGAGCAGGACATTATTGATTCTATGGCACACGCACACACCCCTCTATCTTTCCCTTCATCTGTTTCTGCTCCTTCCTTTTATGGCCTTATGGCCTAATTATTGATTTGGGTTGAGGTCTTTTATGATGGGCCCGTCCGGCCTGTTCGAACAAGAATGCTGAATTTTTGCCTTGTCATTGGCGATGGGTTGGATAACTGAAAGTGGGTTTGTCGTTATGTGATGCCTCTGTAAATATCATCCTCTGATTGGTCAAATGGGTGAGTAATTGATGCTAGCCAGGAACGTGGTTTTTGGCATAAAAGACGATTCTCCGCTCTATTATGTGGAGCAGTCTCCTGAGAACATACACCGTGTTGTACTTCTAGGACCTCTGTTACTGGCTGCAGCTAAATAAATTGATCTTTGATGTCAACAGAAGAATCCCGTGTCTCTGTACTCTAAGACAGGTGAACCCGAAGACTTCGGGCGTGTCCCCTGCGCCGCTGGGTTTAAATCCCGGTTCTTCACCTCCTAGGAGCAAACAATAGGCTGACCTGAATGGGCAAAGATGACTCCTCTGAACTTCACAGAGTATTCAGGATGGGGGCTCCATTTGAGAGCACAGTGTCAAATCCTGCTTGACTGTTCTGTTGAGCCAAATGTAACACTGGGGGCGAATCTGCTGTCTGGTTGCTGAAGAACCCTGCTTTTGTCTTACAAGATTCTGGGGCTTATTTAGAAGCTCCATGCATCGCTGGTACATCACTTTTTTCCATATTAAAAGTGACACACCGGCGGCGCCAGGGGCTTGTAAATAAGCCCTTCTGCCTCTAAGTTTGTTGTGGATACAGTGGCCCGCCTCAAATTGTGCCAAAGTGCTGATCTACCATGACCATTGATTGTCACTGCCGGTTTTTGGCGCTATTGTTACTTAAAACTTTAAAAAATCATTTCTCTTGTTCCCTCATTGATTTTTGTAATTTTGTTTATTAAAAGTTACTCTATTTTACTAATTTGCTTTGGGATTCTTATTGTATGTCATTTTGGTTTTACTGTTTTGGTACTGCATCAATACATTGTATATTGTCCTAAGTTAAGTCTGTCTTCTCTGTGTAGTACCCACCAGGGGGCTGAGCTCAGGTTAATTCAGTGACTTTGAGGGTTCACCCTGAGGAGTGTTGTGCATATTCCATGAGGTAGAAAGTCACCCACCCCAAATAATAATCCAATTTACAACAAGTTACTAGGATGCAAGATGTGCAGTTAAACCACCTGAACTGGTCTCATCCCTTTCGACCTCCATGAGGCCCCGCCTGTTGCTGCTTTACAAGAGAACTTGGGTTTACTTGTGTTTTTAAGGAGCTTTCATAATTGCATGCTTTTGATTTTTACCTATTGTGCATTATATGTTTATGTCATTTTTTTATCCCAATCAATCTCTTGATGTTCAGTCGTGATTACTCAGCCAGATCTACCAAGAGGAGAGACAAGGAAAACCTCTGTGAGATTCTATCGGAAAACTAGATTTTTGTACTGCAGAACATGGACTAGAAGACTTTAACTCTCTCTCTTTTCTCACTCACCTCTGTTCAGCCCACACTTTCCACTAATAATCAGACAGCAGTAGATGCTGACGCCATCTTCCTGCTCTGGAAAGATGCACAAACTGCAAGTGTACCCCAGAGCATCATGCTGCAGGCTCAAAGGGCATCTCCAAGGTATTTTTTCTGGCTTCCACGCCATGAGGCATTTCTGTTGCTTGAAAAAATGGCCTCATGACTTACTTCAGGGAGAGGACACACAGGCCCTGATTACGAGTAGGGGAATTTCACCTGGAGCTATATCTCCAAGTGGAATTCTGCCACCAGCAATTACAAGTGCCCAGAATGATCTGCCCAGAAACTCCAGGCCTGGAGATGGGATCGCACTTTGCTGTGCAGGGATTACAGGCTGCAGGCACCAGCACAGCTCAGCCTGGCCCTGCCAACCCCAGCAGCAGCACTGGAGGAGCAGAGAATGCTCCAACAACGCTGCACCTGGACAGACAGAAGCATGCCCTGAACCCCGAGATTCCTGCCCTATGAGGCCCTCCTGATGACAACTTTCCACCTCCCTAGAGCAGGAGGAAATGTTAGAGTTGCTGTCCCTAATGAGGTAATTGCAGGTAAAGAACCTGGGGCATATCAGCAACACCCGGCGATAATTATCGTTCAGCGCTCTTAGCGTGAGGATAATTATCGCCGGGTAGCGTGGATTTTTATCGCTGAGATAGCGTGCTATTAGCAACGCTTATCTCCTCAGCAATAAAAATCCTCACGCTAACTGCCTAACGTTAGATTATCGCTGGAAACCCAGCGATAATCTCACGCAATGTGACGTTAGCTTGTTGATAGGGCCTCACAAACTTAGCCATGATATCCACCTTCCATAGGATATCATGGCTAAGTCAGTCCTGAAGCAGGCGTAAGGAAAGTGGCGATAACAGGGGTTATCGCTACTTTTCCTGCCTCTATGCTTCATAGCATGGGGCTTGATGATAGGAGAAATGTCGCTTAGCGATATTTCTCCTGTCATGTTAGGTCAGGAACGCCCACTTTGCATCTCATTAGAGATACAAGCTGGGCGTTAAGAATAGGTGCGCTA
The DNA here is from genome assembly GCF_964204655.1 of Triturus cristatus. Lineage (NCBI taxonomy): Eukaryota > Metazoa > Chordata > Amphibia > Caudata > Salamandridae > Triturus > Triturus cristatus. The sequence goes on along the minus strand of NC_140589.1, from coordinate 1,836,148,304 downwards.
ATGCAAGGTTTCACGCGTTAGCGTGACCTTGCTAATTTGGCGATAAAATTATCGCCGCTTTTTGGCCGAAAACAGCCGCAAAAGCGGCGATGATTTTTTATCGCCTGCTTGTAAATATGCCCCTTAATTCCTAATCAGAGCTATAGTAGTGAGGGTTAGTTATGTCTGGCAGAAACAATTATCTTATCGAACCCAGCAAGAGGAAAAAGTGAGGTTGATTACCTCATCCACAGGAAAACTATTTCACGGGTTTTGGGGGCATATCAACAACAACCGGCGATAATAATCGATTAGCGCACTTAGCGCTCGGATAATTATCGCCGGCTAGCGCCGATTTTTATCGCTGACATAGCGTGCTATTAGCAACGCTTATCTCATCGGCGATAAAAATCCTAGCTCTAACTGGCTAACGTGAGATTATCGCTGGAAACCCAGCGATAATCTCACGCAATGTGGCATTAGCTAGTTGATAGGGACTCACAAACTTAGCCATGATATCCACCTTCCATAGGATATCATGGCTAAGTCAGTCCTGAAGCAGGTGTAAGGAAAGTAGCGATAACAGGGGTTATTGCTACTTTTCCTGACGCTATGCTTCATAGCGTTAGGCTTGCTGATAGGAGAAATGTTGCTTAGCGACATTTCTCCTGTCATGCCAGGTCAGGAACGCCCACTTTGCATCTCATTAGAGATGCAAAGCTGGGCGTTAGGAATCCTGACGCTAAAGCAAGGTTTTACGCGTTAGCGTGACCTTGCTGGTTAGGCGATAAAATTATCGCCGCTTTTCGGCCGAAAACGGCCGCAAAGGCGGCGATAAGTTTTTTATCGCCTGCTTGTTGATTTGCCCCTTGGTTTGTTAACAAGTCAGGCTGAACTCATTCCAAGTCTCTAACAAACCCTCCAGATTGGCTGTGGGCTCTCCTGACGGCTGAGGCAGGGGTCTCCCAGGTCACTGCACTCTGCCTGGCACTCTCTCCACCTACAGAGCTTCCACAGCTGGATGAAGGAAGGGCTGCTGTTTACAAGCTGTGGGCAGAGCCCACCAGCCCAGCAGCAAGGAGGCGGAGTCTGACATCATGAGTGCCACAGAACGGTACTCACAACAGATGCCATGCGAGAGTAGGGCACATTCAGTTTTTGTCCAAACGTGATTATTCAGTTTGTGTGTGTGTGCGTGTATTTGTGTGCTAGAGATTGAGAGAGAGAACGAGAGAGCGAGGATTGAGCACAAGGACCCACTGCCAAATCCATCATTTTTGCCAGATCTCAGGACATGGAAACCAGCTCTCACCTCTTATTCCACTCATTGGCTGATCCTTAGAGGACAGGGAGCATGCACAGCATCCATTGTTGCATATACTGGTCCATGCCTTTGCCTTAGCCTCCCCTCTCACCCAACAGCCCCACACAACCCCTGCTTCAGTCCCTACCTGGGTGCTAGAGCTGAGGTGGCATTTTGTATGTGTATGTATTTGCGGGTGTTTGTGTGTGTGTGTGTGTGTGTGAGAGAGGGAATGGGAGTAAAAATGTACATATGTCAGTCTGTGGTGGGCATCCTTGGCATCTAGGGAATCAGTGAGGTGATATGAGTCACAGAGATGGTTACACTGCCATTCTGGTAGCCACCCATGGCATCGTGTGAGCCCTGTTATTAATTAGTCATATTGTTGTGGTAAACCCTGGCATTATGATGGCTACCACTTGCAGTACTGTCACCCTGGCATATGGTGGTGTCCCCAGCATAATCTTGCCCTCCTAGACATGATGTTGGTCACTTCTGTCATATTGTGGCTGTAATGAGCATTATGGTGGCCAACTCTGGCATAATGGTGGCCATTACAAGCTTAATGTTGGCTACTCCCAGCCACAATGCTGACCAATACTAATGGTAGACATCTCTGGCATTATAGTATCATTCCTGTTATGATAGTTATCACAGGCCTAGCGGTTATTAGCCCTGACATAGCAGTTGCTACACGAAGCACAATAGTAGCACTAATGCATTGTGAACATCTTTGGAATAATGGTGGCCATCTTGGGTATGATGAAGGCTATCACCTGTATAGTGATTATTATCCTGGACACAATTTTTGCCCATTCCTGGCATAGTGTTGGCCTAATGCTCTGAGATACCGCAAGCATTCATGGAATATTGTGTGAATCTTTGCCATAATTAATGGCCATCCTTGTTATACTTCTCATGATCATTGGCATAATGATGAACCTTGCAAAATGGTGGTCAAGTATGGCATACAGTGACCATTAATGGCTTCTCATTGGCAGTGCTGGCATAAGGTGGACATCTCTGAGATCTAGTTGGTACCAATAACATATATTAGACATTCCAGGTGTATAGGGATACATGGGAGTAGAAAAATGCCTTTTTTTGCGTGGTCATGCCCACTTTTTGCTAAATTGGATTGCCATTTCTTTTACTTTGTTCACTGGGACACTGCTGTCCAGTGCCCAGTGTATGTGCTCTAACCTGAAAACATGGCGAATTGGTCTACTCCTAATTAGCATATTTAACTTACCTATGAGTCTCTATTACATGGTAAAAAGTGTTTCCAGGACCTGTAACTTAAATGTTGCCACTGGACTGCAGCACCCATTGTGCCACCCACTACAGTGACAGTGCAAACATGACTGCAGACCTTCCACTGTAGCCTTTAAGTGCAGTTTTAAAACTTCAAATTCGACTTGTCAGAATAACCTGTTTCAACAGGCTAATCCCTCCTTTTAAATATCGATTAGTCAACCTTAAGTAGGCCTTAATGCCCATAAGGCAGGGTTCCTGGTATTCAAAAGTAGGACATGTTAAAGATTAGTAGTAAACATATCTTCACAGTGACAAGCTCCCAAAAGCTATTTTCATTGCAGCAGGATTAGCTGGTCCATAAGAAAGCACCGGGATACAATATAACACATAATAATAGTATCTCTGTCTAGGACATGCCTATAAAGTTAATTCTAGGACTTTTAAAAATATTTATTATAAAACTAATTTACTGGTAAAGTCATATTTGTGATAAATATTTTAGGAAAGATACTTTTAGAAAGTTATCTTTGCCCCGCCTAAAGCCTCTAGACACCCATTTGCCTGAACTTCCAACTGCCACCCAACAGTTGAATGTGCCTCTCGGTGAGGAATTAACTTGCCCCCAGAGCTAGGAGGTTTTTCTGTTCCCTTGGCAGGATGATCATCTGGGCTGTGCCCAGGAACTTGATTAACTTTAAAGATGGCTACCATGTCACATGTTAGCAGACACCTGGGCAGGGGCCTTTTTCGTCCACCTAGTCAGGCAGTCACCAATTCCAATGGGAGAGGATCCAGCCCCAACAATGGTTATGAGTGAACACGGAGGAGATGTTTCTCATTTCTCTGGCCACATTTTTATGTTAGGCACAGGAGCTATGCACAGGGTAGGGAATGTTCTGCCATCTTGGTTTTAGGTAGCCAGGGGCACACAAGAACTGTTGAAAAAGGGGGTAGGATTAGCCTTGGGAATGTTTTCCCTATTGATTATGGAGGGGGCCACGAGTCATCCCTAACGGAAGCGAGTTGACTCTGGGCCAAGGTTTCAGGTTGCTTCTGCTCTGAGCTTTTCCACGGCAGCAAATCAGTTTCAGCGGGACACTGCAGAGAGGCTGGCCAGCTTTTTGGAGCCCTGTATAGCTACAGTTTGCAGTATTACCCCGCTGGAACAATCCAAGCTCCCAAAAAAGTGACTAAGGGGCTAAGTTATTGGTGGATGGAGTAATTACCATCTCCATTGTGAAGTATTTTACTCCCGCCACAGCGAGGGCACTCCATTTGCCATATTTACAGATGCCCTCTGTCCCTGCAAACATCTGTAGCATTTCCAGGAACCGCCGTCACAACGGTTCCTGGTCTTCATTGTAAGTTTAATGGGTGGTACATCAAACAAACAACTTTTTTTATTTTCAAAAAGAAAATCCTAAAGTGGGATTTTCATTTTGAAAATATAAAGAACAATGACCCCCTCACCATGAAAGCATTGTTCACTGCCCATCACCACCACATTTTTCATGGCAGTGAAGGGCAGTGAAACATGGCCATGTGTACAGCCGATCTGAGTACGGTGTGCGGACACATGGACAAACCTCTGACGGCCCTTACTCTGTTGTGCCATTGAGCTGTGTGTAGGTGGCTGAGACGGAGTAGTTTTCGACATCTGTATGCTGAAGGTTTGCCTGATTCTAAATGAAGCGGGCGGAGCTTCAGTTTAGCAGAAAGGCGACGCCAGCAATTAAATCAGGCCCTAAGTCCGAGTGTAGAATTCTTCACTGGGCAAAGGCACCAAAAGTATCCGTCCAGTAAAGGACCTTCCTTGGGCAGAAATTTTGAATTTCTCCTGCTCGGAGCTTTGCCGTCAAAGGCTTCACCGGAACCTCGTCCAATGGCTAACTGTCCTGGTGGAGCCTTTCTCGGCCACAGCCTGCAGCCTTGCCCCACTAAGGACTTTTGATTCCATTTCAAAGACCTAGGCTGAAGGTTAAACATCTAACTGGGTCGAACCTGGTTTCTGTATTCGATTCGCACTCCATGGTGGTCGGCTTTAAATCTTGCCTAAGTATTGGTCAAGCGCCAGATGACGGTGGTTGGGACTCAATCCTTTTTGGAATTAATATCATTTAAAACTTTAAAAATTCATATCACCGTATACCTTTCTGGATTTTTGCAGTTTTGGTGTTGAGTTGTTTATTAAATAATTATGTACTTTTTTAAATTGGAGTGAGAATTGTATTGTGTTGTGTTCATCACTTTGTAACTGTTTTGGTCTTTCGAAATGCTTTGCACAGTCCGTTAAGTTAAGTTTGTCTACTCTGTGGCCAAGCTACGAGGGGTTGAGCTCAGTTTTAAATTACCAAAACCTTTATCGAATTTAACAAGAAGAGCGACCTTATTACTTGTGGTGGACTTCTACCCACCCCACCTAATAACAAGATGACCAAACGCATGTTTTTGCTAAAACAAATTAAGCTGTAATTTGGGAAGAAAAGAGAAATTTGTATGCAAAACAATTTTTTGATTGGAGGAATTTTGTTTATTTGTTCACAATGCAAAAGTGACTGTGGGATAGAAATATGTCTGTACCTTCAGAAATGTTGAAGGTGATGCTAGATGAAATATTGATTTAGGAATAAAAGGCTAGTGTTTGCGGTAAAATGAGTGTCTCTTCCCAACTTTACTCAAAATAAAAAATAAATAAATGCAAAACACAGGAAAACTGAAAAAATGTAAGTGGTTGTGCGTAGGCAGTCCCACTGCATGATACACACATGCATACATTTTTAGAAGTTATTTGAATTGTTTATAGTACATTTCCCTTACTTTTCAAGTCCCCACAACTCCTGAAAGATCAAGAGCCTGTAAACCTCCATTCATCTCAGGTATTTAAATGTCATTTTCAGAGTGTTTTAAGTAAAGGGCAAGCTGATCTATGGGACTGAATGATTGCATTTCAATGACGTGTTTAGAGTTGATACTTGACTGATCATGTATGCTCAGTTGGGTATACGTCTTGTTGATAAGGCTGTTTTTGGTGCCACAGGAAAATTGCGGCTATGTTTTTTTTATTTAAAGTTTGTGTAGAAACATGTATTTTCTCCTTTTGATGTCACTGTTTGAGTCTACAGTATCACCATTCTTTCTGAGCGTGAAAGATTGGTGTTACCTGAGGGATATCTCTGCTGTCTAAACCTTTCAGGCCACTGCAGTCTCCACCCCAAGCTCCATTGTCTCGCTCACTGAAATGTATCATGGGGTATAGCTTTGATAAATATGCCTAAAACTGTGAGTTCTCTTCAACATTGCGTTTTCCAGCACTGGCCCTTCCTTGTACATGCTCAGTCACAATCAGTAATAATATATAACTGGGAACCTCCCGGGAATGGGTTCGATAGAAAAATGAAAGGAACTAGAATGTAGGAGTGTGGAAAATGTATACATCCTGCTCACTGACAGGAAGTCATATCAATTTGTATTACAAGATCATTTGAAATGCCTGTAAATCTGATGGCTTTCCATCCATCTATTACTGAACACTACAGTTTTGAGGAAAACAATAATGTTCTGGTTGAAATGCTTGAATTAATCTCAGCCACTGGTAATTACTTGGTCCGTATTCCAATCAATTGTTTTTCGCCCACCATGTCACCTAAGACTATAACCAGCCAAATGCAAATTGGCCCCAGCCATTTTATTATATGAAAAGTCCAGCCCGAGTGTAAAATCATTTTTTCACGCTTTTCTTTGGAGAAGGGCGAGTCGTCTGGCTTGCTTTGTTCCGTCACACCGTTCCGTTGGCTTTCTTATGCACCACCACTTCCAAAGTTCACCAGAGGCCATTGGATGCTGGGCCCTCAAATCCTTCAAGCCATTGAGGTCTTCTTCAAAGGATCCCTCGGAGTTCCATAGGTCTTATCAGCCCTTCTGAACAGGCTGGTACAGGGCCAGACTGGCCGTAGCGGGCATCGGGCATTTTCCCGGTGGGCCAGAAGGGTGTGGGTCGGTTTTGGACCAGTGAGGGACGTTTTTGGTACAGGGGGCCGGTTTTGCAGCAGTGCTGCAATATCGGCCCCCTGTACCCAAAGCAGCAGCAGTGTTTTCCACGCGCACGCCTCCCTCCTCTCCACATGCTCCCCCCGCGGCCGGTCCACCTCAATTGGCAGGGCTGGTTTGCGTTCCCAGTCCGGCCCTGGGCAGGTAGATGGATCCATGAGCTGGAATCGGCCTGGAAGCATGGCCCATGGAGGCCGTGCTCCTGGATTGGTTCCTTTTTCATTGGTCCTCTGTTGACCAACCCAGGCTGTTTACCATCCCCTCTGGAACAACTGTTAATGACCGGCCACCTGCCCGCCTTATGATCCTGATGAAGTAATTATCTGCGATGCAGAGGAGAAATCCCCAGGCTTGATCATTCAAAAACAGCTCGCTATGGTGGGTTGGCAGGTGCCCGCTTCTAGGTTGGCACTGGACGAGCCAACTACATGGCATTGATGATGAGAGTCCCCGGTGCGAACCGCCAGTGACCTTCAGCACTATGATCGCTGTAAAAAAGTACAAAGATGCTGAACACATGTGTCATGTACGCAGCACCTATGTATGTAATAAAGTACAAATGATGATAAGTACCTATATTCTATATCCCCCACCAGGAGCAGGGTAGCTTCCTGCTCAGTCTCCTTCTCCAACTGATCTTCACATTCATGCATGAACATCAGGACATTCCTAACACTCACAGAGAGCGAATATTCCAGGCTGGGCAGCAGCAGGCCACGAAGGGCACAGAAGAAAAAGAACCCAACCCATCTCCCTCCTCTACAATGAATGCAGAAACTGTGATATGTAGAACCAGAACCCAACGCGTCTCCCTCCTTTACAATGAATGCAGAAACTGAGATACGTAGAATCAGAACCCAACACATCTCCCTCCTTTACAATGAATGCAGAAACTGGGATACGTAGAATCAGAACCCAACGTGTCTCCCTCCTTTACAATGAATGCAGAAACTGTGATACGTAGAATGAGAACACAACGCATCTCCCTCCTTTACAATGAATGCAGAAACTGAGATATGTAGAATCAGAACCCAACACGTCTCCCTCCTTTACAATGAATGCAGAAACTGAGATACGTAGAATCAGAACCCAACACATCTCCCTCCTTTACAATGAATGCAGAAACTGGGATACGTAGAATCAGAACCCGTGTCTCCCTCCTTTACAATGAATGCAGAAACTGAGATACGTAGAATCAGAACCCAACACGTCGCCCTACCCAACACGTCTCCCTCTTTTACAATGAATGCTGAAACTGGGATACGTATAATCAGAACCCAACACATCTCCCTCCTTTACAAAATTATACATAAACCGAGAGCCTCAGGACGAGGAGGTGGGGTAGGGATTAAATTTAGGGAAAATCTGGACCTCACTCAAATTGAGATCGATGAAACTGAGGGCTTTGAACTTTTTGGCTTTTCTTTTAAAGATTCTAGGGGATGCCTACTGTCGGGCATTATTTGTTACAGACCCCCAGGAATGATAAAAGCATCTCATTTGCAGGGATTGATTGACACTATCTGTAATGTGGCTCTCACCCATTCTAATCTACTTCTTATGGGTGACTTCAATCTATGGTGCAATGGAAACCTAGATTCTGGATACAATAATCTTATTCAGGCTTGCGAGAACCTGCAATTGCACCAGCGGATTACTGAACCCACCCATAAAGGAGGGAATATATTGGATCTTGTCTTTTCTAAGGAAAAGGCTGTGGAGATAGTGGAGATCCTCCCGGTTGACTGGTCTGACCACCACCTGGTCAAGTTTCAGATACTTGACCCTAGAGTGGGTCGACCTGGCACCAAAGTAACTAGAATGTTCAGAAGTAGAGATTAGAAAGGTTTTTTAAAAATGAAGACTGGTTTTTCTTTAACCTTCTCTGTGGATCAGGCCTTTGATATAGATAGAACAGTGGAAGATATCTATTTGGATTTTTGCGATCAGATCCAAAGTAGGCTTGACCTGATTGCTCCTATTTAAGATTGTAAAAAGATTGGTAGGCCGTCAGCTTGCTGGTATAATGATCACTTGAAAAAGTTAAAACTGACTTGCCGAAAGGCTGAGCGGAATTGGAGGAAGTCTTATTTGGATGAGGACAGAGCCTCTTGGAAGGCCACTATGGCAGAATAAAAGAAGGAAATGAATGTGGCAAAATCTAATTATTTTGCCAACACTATTTTACACTCCAAGAATGACTCTAGAGCAATCTTTAAAATAGTGATGAATATGACCGCCCCGGAGTGTACTCAATCTAAAATTATACCAACTCACGCTCTGTGTGATAGCCTAGCAACCTTCTTTATGGAGAAAATTAGTAACATCATTGATGGACTGAACAGGAATAATTTCTCCCAGAAAGAAGGAATCACACTTGAATGTAATAAGACACGAAACCTAGGGTGGGATACTAGGGTAGAGGTAGGTCAATTGTGCTCCCTGAGTGCTTTTGAGCTTTCCTCGGAAGAAGAATTTAACAAAATTGCCATGAGTGTATCCTCAGGGTCTCCTTTAGATCCTCTTCCTCATAAGATCTGGAAGGAGCTGGGCTCTGAGCTCTTTCCTATTCTGCGCCAGATCTGCAACCACTCCTTAACTTCTGGTCTGGTGCCAGCTTGTTGGAAACGGGCTATGGTTACACCACTCTTAAAAAAACCGACTCTGGATCCGGCATGTACGGGGAATTATAGACCCATCTCTCTCCTACCATACCCGATCAAAATCATTGAACGGCTGGCAAGTAATTCTTTGTCTCAGTTCCTGGAATCTAACTCTAGACTGGATGATGTTCAGTTTGGCTTTCGACCGGGCCATGGAACTGAGACTGCTCTAGTGACCGTGTTAGACAATCTTCGACTACGGGCAGACAGGGGACAATCGACCTGTCTGCCGCATTCGACACGGTGAATCACTGTATCTTGCTGACTAGGTTGGAAGAGGCTGGGGTGTCAGGGGTAGTTCTGGAGTGGTTTCGATCTTATCTCTCTGACAGATGTCAGGCAGTTTTTCTTCCTCCGTACCAGTCTACATTTTTTAATATCCACCATGGCGTTCCTCAGGGATCGGCTATAAGCCCTATTCTTTTCAATATCTACATGAGACCCTTGATAGGAGTTATGAAAGCGCATGGTTTGAGAGTTGTGAACTATGCCGATGACACCCAGCTCTTCTTTTCCTTGGAGGGAGACCAGTCGATCTCCTTAGCATCCTTTCATGACTGCATGCAGGATACTGCCCAATGGTTAAGAAATAATTCACTCCAATTTAACTCAGATAAGATGGAAGTCTTATACTGTGGTGTGAGGAAGGTCCCCCCTCCTTTTCCGTACAACTTTTGGCCTCCCCCAACTACATCTGTTCAAACTCCAAGTGGAACAGTACCCAATTTGGGATTGATGCTGGATGCGCATCTGACCGTGGAAATGCAGGTAAATAAGGTGGTGGCCAACTGCTTTTCCCTGATTAAAGCACTATGGAAAATTCTTCAGTTACTGCCAAAGATGACCAGGGCGCTGGTCGTTGGTAGAATCATCCTTAGTAGGCTTGATTATTGTAATGCCCGATTATTGGAGGCCCCGAAATTTTTGATTGAGCGCCTCCAAAGAGTCCAAACTGTGGCAACTAAGCTGGCATTGATGAAATCTCGCCGCTCGTCTGGGTCATTAGCACTGGCAGAACTTCATTGGCTACCCATACTGTAGCGGGTTCAGTTTGTGTTTGGTCTTTAAGGCCCTTCATGGCCTGGGACGTAGACCTCTTCAGGGGCTTTTCACATGCTACACACCATCAAGGCGCCTTCGATCAGCCACTGCCTGTTTGGTGAAAGTCCCGAGAACTCAAAGAGTTAGATCAGGAGGAAGAGCGTTTAGCTCGGCTGCAGCCAAATTCTGGAACAACATTCCTTTGGAATATAGACAGATGACGGATCTGCTACAGTTTAGGAAAAAGATCAAAACATGGTTGTTTCCTAGAGTATAAGGTACTCGGGAGCCGCTGCTAGTCCATATTGTCTTCCCCCCCCACCGCTTGTTGAGGATTTACGTACTAGCGCCAAGATACCCGTTGGGTGATAGCTGCGCTCTACAAGTTCTGCATACAATACAATACAATACAATACAATACAATACAATGAATACAGTAACTGAGATATGTAGAACCAGAACCCAAGGCATCTCCCTCCTTTACAATAAATGCAGAAATGGAGATACGTAGAACCAGAACCCAACACGTCTCCCTCCTTTACAATGAATGCAGAAACTGGGATACGTAGAATCAGAACCCAACACATCTCCCTCCTTTACAATGAATGCAGACACTGAGATATGTAGAATCAGAACCCAACACATCTCCCTCCTTTACAATGAATGCAGAAACTGAGATATGTAGAATCAGAACCCAACACATCTCCCTCCTTTACAATTCATGCAGAAACTGAGATACGTAGAATCAGAACCCAACACATCTCCCTCCTTTACAATGAATGCAGAAACTGGGATACGTAGAATCAGAACCCAACGTGTCTCCCTCCTTTACAATGAATGCAGAAACTGGAATACGTAGAATCAGAACCCAACACATCTCCCTCCTTTACAATGAATGCAGACACTGGGATACGTAGAATCAGAACCAAACGCGTCTCCCTACTTTACAATGAATGCAGAAACTGAGATATTTAGAGTGAGAACCCAACACGTCGCCCTACCCAACGCGTCTCCCTCTTTTACAATGAATGCTGAAACTGGGATACGTAGAATCAGAACCCAACTCATCTCCCTCCTTTACAATGAATGCAGAAACTGGGATACGTAGAATCAGAAGCCAACACGTCTCCCTCCTTTACAATGAATGCTGAAACTGGGATACGTAGAATCAGAACCCAACTCATCTCAATCCTTTACAATGAATGCAGAAACTGGGATACGTAGAATCAGAACCCAACACGTCTCCCTCCTTTACAATGAATGCAGAAATTGAGAAACGTAGACTCAGAACCAATCGCGTCTCCCTCTTTTACAATGAATGCTGAAACTGGGATACGTAGTCAGAACCCAACACGTCTCCCTCCTTTACAATAAATGCAGAAACTGGGATACGTAGAATAAGAACCCAACGCGTCTCCCTCTTTTACACTGAATGCTGAAACTGGGATACGTAGTCAGAACCCAACACGTCTCCCTCCTTTACAATAAATGCAGAAACTGGGATACATAGAATCAGATCCAAATGTGTCTCCCTACTTTACAATGAATGCAGAAACTGAGATACGTAGAATCAGAACCAAACAACCCAACACATCTCCCTCCTTTACAATGAATGCAGAAACTGAGATATGTAGAATCAGAACCCAACACATCTCCCTCCTTTACAATTCATGCAGAAACTGGGGTCTGTAGAATCAGAACCCAACGCATCTCCCTCCTTTAAAATGAATGCAGAAACTGAGATATGTAGAATCAGAACCCAAAACATCTCCCTCCTTTACAATGATTGCAGAAACTGGGATACGTAGAATCGAAACCCAATGCGTCTCCCTCCTTTACAATGAATGCAGAAACTAAGATACGTAGAATCAGAACCAAACTCGTCTCCCTACTTTACAATGAATGCAGACACTGAGATATGTAGAATCAGAAGCCAACACGTCTCCCTCCTTTACAATTCATGCAGAAACTGGGATACGTAGAATCAGAACCCAACGCATCTCCCTCCTTTACAATGAATGCAGAAACTGGGAAACGTAGAATCAGAACCCAACACGTCTCCCTCCTTTACAATGAATGCAGAAATTGAGAAACGTAGACTCAGAACCAATCGCGTCTCCCTCTTTTACAATGAATGCTGAAACTGGGATACGTAGTCAGAACCCAACACGTCTCAATCCTTTACAATAAATGCAGAAACTGGGATACGTAGAATAAGAACCCAACGCGTCTCCCTCCTTTACAATGAATGCAGAAACTGGGATACGTAGAATAAGAACCCAACGCGTCTCCCTACTTTACAATGAATGCAGAAACTGAGATACGTAGAATCAGAACCAAACAACCCAACACATCTCCCTCCTTTACAATGAATGCAGAAACTGAGATATGTAGAATCAGAACCCAACACATCTCTCTCCTTTACAATTCATGCAGAAACTGGGGTCTGTAGAATCAGAACCCAACGCATCTCCCTCCTTTAAAATGATTGCAGAAACTGAGATATGTAGAATCAGAACCCAAAACATCTCCCTCCTTTACAATGATTGCAGAAACTGGGATACGTAGATTCAGAACCCAACGCATCTCCCTCCTTTACAATGAATGCAGAAACTGGGATACGTAGAATCAGAACCCAACACATCTCCCTCCTTGACAATGAATGCAGAAACTGAGATACATAGAATCAGAACCCAATGCGTCTCCCTCTTTTACAATGAATGCTGAAACTGAGATACGTAGAATCAGAACCAATCGAGTATCCCTACTTTACAATGAATGCAAAAACTGACATATGTAGAATCAGAACCCAACACGTCACCCTACCCAACGCGTCTCCCTCTTTTACACTTAATGCGAAACTGGAAAACGTAGAATCAGAACCCAACACATCTCCCTCCTTTACAATGAATGCAGACACTGGGATACGTAGAATCAGAACCCAACCCATCTCCCTCCTTTACAATGAATGCAGAAACTGAGATACGTAGAATCAGAACCCAACACATCTCCCTCCTTTACAATGAATGCAGAAACTGAGATACGTAGAATCAGAACCCAACACATCTCCCTCCTTTACAATGAATGCAGAAACTGAGATACGTAGAATCAGAACCCAACACATCTCCCTCCTTTACAATGAATGCAGAAACTGAGATACGTAGAATCAGAACCCAACACATCTCCCTCCTTTACAATGAATGCAGAAACTGAGATACGTAGAATCAGAACCCAACACGTCTCCCTCCTTTACAATGAATGCAGAAATTGAGAAACGTAGACTCAGAACCAATCGCGTCTCCCTCTTTTACAATGAATGCTGAAACTGGGATACGTAGTCAGAACCCAACACATCTCCCTCCTTTACAATAAATGCAGAAACTGGGATACGTAGAATAAGAACCCAACGCGTCTCCCTCTTTTACACTGAATGCTGAAACTGGGATACGTAGTCAGAACCCAACACGTCTCCCTCCTTTACAATAAATGCAGAAACTGGGATACATAGAATCAGATCCAAATGTGTCTCCCTACTTTACAATGAATGCAGAAACTGAGATACGTAGAATCAGAACCAAACAACCCAACACATCTCCCTCCTTTACAATGAATTCAGAAACTGAGATATGTAGAATCAGAACCCAACACATCTCCCTCCTTTACAATTCATACAGAAACTGGGGTCTGTAGAATCAGAACCCAACGCATCTCCCTCCTTTAAAATGAATGCAGAAACTGAGATATGTAGAATCAGAACCCAAAACATCTCCCTCCTTTACAATGATTGCAGAAACTGGGATACGTAGAATCAAAACCCAATGCGTCTCCCTCCTTTACAATGAATGCAGAAACTAAGATACGTAGAATCAGAACCAAACTCGTCTCCCTACTTTACAATGAATGCAGACACTGAGATATGTAGAATCAGAAGCCAACACGTCTCCCTCCTTTACGATTCATGCAGAAACTGGGATACGTAGAATCAGAACCCAACGCATCTCCCTCCTTTACAATGAATGCAGAAACTGGGAAACGTAGAATCAGAACCCAACACGTCTCCCTCCTTTACAATGAATGCAGAAATTGAGAAACGTAGACTCAGAACCAATCGCGTCTCCCTCTTTTACAATGAATGCTGAAACTGGGATACGTAGTCAGAACCCAACACGTCTCAATCCTTTAAATAAATGCAGAAACTGGGATACGTAGAATAAGAACCCAACGCGTCTCCCTCCTTTACAATGAATGCAGAAACTGAGATACGTAGAATCAGAACCAAATGTGTCTCCCTACTTTACAATGAATGCAGAAACTGAGATACGTAGAATCAGAACCAAACAACCCAACACATCTCCCTCCTTTACAATGAATGCAGAAACTGAGATATGTAGAATCAGAACCCAACACATCTCCCTCCTTTACAATGAATGCAGTAACTGAGATACGTAGAATCAGAACCCAACAACCCAACACATCTCCCTCCTTTACAATGAATGCAGAAACTGGGATATGTAGAATCAGAACCCAACACATCTCCCTCCTTTAAAATGAATGCATAAACTGAGATACGTAGAATCAGAACCCAAAATATCTCCCTCCTTTACAATGATTGCAGAAACGGGGATACGTAGAATCAGAACTCAATGTGTCTCCCTCCTTTACAATGAATGCAGAAACTGAGATACGTAGAATCAGAACCAAACTCGTCTCCCTAATTTACAATGAATGCAGAAACTGAGATATGTAGAATCAGAACCCAACACATCTCCCTCCTTTACAATGAATGCAGAAACTAGGATACGTAGAATCAGAACTCAACACATCTCCCTCCTTTACAATGCATGCAGAAACTGGGATACGTAGAATCAGAACCCAACACATCTCCCTCCTTGACAATGAATGCAGAAACTGAGATACATAGAATCAGAACCCAATGCGTCTCCCTACCCAACGCGTCTCCCTCTTTTGCAATGAATGCTGAAACTGAGATACGTAGAATCAGAACCAATCGAGTATCCCTACTTTACAATGAATGCAGAAACTGAGATATGTAGAATCAGAACCCAACACATCTCCCTCCTTTACAATGAATGCAGACACTGACATATGTAGAATCAGAACCCAACATGTCACCCAACC
Source organism: Triturus cristatus (assembly GCF_964204655.1). NCBI lineage: Eukaryota > Metazoa > Chordata > Amphibia > Caudata > Salamandridae > Triturus > Triturus cristatus. Next base: position 1,836,132,875 of record NC_140589.1, on the reverse strand, counting down.
CAACGCGTCTCCCTCTTTTACACTGAATGCTGAAACTGGAATATGTAGAATCAGAACCCAACACATCTCCCTCCTTTACAATGAATACAGACAGTGGGATACGTAGAATCAGAACCCAACACATCTCCCTCCTTTACAATGAATGCAGAATCTGAGATACGTAGAATCAGGACCAAACGCGTCTCCCTACTTTACGATGAATGCAGAAACTGAAATATTTAGAGTCAGAACCCAACACGTCGCCCTACCCAACGCGTCTCCCTCTTTTACACTGAATGCTGAAACTGGGATACGTAGAATCCGAACACAACACATCTCCCTCCTTTACAATGAATGCAGAAACTGAGATACGTAGAACCAGAACCAAACGCGTCTTCCTACTTTACAATGAATGCAGACACTCACATATGTCGAATCAGAACCCAACATGTCACCCAACCCAACGCGTCTCCCTCTTTTACACTGAATGCTGAAACTGGGATACGTAGAATCAGAACCCAACACATCTCCCTCCTTTACAATGATTGCATAAACTGAGATACATAGAATCAGAACCCAACACATCTCCCTCCTTTACAATGAATGCAGAAACTGGGATACGTAGAATCAGAACCCAACACATCTCTCTCCTCGACAATGAATGCAGAAACTGAGATGCGTAGAATCAGAACCCAAAACATCTCCCTCCTTTACAATGAATGCAGAAACTGAGATGCGTAGAATCAGAACTCAACAAGTCTCCCTCCTTGACAATGAATGCAGAAACTGAGATGCGTAGAATCAGAACCCAACACATCTCCCTCCTTTACAATGAATGCAGAAACTGAGATAAGAAGAATCAGAACCCAACGCATCTCCCTCCTTTACAATGAATGCAGACACTGAGATATGTAGAATCAGAACCCAACACGTCATCCAACCCAACGCGTCTCCCTCTTTTACACTGAATGCTGAAACTGGGATACGTACAATCAGAACCCAACACATCTCCCTCCTTTACAATGAATGCAGAAACTGGGATACATAGAATCAGCACCCAACACATCCACCCTCCTTAACAATGAATGCAGAAAGTGAGATACGTAGAATCAGAACCAAACGCGTCTCCCTACTTTAAAATGAATGCAGAAACTGAGATATGTAGAATCAGAACCCAACACGTCGCCCTACCCATCGCGTCTCTCACTTTTACAATGAATGCTGAAACTGGGATACGTAGAATCAGAACCCAACACATCTCCCTCCTTGACAATGAATGCAGAAACTGAGATATGTAGAATCAGAACCAAACACGTCTCCCTCCTTTACGATGAATGCAGAAACTGAGATACGTAGGATCAGAACAAAACGCGTCTCCCTACTTTACAATGAATCATTAACCACCACAAGGGCAGCCCAAACCCCCTGAACCAGGGGCATTCAATAATTATTCCAAACAAAAGGTTCAGCGTATACAAATCAAAGGAAATATCAGAACACAATAAAAGCATACATTTATAATCAAAAAGAAAAAAGAAAAAGAAAGAAAAAAAGAGAAGACCCTAATAGAAAAACATACAAAATGTATTCAATAAAACAGCTCAGTGTGTTAAGCTGGTACATATAACATTAAGAACATATACATGACCAGACAAGTGGCAGACAAGGATAAAAGTACATAACATGGGAGTTTACACTATTTTTCATAAAACTCCAGTAGACAAAAGAGTGTGTCCCCCAATAGTTGCGGCCACAATAGCGTCGACGGCGTTTCGACCTTTGGTGTTAATCCATGGTCATCTTCAGGACGATAAATATACTGAGCATCCTAAACAAGTAATCTAAAATTACAAAAAATTTATTACATCATAAACATTTAAGAAAGGGCCAAAAAAACAGTATTATTTTACAAAAGAGAAAAAAGAGAAAAAAGGAGGAAAAGAAGAGAAAGAAAGTCAAAACTTAAGGAAAAATTATTTTTAGAGAGAGATCCAACCAAGCAAGGTGCCAAAATTAACAATAAAAATGAAGAACCACCGGTGCAGATGGAACTGATTCCATTAGCCGTGCAAGAAATGTATAGTATCCGACTTGGAACCAATGTGCAGTCAAATCCTGCCACCCATTAATATCAGAATTTCAAAAAGGACTTACTTCTGTATTAAACAGGTTGGATACCACTGTTATTTTTTATTTCAGCGGTCAAAATATCAGAAGCCACTTGAAGAAATATCAAACCGTCAAGGAGACTACGACAACCTCAATTTGGGGAGGCGATCGTTAACGGTAATAAATTCAGGGAATAGTGGAGCGAACAAATCGTCCTCAACTTCACCCTATTTGATCCATGCTAAATGGCACGAGAAAAAAGGGAAAAGGAGGGGGGGGGGCAAAGGGAGGGGGGGAAATGGCGTGTCGGTTTGTTCGTAAACTTTTCAAATTGATATGAACGAGCAATTTTACATATGTTGGTTTGCGAATGGTGCTACTCAAGTTCTGGGAAGCACCCGTGCTTGCTTGCCTTTAAAGTTGAGAAAGATTGCTGTGAGCTGGGCGCGTAGTATTGTAAAAGCATATTTAAACATAATTGTCACGAAGTATTGGAGTATGAGTGCCATTTAAGTTCTGGGAAGCACCCGTGTTTGCTTGCTTTTAAAGTTGAGGAAGTATTACTGTGAGCTTGGCGCGTAGCATTGTATAAGCACAATTTGAAACATAAGTGGCACGAGGCATTAGAGTAGGATTGACTAAATATTCGCACTCTAGGCATTTTTGGCCTTGTGTTGCCGGTCACAAAATACTTTGTCATTCCTAATATTAGGATGACATCCCCTACCCTCCCCTTTCCCCCTTGACTACGTATTTTAAGCTGCACATTTAATGAGCTCTAATACTAAATAAGCTCACTGTTTTCCTTTCTTTCCTCCTCCCCTTCCCCCCTTTTTTCCCCTTCCCCCCCCTTTTCCCTCCCCCCCTTCCCCCTCCCCCCCTTCGCCCCCCCCCTTTTCCCTTTTTTCTCGTGCTATTTTGCATCGATCAAATAGGGTGAAGTTGAGGACGATTTGTTCGCTCCACTATTCCCTGAATTCATTACCGTTAACGATCGGCTCCCCAAATTGAGGTTGTCGTAGTCTCCTTGACGGTTTGATATTTCTTCAAGTGGCTTCTGATATTTTGACCGCTCAAATAAAAAATAACAGTGGTATCCAACCTGTTTAATACAGAAGTAAGTCCTTTTTGAAATTCTGATATTAATGGGTGGCAGGATTTGACTGCACATTGGTTCCAAGTCAGATACTGTACATTTCTTGCACGGCTAATGGAATCAGTTCCATCTGCAAAGGTGGTTCTTCATTTTTATTGTTATTTTTGGCACCTGGCTTGGTTGGATCTCTCTCTAAAAATAATTTTTCCTTAAGTTTTGACTTTCTTTCTCTTCTTTTCCTCCTTTTTTCTCTTTTGTAAAATAATACTGGTTTTTTGGCCCTTTCTTAAATGTTTATGATGTAATACATTTTTTGTAATTTTAGATTACTTGTTTAGGATGCTCAGTATATTTATCGTCCTGAAGATGACCATGGATTAACACCAAAGGTCGAAACGACGTCAACGCTATTGTGGCCGCAACTATTGTAGGACACACTCTTTTGTCTACTGGAGTTTTATGAAAAATAGTGTAAACTCCCATGTTATGTACTTTTCTCCTTGTCTGCCACTTGTCTGGTCATGTATATGTTCTTAATGTTATATGTACCAGCTTAACACACTGAGCTGTTTTATTGAATACATTTTGTATGTTTTTCTATTAGGGTCTTCTCTTTTTTCTTTCTTTTTCTTTTTCTTTTTACTTTTTGATTATAAATTTATGCTTTTATTGTGTTCTGATATTTCCTTTGATTTGTATACTCTGAACCTTTTGTTTGGAATATTTACTTTACAATGAATGCAGAAACTGAGATATGTATAATCAAAACCCAACACATCTCGCTCCTTTACGATGAATGCAGAAACTGAGATACGTAGGATCAGAACAAAACGCGTCTCCCTACTTTACAATGAATGCAGAAACTGTGATATGTAGAATTAGAACCCAACGCATCTCCCTCCTTTACGATGAATGCAGAAACTGAGATACGTAGGATCAGAACAAAACGCGTCTCCCTACTTTACAATGAATGCAGAAACTGAGATATATACAATCAGAACCCAACGCATCTCTCTCCTTTACAATGAATACAGAAACTGGGATACGTAGAATCAGAACCAAACACGTCTCCCTACTTTACAATGAATGCAGAAACTGGGATACGTAGAATCAGAACCCAACACATCTCCGTGCTTTACAATGAATGCAGAAACTGACATACGTAGAATCAGAACCAATCGAGTATCCCTACTTTACAATGAATGCAGAAACTGAGATATGAAGAATCGGAACCCAACACATCTCCCTCCTTTACAATGAATGCAGAAACTGAGATAAGTAGAATCAGAACCGAATGCGTATCCCTACTTTACAATGAATGCAGAAACTGGGATACGTAGAATCAGAACCCAACACATCCACCCTCCTTTACAATGAATGCAGAAAGTGAGATACGTAGAATCAGAACTAAACGGGTCTCCCTACTTTACAATGAATGCAAAAACTGAGATATGTAGAATCAGAACCCAACACGTCACCCTACCCATCGCGTCTCCCTCTTTTACAATGAATGCTGAAACTGGGATACGTAGAATCCGACCCAACACATCTCCCTCCTTGACAATGAATGCAGAAACTGAGATACATAGAATCAGAACCCAATGCGTCTCCCTCTTTTACAATGAATGCTGAAACTGAGATACGTAGAATCAGAACCAATCGAGTATCCCTACTTTACAATGAATGCAGAAACTGAGATATGTAGAATCAGAACCCAACACGTCACCCAACCCAACGCGTCTCCCTCTTTTACACTGAATGCTGAAACTGGAATACGTAGAATCAGAACCCAACACATCTCCCTCCTTTACAATGAATGCAGACACTGGGATACGTAGAATCAGAACCAAACGCGTCTCCCTACTTTACAATGAATGCTGAAACTGAGATATGTAGAATCAGAACCCAACACGTCGCCCTACCCAACGCGTCTCCCTCTTTTACAATGAATGCTGAAACTGGGATACGTAGAATCAGAACCCAACACATCTCCCTCCTTTACAATGAATGCAGAAACTGGGATACGTAGAATCAGAACCCAACACATCCACCCTCCTTTACAATGAATGCAGAAAGTGAGATACGTAGAATCAGAACCAAACGCGTCTCCCTACTTTACAATGAATACAGAAACTGAGATATGTAGAATCAGAACCCAACACGTCGCCCTACCCATCGCGTCTCCCTATTTTACAATGAATGCTGAAACTGGGATACGTAGAATCAGAACCCAACACATCTCCCTCCTTGACAATGAATGCAGAAACTGAGATATGTAGAACCTGAACCAAACACGTCTCCCTACTTTAAACAATGAATGCAGAAACTGAAATATGTATAATCAAAACCCAACACATCTCCCTCCTTTACGATGAATGCAGAAACTGAGATACGTAGGATCAGAACCAAACGCGTCTCCCTACTTTACAATGAATGCAGAAACTGAGATATGTAGAATCAGAACCCAACACATCTCCCTCCTTTACAATGAATGCAGAAACTGGGATACGTTGAATCAGAACCCAACACATCTCCCTCCTTTACAATGAATGCAGAAACTGGGATACGTAGAATCAGAACCAAACACGTCTCCCTACTTTACAATGAATGCAGAAACTGGGATACGTAGAATCAGAACCCAACACATCTCCGTCCTTTACAATGAATGCAGAAACTGAGATATGTAGAATCAGAACCAATCGAGTATCCCTACTTTACAATGAATGTAGAAACTGAGATACGTAGAGTCAGAACTCAACGCGTCTCCCTACTTTACAATGAATGCAGAAACTGAGCTATGTAGAATCAGAACCAATCGAGTATCCCTACTTTACAATGAATGCAGAAACTGAGCTATGTAGAATCAAAACCCAACACATCTCCCTCCTTTACAATGAATGCAGAAACTGAGATACATAGAATCAGAACCCAATGCGTCTCCCTACCCAACGCGTCTCCCTCTTTTACAATGAATGCAGAAACTGAGATATGTAGAATCAGAACCCAACACATCTCCCTCCTTTACAATGAATGCAGAAACTGAGATAACAAGAATCAGAACCCAACGCATCTCCCTCCTTTACAATGAATGCAGACACTGAGATATATAGAATCAGAACCCAACACGTCATCCAACCCAACGCGTCTCCCTCTTTTACACTGAATGCTGAAACTGGGATACGTACAATCAGAACCCAACACATCTCCCTCCTTTACAATGAATGCAGAAACTGGGATACATAGAATCAGCACCCAACACATCCACCCTCCTTAACAATGAATGCAGAAAGTGAGATACGTAGAATCAGAACCAAACTCGTCTCCCTACTTTAAAATGAATGCAGGTCGAAACGCCGTCGACGCTATTGTGGCCGCAACTATTGGAGGACACACTCTTTTGTCTACTGGAAAAAAAGTGTAAACTCCCATGTTATGTACTTTTCTCCTTGTCTGCCACTTGTGTCCCTACTTTACAATGAATGCAGAAACTGTGATATGTAGAATTAGAACCCAACGCATCTCCCTCCTTTACGATGAATGCAGAAACTGAGATACGTAGGATCAGAACAAAACGCGTCTCCCTACTTTACAATGAATGCAGAAACTGGGATACGTAGAATCAGAACCCAACACATCTCCGTGCTTTACAATGAATGCAGAAACTGACATACGTAGAATCAGAACCAATCGAGTATCCCTACTTTACAATGAATGCAGAAACTGAGATATGAAGAATCGGAACCCAACACATCTCCCTCCTTTACAATGAATGCAGAAACTGAGATCAGTAGAATCAGAACCGAATGCGTATCCCTACTTTACAATGAATGCAGAAACTGGGATACGTAGAATCAGAACCCAACACATCCACCCTCCTTTACAATGAATGCAGAAAGTGAGATACGTAGAATCAGACCTAAATGTGTCTCCCTACTTTACAATGAATGCAAAAACTGAGATATGTAGAATCAGAACCCAACACGTCACCCTACCCATCGCGTCTCCCTCTTTTACAATGAATGCTGAAACTGGGATACGTAGAATCCGAACCCAACACATCTCCCTCCTTGACAATGAATGCAGAAACTTAGATACATAGAATCAGAACCCAATGCGTCTCCCTACCCGACGTGTCTCCCTCTTTTACAATGAATGCTGAAACTGAGATACGTAGAATCAGAACCAATCGAGTATCCCTACTTTACAATGAATGCAGAAACTGAGATATGTAGAATCAGAACCCAACACATCTCCCTCCTTTACAATGAATGCAGAAACTGGGATACGTAGAATCAAAACCCAACACGTCACCCAACCCAACGCGTCTCCCTCTTTTACACTGAATGCTGAAACTGGGATATGTAGAATCAGAACCCAACACATCTCCCTCCTTTACAATGAATGCAGAAACTGGGATACGTAGAATCAGCACCCAACACATCCACCCTCCTTTACAATGAATGCAGAAAGTGAGATACATAGAATCAGAACCAAACGCGTCTCCCTACTTTACAATGAATGCAGAAACTGAGATATGTAGAATCAGAACCCAACGCATCTCCCTCCTTTACGATGAATGCAGAAACTGGGATACGTAGAATCAGAACCCAACACATCCACCCTCCTTTACAATGAATGCAGAAAGTGAGATACGTAGAATCAGACCTAAATGTGTCTCCCTACTTTACAATGAATGCAAAAACTGAGATATGTAGAATCAGAACCCAACACGTCACCCTACCCATCGCGTCTCCCTCTTTTACAATGAATGCTGAAACTGGGATACGTAGAATCCGAACCCAACACATCTCCCTCCTTGACAATGAATGCAGAAACTTAGATACATAGAATCAGAACCCAATGCGTCTCCCTACCCGACGTGTCTCCCTCTTTTACAATGAATGCTGAAACTGAGATACGTAGAATCAGAACCAATCGAGTATCCCTACTTTACAATGAATGCAGAAACTGAGATATGTAGAATCAGAACCCAACACATCTCCCTCCTTTACAATGAATGCAGAAACTGGGATACGTAGAATCAAAACCCAACACGTCACCCAACCCAACGCGTCTCCCTCTTTTACACTGAATGCTGAAACTGGGATATGTAGAATCAGAACCCAACACATCTCCCTCCTTTACAATGAATGCAGAAACTGGGATACGTAGAATCAGCACCCAACACATCCACCCTCCTTTACAATGAATGCAGAAAGTGAGATACATAGAATCAGAACCAAACGCGTCTCCCTACTTTACAATGAATGCAGAAACTGAGATATGTAGAATCAGAACCCAACGCATCTCCCTCCTTTACGATGAATGCAGAAACTGAGATACGTAGGATCAGAACAAAACGCGTCTCCCTACTTTACAATGAATGCAGAAACTGAGATATGTAGAATCAGAACCCAACGTATCTACCTCCTTTACAATGAATACAGAAACTGGGATACGTAGAATCAGAACCAAACACATCTCCCTACTTTACAATGAATGCAGAAACTGGGATACGTAGAATCAGAACCCAACACATCTCCGTGCTTTACAATGAATGCAGAAACTGAGATATGAAGAATCGGAACCCAACACATCTCCCTCCTTTACAATGAATGCAGAAACTGAGATAAGTAGAATCAGAACCGAATGCGTATCCCTACTTTACAATGAATGCAGAAACTGGGATACGTAGAATCAAAACCCAACACATCCACCCTCCTTTACAATGAATGCAGAAAGTGAGATACGTAGAATCAGAACTAAACGTGTCTCCCTACTTTACAATGAATGCAGAAACTGGGATACGTAGAATCAAAACCCAACACATCCACCCTCTTTTACAATGAATGCTGAAACTGAGATACGTAGAATCAGAACCAATCGAGTATCCCTACTTTACAATGAATGCAGAAACTGAGATATGTAGAATCAGAACCCAACACGTCACCCAACCCAACGCGTCTCCCTCTTTTACACTGAATGCTGAAACTGGGATACGTAGAATCAGAACCCAACACGTCTCCCTCCTTTACAATGAATGCAGACACTGGGATACGTAGAATCAGAACCAAACGCGTCTCCCTACTTTACAATGAATACAGAAACTGAGATATTTAGAGTGAGAACCCAACACGTCGCCCTATCCAACGCGTCTCCCTCTTTTACAATGAATGCTGAAACTGGGATACGTAGAATCAGAACCCAACACATCTCCCTCCTTTACAATGAATGCAGAAACTGGGATACGTAGAATCAGAACCCAACACATCCACCCTCCTTTACAATGAATGCAGAAAGTGAGATACGTAGAATCAGAACCAAACGCGTCTCCCTACTTTACAATGAATGCAGAAACTGAGATATGTAGAATCAGAACCCAACACGTCGCCCTACCCATCGCGTCTCCCTATTTTACAATGAATGCTGAAACTGGGATACGTAGAATCAGAACCCAACACATCTCCCTCCTTGACAATGAATGCAGAAACTGAGATATGTAGAATCAGAACCAAACACTTCTCCCTACTTTAAACAATGAATGCAGAAACTGAAATATGTATAATCAAAACCCAACACATCTCCCTCCTTTACGATGAATGCAGAAACTGAGATACGTAGGATCAGAACAAAACGCGTCTCCCTACTTTATAATGAATGCAGAAACTGGGATACGTTGAATCAGAACCCAACACATCTCCCTCCTTTACAATGAATGCAGAAACTGGGATACGTAGAATCAGAACCAAACACGTCTCCCTACTTTACAATGAATGCAGAAACTGAGATACGTAGAATCAGAACCCAACACATCTCCGTCCTTTACAATGAATGCAGAAACTGAGATATGTAGAATCAGAACCAATCGAGTATCCCTACTTTACAATGAATGTAGAAACTGAGATACGTAGAGTCAGAACCCAACGCGTCTCCCTACTTTACAATGAATGCAGAAACTGAGCTATGTAGAATCAGAACCAATCGAGTATCCCTACTTTACAATGAATGCAGAAACTGAGATACGTAGAATCAGAACCCAATGCGTCTCCCTACCCAACGCGTCTCCCTCTTTTACAATGAATGCAGAAACTGAGCTATGTAGAATCAGAACCAATCGAGTATCCCTACTTTACAATGAATACAGAAACTGAGATACGTAGAATCAGAACCCAATGCGTCTCCCTACCCAACGCGTCTCCCTCTTTTACAATGAATGCAGAAACTGAGCTATGTAGAATCAAAACCCAACACATCTCCCTCCTTTACAATGAATGCAGAAACTGAGATACATAGAATCAGAACCCAATGCGTCTCCCTACCCAACGCGTCTCCCTCTTTTACAATGAATGCAGAAACTGAGCTATGTAGAATCAGAACCAATCGAGTATCCCTACTTTACAATGAATGCAGAAACTGAGCTATGTAGAATCAAAACCCAACACATCTCCCTCCTTTACAATGAATGCAGAAACTGAGATACATAGAATCAGAACCCAATGCGTCTCCCTACCCAACGCGTCTCCCTCTTTTACACTGAATGCAGAAAGTGAGATACATAGAATCAGAACCAAACGCGTCTCCCTACTTTACAATGAATGCAGAAACTGAGATATGTAGAATCAGAACCCAACGCATCTCCCTCCTTTACGATGAATGCAGAAACTGAGATACGTAGAATCAGAACAAAACGCGTCTCCCTACTTTACAATGAATGCAGAAACTGAGATATGTAGAATCAGAACCCAACGCATCTACCTCCTTTACAATGAATGCAGAAACTGAGATAAGTAGAATCAGAACCGAATGCGTATCCCTACTTTACAATGAATGCAGAAACTGGGATACGTAGAATCAAAACCCAACACATCCACCCTCCTTTACAATGAATGCAGAAAGTGAGATACGTAGAATCAGAACTAAACGTGTCTCCCTACTTTACAATGAATGCAAAAACTGAGATATGTAGAATCAGAACCCAACACGTCACCATAACCATCGCGTCTCCCTCTTTTACAATGAATGCAGAAACTGAGATACGTAGAATCAGAACCAATCGAGTATCCCTATTTTACAATGAATGCAGAAACTGAGATATGTAGAATCAGAACCCAACACATCTCTCACCTTTACAATGAATGCAGACACTGACATATGTAGAATCAGAACCCAACACGTCACCCAACCCAACGCGTCTCCCTCTTTTACAATGAATGCTGAAACTGGGATACGTAGAATCAGAACCCAACACATCTCCCTCCTTTACAATGAATGCAGAAAGTGAGATACATAGAATCAGAACCAAACGCGTCTCCCTACTTTACAATGAATGCAGAAACTGAGATATGTAGAATCAGAACCCAACGCATCTCCCTCCTTTACGATGAATGCAGAAACTGAGATACGTAGGATCAGAACAAAACGCGTCTCCCTACTTTACAATGAATGCAGAAACTGAGATATGTAGAATCAGAACCCAACGCATCTACCTCCTTTACAATGAATGCAGAAACTGAGATAAGTAGAATCAGAACCGAATGCGTATCCCTACCTTACAATGAATGCAGAAACTGGGATACGTAGAATCAAAACCCAACACATCCACCCTCCTTTACAATGAATGCAGAAAGTGAGATACGTAGAATCAGAACTAAACGTGTCTCCCTACTTTACAATGAATGCAAAAACTGAGATATGTAGAATCAGAACCCAACACGTCACCATAACCATCGCGTCTCCCTCTTTTACAATGAATGCAGAAACTGAGATACGTAGAATCAGAACCAATCGAGTATCCCTATTTTACAATGAATGCAGAAACTGAGATATGTAGAATCAGAACCCAACACATCTCTCACCTTTACAATGAATGCAGACACTGACATATGTAGAATCAGAACCCAACACGTCACCCAACCCAACGCGTCTCCCTCTTTTACAATGAATGCTGAAACTGGGATACGTAGAATCAGAACCCAACACATCTCCCTCCTTTACAATGAATGCAGAAAGTGAGATACGTAGAATCAGAACCAAACGCGTCTCCCTACTTTACAATGAATGCAGAAACTGAGATATGTAGAATCAGAACCCAACACGTCGCCCTACCCATCGCGTCTCCCTCTTTTACAATGAATGCTGAAACTGGGATACGTAGAATCAAAATCCAACACATCTCCCTCCTTTACGATGAATGCAGAAACTGAGATACGTAGGATCAGAACCAAACACGTCTCCCTACTTTACAATGAATGCAGAAACTGGGTATACGTAGAATCAGAACCCAACACATCTCCGTCCTTTACAATGAATGCAGAAACTGAGATACGTAGAATCAGAACCAATCGAGTATCCCTACTTTACAATGAATGCAGAAACTGAGCTATGTAGGATCAAAACCCAACACATCTCCCTCCTTTAGAATGAATGCAGAAACTGAGATAAGAAGAATCAGAACCCAACACATCTCCCTCCTTTACAATGAATGCAGAAACTGAGATACATAGAATCAGAACCCAATGCGTCTCCCTCCTTTACAATGAATGCAGAAACTGAGATATGTAGAATCAGAACCCAATGCGTCTCCCTCTTTTACAATGAATGCAGAAACTGAGATATGTAGAATCAGAACCCAACACGTCACCCTACCCAACGCGTCTCCCTCTTTTACACTGAATGCTGAAACTGGGATATGTAGAATCAGAACCCAACACATCTCCCTCCTTTACAATGAATGCAGAATCTGAGATACGTAGAATCAGAACCCAACACGTCGCCCTACCCATCGCGTCTCCCTCTTTTACAATGAATGCTGAAACTGGGATACGTAGAATCAGAACCCAACATATCTCCCTCCTTGACAATGAATGCAGAAACTGAGATATGTAGAATCAGAACCAAACACGTCTCCCTACTTTACACAATGAATGCAGAAACTGAGATAAGTATAATCAAAACCCAACACATCTCCCTCCTTTACGATGAATGCAGAAACTGAGATAAGTAGGATCAGAACCAAACGCGTCTCCCTACTTTACAATGAATGCAGAAACTGAGATATGTAGAATCAGAACCCAACACGTCGCCCTAACCAACGTGTCTCCCTCTTTTACAATGAATGCTGAAACTGGGATACGTAGAATCAGAACCCAACACATCTCCGTCCTTGACAATGAATGCAGAAACTGAGATATGTAGAATCAAAACCCAACACATCTCCCTCCTTTACGATGAATGCAGAAACTGAGATACGTAAGATCAGAACCAAACGCGTCTCCCTACTTTACAATGAATGCAGAAACTGAAATATGTATAATCAAAACCCAACACATCTCCCTCCTTTACGATGAATGCAGAAACTGAGATACGTAGGATCAGAACCAAACGCGTCTCCCTACTTTACAATGAATGCAGAAACTGAGATATGTAGAATCAGAACCCAACACGTCGCCCTAACCAACGTGTCTCCCTCTTTTACAATGAATGCTGAAACTGGGATACGTATAATCAGAACCCAACACATCTCCGTCCTTTACAATGAATGCAGAAACTGAGATATGTAGAATCAGAACCCAACAAGTCGCCCTACCCAACACGTCTCCCTCCTTGACAATGAATGCAGAAACTGAGATATGTAGAATCAGAACCAAACACGTCTCCCTACTTTACACAATGAATGCAGAAACTGAGATACGTAGGATCAGAACCAAACGCGTCTCCCTACTTTACAATGAATGCAGAAACTGAGATATGTAGAATCAGAACCCAACACGTCGCCCTAACCAACGTGTCTCCCTCTTTTACAATGAATGCTGAAACTGGGATACGTAGAATCAGAACCCAACACATCTCCGTCCTTTACAATGAATGCAGAAACTGAGATATGTAGAATCAGAACCCAACAAGTCGCCCTACCCAACACGTCTCCCTCCTTGACAGTGAATACAGAAACTGAGATATCTAGAATCAGAACCAAACGCGTCTCCCTCCTTTACAATGAATGCAGAAACTGAGATACGTAGAATCAGAACCAATCGAGTATCCCTAATTTACAATGAATGCAGAAACTGAGAAATGTAGAATCAGAACCCAACACATCTCCCTCCTTTACAATGAATGCAGAAACTGAGATACGTAGAATCAGAACCGAACGCGTATCACTACTTTACAATGAATGCAGAAACTGAGATATGTAGAATCACAACCAATCGAGTATCCCTACTTTACAATGAATGCAGAAACTGAGATACGTAGAATCAGAACCTAACACGTCGCCCTACCCATCGCGTCTCCCTCTTTTACAATGAATGCCGAAACTGGGATACGTAGAGTCAGAACCCAACACATCTCCCTCCTTTACGATGAATGCAGAAACTGAGATACGTAGGATCAGAACCAAACGCGTCTCCCTACTTTACAATGAATGCAGAAACTGAAATATGTATAATCAAAACCCAACACATCTCCCTCCTTTACGATGAATGCAGAAACTGAGATACGTAGGATCAGAACCAAACGCGTCTCCCTACTTTACAATGAATGCTGAAACTGGGATACGTAGAATCAGAACCCAACACATCTCTGTCCTTTACAATGAATGCAGAAACTGAGATATGTAGAATCAGAACCCAACACGTCGCCCTACCCAACGCGTCTCCCTCTTTTACAATGAATGCAGAAACTGAGATATGTAGAATCAGAACCCAACGCATCTCCCTCCTTTACAGTGAATACAGAAACTGAGATATCTAGAATCAGAACCAAACGCGTCTCCCTCCTTTACAGTGAATACAGAAATTGAGATATCTAGAATCAGACCCAAACGCGTCTCCCTCCTTTACAATGAATGCAGAAACTGAGATACGTAGAATCAGAACCAATCGAGTATCCCTACTTTACAATGAATGCAGAAACTGAGAAATGTAGAATCAGAACCCAACACATCTCCCTCCTTTACAATGAATGCAGAAACTGAGATACGTAGAATCAGAACCGAATGCGTATCACTACTTTACAATGAATGCAGAAACTGAGATATGTAGAATCACAACCAATCGAGTATCCCTACTTTACAATGAATGCAGAAACTGAGATACGTAGAATCAGAACCTAACACGTTGCCCTACCCATCGCGTCTCCCTCTTTTACAATGAATGCTGAAACTGGGATACGTAGAACCAGAACCCAACTCATCTCCCTCCTTTACGATGAATGCAGAAACTGAGATACGTAGGATCAGAACCAAACGCGTCTCCCTACTTTACAATGAATGCAGAAACTGAAATATGTAGAATCAGAACCCAACACGTCGCCCTAACCAACGCGTCTCCCTCTTTTACAATGAATGCTGAAACTGGGATACGTAGAATCAGAACCCAACACATCTCCGTCCTTTACAATGAATGCAAAAACTGAAATATGTAGAATCAGAACCCAACACGTCGCCCTAACCACCGCGTCTCCCTCTTATACAATGAATGCTGAAACTGGGATACGTAGAATCAGAACCCAACACATCTCCGTCCTTTACAATGAATGCAGAAACTGAGATATGTAGAATCAGAACCCAACACGTCGCCCTACCCAACGCGTCTCCCTCTTTTACAATGAATGCAGAAACTGAGATACGTAGAATCAGAACCCAACGCATCTCCCTCCTTTACAGTGAATACAGAAACTGAGATATCTAGAATCAGAACCAAACGCGTCTCCCTCCTTTAGAGTGAATACAGGAATTGAGATATCTAGAATCAGACCCAAACGCGTCTCCCTCCTTTACAATGAATGCAGAAACTGAGATACGTAGAATCAGAACCAATCAAGTATCCCTACTTTACAATGAATGCAGAAACTGAGAAATGTAGAATCAGAACCCAACACATCTCCCTCCTTTACAATGAATGCAGAAACTGATATACGTAGAATCAGAACCGAATGCGTATCACTACTTTACAATGAATGCAGAAACTGAGATATGTAGAATCACAACCAATCGAGTATCCCTACTTTACAATGAATGCAGAAACTGAGATACGTAGAATCAGAACCTAACACGTCGCCCTACCCATCGCGTCTCCCTCTTTTACAATGAATGCTGAAACTGGGATACGTAGAGTCAGAACCGAACACATCTCCCTCCTTTACGATGAATGCAGAAACTGAGATACGTAGGATCAGAACCAAACGCGTCTCCCTACTTTACAATGAATGCAGAAACTGAAATATGTAGAATCAGAACCCAACACGTCGCCCTAACCAACGCGTCTCCCTCTTTTACAATGAATGCTGAAACTGGGATACGTAGAATCAGAACCCAACACATCTCCGTCCTTTACAATGAATGCAAAAACTGAGATATGTAGAATCAGAACCCAACACGTCGCCCTACCCAACGCGTCTCCCTCTTTTACAATGAATGCAGAAACTGAGATATGTAGAATCAGAACCCAACGCATCTCCCTCCTTTACAGTGAATACAGACACTGATATATCTAGAATCAGAACCAAACGCGTCTCCCTCCTTTACAGTGAATACAGAAATTGAGATATCTAGAATCAGACCCAAACGCGTCTCCCTCCTTTACAATGAATGCAGAAACTGAGATACGTAGAATCAGAACCAATCGAGTATCCCTACTTTACAATGAATGCAGAAACTGAGAAATGTAGAATCAGAACCCAACACATCTCCCTCCTTTACAATGAATGCAGAAACTGAGATACGTAGAATCAGAACCGAATGCGTATCACTACATTACAATGAATGCAGAAACTGAGATATGTAGAATCACAACCAATCGAGTATCCCTACTTTACAATGAATGCAGAAACTGAGATACGTAGAATCAGAACCTAACACGTCGCCCTACCCATCGCGTCTCCCTCTTTTACAATGAATGCTGAAACTGGGATACGTAGAATCAGAACCCAACACATCTCCCTCCTTTACGATGAATGCAGAAACTGAGATACGTAGGATCAGAACCAAACGCGTCTCCCTACTTTACAATGAATGCAGAAACTGAAATATGTAGAATCAGAACCCAACACGTCGCCCTAACCAAACGCGTCTTCCTCCTTTACAATGAATGCAGAAACTGAGATACGTAGAATCAGAACCAATCGAGTATCCCTACTTTACAATGAATGCAGAAACTGAGAAATGTAGAATCAGAACCCAACACATCTCCCTCCTTTACAATGAATGCAGAAACTGAGATACGTAGAATCAGAACCGAATGCGTATCACTACTTTACAATGAATGCAGAAACTGAGATATGTAGAATCACAACCAATCGAGTATCCCTACTTTACAATGAATGCAGAAACTGAGATACGTAGAATCAGAACCTAACACGTCGCCCTACCCATCGCGTCTCCCTCTTTTACAATGAATGCTGAAACTGGGATACGTAGAGTCAGAACCCAACACATCTCCCTCCTTTACGATGAATGCAGAAACTGAGATACGTAGGATCAGAACCAAACGCGTCTCCCTACTTTACAATGAATGCAGAAACTGAAATATGTAGAATCAGAACCCAACACGTTGCCCTAACCAACGTGTCTCCCTCTTTTACAATGAATGCTGAAACTGGGATACGTAGAATCAGAACCCAACACATCTCCGTCCTTTACAATGAATGCAGAAACTGAGATATGTAGAATCAGAACCCAACGCATCTCCCTCCTTTACAGTGAATACAGAAATTGAGATATCTAGAATCAGAACCAAACGCGTCTCCCTCCTTTACAGTGAATACAGAAATTGAGATATCTAGAATCAGACCCAAACGCGTCTCCCTCCTTTACAATGAATGCAGAAACTGAGATACGTAGAATCAGAACCAATCGAGTATCCCTACTTTACAATGAATGCAGAAACTGAGAAATGTAGAATCAGAACACAACACATCTCCCTCCTTTACAATGAATGCAGAAACTGAGATACGTAGAATCAGAACCGAATGCGTATCACTACTTTACAATGAATGCAGAAACTGAGATATGTAGAATCACAACCAATCGAGTATCCCTACTTTACAATGAATGCAGAAACTGAGATACGTAGAATCAGAACCTAACACGTCGCCCTACCCATCGCGTCTCCCTCTTTTACAATGAATGCTGAAACTGGGATACGTAGAATCAGAACCCAACACATCTCCCTCCTTTACGATGAATGCAGAAACTGAGATACGTAGGATCAGAACCAAACGCGTCTCCCTACTTTACAATGAATGCAGAAACTGAAATATGTAGAATCAGAACCCAACACGTCGCCCTAACCAACGCGTCTCCCTCTTTTACAATGAATGCTGAAACTGCAATACGTAGAATCAGAACCCAACACATCTCCGTCCTTTACAATGAATGCAGAAACTGAGATATGTAGAATCAGAACCCAACACGTCGCCCTACCCAACGCGTCTCCCTCTTTTACAATGAATGCAGAAACTGAGATATGTAGAATCAGAACCCAAAGCATCTCCCTGCTTTACAGTGAATACAGAAACTTAGATATCTAGAATCAGAACCAAACGCGTCTCCCTCCTTTACAGTGAATACAGGAATTGAGATATCTAGAATCAGAACCAAACGCGTCTCCCTCCTTTACAATGAATGCAGAAACTGAGATACGTAGAATCAGAACCAATCGAGTATCCCTACTTTACAATGAATGCAGAAACTGAGAAATGTAGAATCAGAACCCAACACATCTCCCTCCTTTACAATGAATGCAGACACTGACATATGTAGAATCAGAACCCAACACATCTCCCTCCTTTACAATGAATGCAGGAACTGAGATACGTAGAATCAGAACCGAATGCGTATCACTACTTTACAATGAATGCAGAAACTGAGATATGTAGAATCACAACCAATCGAGTATCCCTACTTTACAATGAATGCAGAAACTGAGATACGTAGAATCAGAACCCAACACGTCGCCCTACC
Source organism: Triturus cristatus (assembly GCF_964204655.1). NCBI lineage: Eukaryota > Metazoa > Chordata > Amphibia > Caudata > Salamandridae > Triturus > Triturus cristatus. The sequence continues at coordinate 1,836,113,733 of NC_140589.1, read as the reverse complement.
CATCGCGTCTCCCTCTTTTACAATGAATGCTGAAACTGGGATCCGTAGAATCAGAACCCAACGCGTCTCCCTCTTTTACAATGAATGCAGAAACTGGGATACGTAGAATCAGAACCAAACACGTCTCCCTACTTTACAATTCATGCAGAAACTGAGATACGTAGAATCAGAACCCAACACGTCGCCCTACCCATCGCGTCTCCCTCTTTTACAATGAATGCTGAAACTGGGATCCGTAGAATCAGAACCCAACGCGTCTCCCTCTTTTACAATGAATGCTGAAACTGGGATACGTAGAATCAGAAGCCAACACGTCTCCTCCTTTACAATGAATGCAGAAACTGAGATACGTAGAATCAGAACCCAACACAAGTCCGTCTTTGACAATCAATGCAGAAACTGAGATATGTAAAATCAGAACCCAACGCATCTCCGTCCTTGACAATGAATGTAGAAACTGAGATACGTAGAATCAGAACCAAACACGTCTCCCTACTTTAGATTGACAGCAAAACTGAGACATGTGTCTGCAAACGATGTAAGATAAGACTTAATGCAGGCAGATTTAATAGTAAATACAGATCTGCAGTTTCTTTCGGAATTCAAGCAGAGAAGAGGAGGCTCTGAAGTGAAGCAAGAGGGCGTTCAATGTTTTTGGAGCAATGTAAGAGAGCACCCGTCCTGCAGCCGTGGTTCTGTGTATGCGTGAGATGTGTGTGAGTAGGTGCCCTGCGGAGCGGAGGTGTCTGGGTAGTTGGTTGAAGGACATGCACTTGTTCAGGTAGGTGGGGCCTACATTGTGCAGTTTCTTGAAAGCGTGAGTGAGGAGTTTGTAATGAGCAAGTTCGTGTACTCGTCCCCAGAGTAAGGATGTCAAAGATGTTTGACTTCTTTTTTCATATATCAAGCTCCTTTATCAGTAGTAAAATACAGACGATGTTAAGTAAAGGTCTAGATTTCCAGACGTTCCACCATGAGCCGTGTCACTTCCTGCTTCGCCTCCTCCTCCAGCCAATCTGCCCTTTCACAGGTACACAGGATGGCATCCCTAACATTCCATACAGATCTAACAATCCAGACCTGGCAGCAGCAGGCCATGAAGGGTATTAAAGAAACAGATGCCAACAAAAGTGCAAAGCAGACCCGGTGGACATCTTGAGGAATGTCAGTTGGTCAATGGCAAAAACACTTCAGTCTTAGGGGTAATGAAGATGGTCCATTCTTGGAACGCCTACCTTTTAATTTTAGTTGCAATTTTTTGAATGACAGTCATCAATAAGTTCGATATTTTTTTATTTTTTTATTCTACAAATATCTTTTATATTGTACTTGCACTCATCTTGCTTGAACAAAATAAAATAAAACAACTTAAAATTATTCTTAATCATAATTGCATGCACATACTATTATACCTGGTGCATTTTGATGTTTTCACTTGTTTTCCCAAACACATGGGTACCTCCAAATTTTAAAGAATCCCCTTTCTGTGCATGACCAAAAACACAACCAGTTCCCTTTTCACCCAGTAGAGCAGACATGATGCGGGGCTTGGGGAGGAAAGGCCTAGCACTGCATATGTCTGCCTGGGGAAAGTAGGAAAACAGCGCTTGTTTATGTTAGATTTCCCGCTCTCTCATTCGGCCATGCCTGGGCAGTGCATGCGCTGCTTTGCGAGGCATGCTGTATTGAGGTAGAGACTTGAAGCTCCGCCCACTCTCCGCCCACATTTTTCATTGGCGTGTGTCATTGTCCACTGTAAACTGTGCCTGTTCATTGGCCAAAAGATTGGCAATCCCTCCTTAGTACCTCCTTGTCTCTTTTCGTAACTTCCCATAGCGGCTCCACCTGTTACATGTGTTTTGTTGCTCTGTAGTCTTTTATCAGAGCCTCCAAACACTATGTTATGTAAATAGTGGTAGGCAGGACACACTCTCTCCTAACGCTTTTTTTTTATTTTTACAGCATGCATTTGCAATGCAATAGGTCTCGCATTTGCAAGAGTTTAAGCTATTGTCATTGTAAATGACAAAGCCTTTTATTTATGTTTTAAAAACAGCACATAAATAAAAGGCATTGTCATTTACAATGCCAATAGCTCAAACTCCCATAACTGCAAGACATATTGCATTGCATATGCTTGTTTTTACAGGTGGCGGAACTGAGACAGCGTTCACTCCCTCACGGACCCCCTCCAAATCTAACTCAGAGCAACCCCAACCTCAATCACGATAGCACACCCTACACTCCATTCAATTTCCCACCTGTTTCGTGTTTCCGCACCACCAATCTGGCTAGTAGTGCCATGAAGATGCTACAAGGTACCACAGTGCTTTACAAAGCACCACAAATAAATAACCATGATACTGGCCATTTATACAGCATGCTTAGTGACCTGCAACCCCAAGTGACCTATAAAATATGTGGTCATGTAATATCCCTTAAAAGTCCTGTTTTATTTTTTTATTTCTGATACCAAAGCTTTTAGGTAAAACGGAAAAAGCCATCAGTCGCCTGTAATAATGTACTGCAGTTGACTGGTGATGTCAGAAGCGCCCACCAGAGGCTTGCTCTGCCCTGCTTCCCTCCCACAACCTGAAAGTGAGATGGCAGCCAGGCAGGAGCCCTCTCTTTCATGTTGTCACAGACTGGAAACTATTTCCAGATGAAACATAATATCCAACAAAGAAGATCCGAAAAAGGTGATAACAGTCACACTGACATCTGAAAAGACACTTTATTGTGAAGGTGATGCCGCTGTAAAGATGCGCGCCATTAGCCTCCTGCGCTGGTTTTCTTTGAAGACAAATAGTCTATGCGCTCTGAGCATCCCTGGATCCCAAAGTACCACTGCTGCATCACATTATACAAGAGCCAAGTGGGGGCTCAAGGAGCGGCTGTGGGGGCGCAGGGCGGACATGTGAAGATGTTCTCATTGTGACCAAAATATTAAGGGACAAGTGTACGCAGTTGATGGAGCAGGTAAAACAAGATCTTGTATACCTCCTCTAATTTGCATGAAATTAATTACGTAATCATTTTAGAATTAATTGACATAACATGTTTGAAGTGGAAGTGGTACTAATCAGTATTTGCACCTCGATAAACATAAATACACGTGGGACTAAGTTGCTAATTGCATGGCAAATTTAAATAATTACCAATGGTACGCAAACTAACCTTAGATTGTGTTGAAATAGTAAATTGGATGGTTTATATTGCTTCGTGATTGTATTGTGGCTTAAAGTTATCGTATGGTAAGTATTATCGCTTTAAGTGTTGTTGCCGCTAGGAAGATACTAATATGTATTGGGATTATTGTGGTTTTGAACATTAGAACCTTCATTTCTACATATTAATTGCTGTTATGTCTATTTTCGTTTAGTTAACATTCGGGCCTACTAGGCCGCAGTACTCAAGATGGCGTTCTCTGAAGTAGATGCCACCATGTGCGCGCGATGTTTTCTGCGCATGCCCAGATGACTCTGAAAATCACAAGGTGAAATAAACTCCTGACATCGTGTTCCCTGCCAAGGTCGATGTGTTGTTGACTTGACCGCAAGACAGAAGATGAATGTATGAGAACCAAGGAAGAGATAAAGAATAAACCTGTCAATAGGACCCTTTCGCCTTGAAAAGATGCATTTTTCTGGTCCTCACATGGGAATCGGAAGAACCATTACAAATTGTGAACTTTTGTGCCAAGTCACTAAGCAGAACCAGTTTGCACTGGGAAGAGTGCAATGAACTATTGATAACCCCGAACTGTCCAATCAGAACATTTGGTCTGCCCCTAAAGTTGCCATATTTTGTATGAAGTAAGGCAAGGAAAGGTATAATAACCCCTCATCAGTCATTACGGAAGCGTGGGTTGGGATATAGTTTTTGCAGTTGCTGTTTTGGCCATTGCGGTTACTGTTTGTTTGGGTTAATCTTAGAAGGAGAGTTCTTGTTGGGTGGTTGTTCCTTTTTATTTTTCAACCTTTCTATTTTTTCAATAATTTCTATGCTGCCAGTCAATGCTGCCAGTCAGGGTGTGGAATTGATCCATGCTGCGGATTGATATATGCGGTACAAAAGGAGGTGGTGATGGACGGAGCATCAGAACCAATCAAACACTCACACCCAGTCAACAGATCTGGGTTTGATCCATCACCGTTCTTTAGCCCACTCTACCACCCCAGTTCAGACATGGCCATATGCAACTCAGTCTGACTCTGTGCCTCATGGGAACAGTCCAGCCCGAACTGCCAAGCCATGCCTTCCCTGGACCGGAAACAAGCTTCCTAGGACCGGTTTCTGGCATTTCAGCCGTCTTCAGCCAGGCTTGCTTGAATCCAGTGGCAAAGTGAGCAAGGGACTCACGTCTGAGCATACTTATGGCGAACAAAGCGATACAACAGGGGCTGGTGATGGACGGAGCATCAGAACCAATCAAACACTCACACCCAGTCAAGAGATCTGGGTTTGATCCATCAAAAAACGATAGATTTAGGCCCAGATCTCTGTACTGGGGTGAATGTATGACATTGTTCTGCATTCTGTCCATCAATTGTTGTTTTTGCATTTGTCACCCTGAGTGGGACGGGTATGCTCAGACGTGAGTCCCGTGCTCTCCATGCCACTGGAATCAAGCTATCCTGGCTGAAGAGGGGTGAAACCCCGAAACCGGTTCTAGGATGCTTGGTTCCAGTCCAGGGAGGACCTGGCTTGGCAGTTCGGGCTGGACTGTTCCCATGAGGCACAGGGTCAAGACTGATTTGCATATGGCTGGGTTCAAACTGGAATGGCATGGTGAGCAAAAAAACGATGGATTTAGGCCCAGATCTCTGTACTGGGGTGAATGTATGACATTGTTCTGCATTCTGTCCATCAATTGTTGTTTTTGCATTTGTCACCCCGAGTGGGACGGTATGCTCAGACGTGAGTCCAGTGCTCTCCATGCCACTGGAATCAAGCTATCCTGGCTGAAGAGGGGTGAAACCCCGAAACCGGTCCTAGGATGCTTGGTTCCAGTCCAGGGAGGAACTGGCTTGGCAGTTCGGGCTGGACTGTTCCCATGAGGCACAGGGTCAAGACTGATTTGCATATGGCTCGGTTCAAACTGGAATGGCATGATGAGCAAAAAAACGATGGATTTAGGCCCAGATCTCTGTACTGGGGTGAATGTATGACATTGTTCTGCATTCTGTCCATCAATTGTTGTTTTTGCGGATTGATATATGGACATTGCTGAATTTCTGAACTTAATATATTCAGAGATATCGCGCTATATCCTGTATTTTACCGGATGGTTTGATCCCTTGGTGAGGCTCAGACAGCCTGTCTGAGGGAGTCTTTACCTGAGAACGCGCATAATTCCTTATTGGATCTGAAGCTATTCGTCACCTGTTGATTGGTAAATGATTTATTGCGTTCTTCCTAAATTTATGTTTAATGGAATTTCTAAATGTTTAATTACTCTTTAATAAATGTAAAATTCAAATTATGAGCTGTCGTAAATAAATGCAAGGGTAAAGGGATTGATTAATGATTTAGATAAACAAAATTGAAATTACAAGAAACGAGTTTGTGGTGCTTAAATTAATCACTGAAGATATCGAATGTTTTCCTAGACTTTAATTGTGTTTTACCTGGTTCTAATTCACCATCAACCAGTTCAACTAGTTGGTCCATCGACAAAACAGTGGAGTGCCTTGATGATAAAGTCAGGATTCTGAAAGTTGTATATAAAATGTGTAAATAAAGTAGTAAGAAATTAATCCTGATAGATAATAAGGTACCCACATGTCTAACAGCCCCTTCTCCTGTGTACAGATTCAAGTGAGTTTGGTGTGGATGTGAAGTGTGTTTGTGTTATGGGCCTCACCAATGAATGCATGAATGAACCTTTGTGAATAAGAATCTGTGACATAAGGAGAATATGTCAATTTTGGCCTTCGCGCTGGATCACAGTCTAAAGGCAGCATCTTCAAGATACTGATCTAGGAACTTTAAGTTATGCTCAATTTTCATCATTTTGAATTTCTGCTTAATAAAGTATGGTTTGAATCATTCCTCATGAGCAGGTCGCAGTGGACAAAAATTGATGATTGCTTCTCAACACTGATGCCCACTGATCATGGGGTCCCTCAGGGATCAATTATCGCTTTGCCCTTATTCAACCCTGATATTATCGAGCCTTTCGGAGCCTTGCAACAATCTGGGTTCTTCTATCATCAATACGCAGATGACACCCAACCGTACTTGAAGGTCTCCTCTCCAGGTGACATCTTGCATCTCACCAGCACCCTAAACCTGGATTAAGATTGAATGACTTCACATCATTTAAAACTGAACCCTTCCAAGACTGAATTTCTCCTAATTTATTCATCGAAATGACCAATTGCAGTACAATCGTGGACAGACACCCTCAAAGTCATTAACATCCAACCCACCATTATTGACAGGGCCATGTTCCTAAGACTCACCCTAAATAAAAGGCTCAACTTACAATCGTGAATCAACATTATGACCAGGGATGCACAATATCAAATGGGTCTTCTCTGGGAAAACAGCCGCTACATTCCATAGCAATATCTGAAAACTCTTGTTCAACACTGGTGCTTTCTAGAATCGACTACAGCAACTCTCTCCTAGTTGGTCTCTTCCAGTCTCAACTCACTCCTCTTAAATCAATTCTACATTCAGCAACATGTTTAATTTTTTTTAGTTTTACATAGCGCGAACTAGAACCGAAGGCATCGGGTATCAGAGCGCTTTACATAGCACCAGTTTCGTTACACAAGGACACATTCAATTTTTGTGAGGCACGGGGAGGTTACGTGATTTGCCAAGAATCACAGGATGTTGAGTGTCGTTCCCGAGACTCGACCCCGGTTCCCCAGCTTCAACGCCGACCGCTCTAGCCGTAAGGCTACATCCTCCCTATTAATAGAGCAAAAGGAATGATCACCTTTCACCGAGGACGGTTACCATCCACTGCCTGCCTATGAAAGCCAGGGCCACATACAAGAGGCTTGTATCACTCATATGACTCTACACACATCCACTCCACGTTAGTGGCTGAGAAACTTAAGCTATCAGGGGCACTCAGCCATAACAAAATGCAGAAGCACTACTGGCAGATCCCCCCACCTTTAAAAAGGAATGACCTATACCTTAATCCTTCTCTGGAAGCGCACCAGAATATATTACTCCGTTCCTCCAAACAAACGCATCACCATTTCAAAGGGTTTCTTTCAGTGGAAGTTGAAAGCCCTCCTTCTTCAAAGCCATGTTAGCTAACTGCTCCTTTCCAGTTTTGAGCTCTCTGGATTAATCTCCGCACTCCAATGTTCTTGTCTTTTTCAATATAACTAGATCTTCGGATAATGTAATTTCACTCCTTATGTAATTATATTAAGTGCTTAGATAAATTACCAAATAAATAAATCACTCATAAGTGGGACTACATCAATACCACGCCCTCAGGTGCTGTAGGAGGCAGTACATGGAATACAGAAACCATGGGTCTTTTATACACAGTTTGTTGCAGAGTAAGCATGTAGACTCAAATAGAAGGTACAAGCATACATAGGAATAGCTATCGACTAACATGGGCAGATGGACACCACTTAGTCAGCAAAGTGGGAGGGGAGACAAAACTGCTTACATCAGTAAGACATGGTGGACAGTTATATTCTCAAACAGGTGTGTTCTAGCAGCTACAGGCCTTTCTGAGCTCATACATTGCTCCGGCTCAGTATAGAAGGAGTTAACTAAAGATGATGACTCAAGTAGAATAGAAAAGCAGGCAACAGTGAAGACAGCAGAATCACAAGGCTAACAAAAAGGATGCTACAAACAAGATGGCTTCAGCTCATGCTAACAGCAATTATTTTCGATTTCCACACTAGGTGCCTGCTGTGACCATGGCTGAGCTCCACAAGTCTTCATGGCGCCTGCGGACTGTTGCTTAATAGTCATGTATCTTATAAGGCATTAGCAGTTTCAGGGCTGGGAGTTGCTTTGGGAAAGAAAGCTGTGAGGTCCATCCTTCAGGGATCCAGAGGGTTAAAACGGATGAGTTAAAGTAGCAGGAATGTCCTTTAAGAAAAATTTGGTAGAAGAAACTCTAGCAACAGCATACCACAGATAGCTCCCAGCAACTGCCCTACCATAGTTCCAACAATCCAAAATAAACATTCTACATGCAACATGGGAAAGGGAGAGGAGAAGGAAAGGAAGTATATACCAAAGGATACAGGGGTGGTGAAAAAAACACAAGAAATAACTACACATTACCACATAGCTCCCTCCTAAAACTAAACAAGAAGTATCAAGAAAGCATATACGAAATACAGAATTAATTACACATTTGATAAATGGTTCACAACAAAAATTCTATTAAAATTCCATATGCTCTACAGAATACCTTTGTCACTTTGTGTGTATTACCAAAACATGAAGCTCCCTGTACCCTCTCTGGCAATTTGATCTTTACTAGATCTCCCGTTCACACTGGTGAAGGCTGGACTGCTTTATGGATATCATGGCTCTCTTTCCCTCTCATTTGCAGACATTCTTCTTTTTCCTTTGCATGTTCCCTTAACTCATCTGCACTCATATTGTCTTTTCTGTATCTTTCCAACCAAGGAGGACTCATAACAGTATGAGGCTCTTGGTTGGTAAACATCATGAAGGGACTCACACCTGTAGTGGAGTGTGGGATTAACCTAAATTCTTTCACTTTCTTCTTAACTGCCTGAATCCAGCTGCCTCCACCGCCCTTTGCAATTTGTATAGTTTCTTTGAGTGTGCGGTTGAACCCCTCTACCATCCCATTGGTTTCAGAATGATAGAGAGAACAATTCTTGAGCCCAATGTCCCTTTCACTAAGAAATGTCTGTCTCCTTTTCTTTAAATGTGAATTGCAGTCCATTGTCAGTGAGTATGGTCTTGGAGTTGCCCTCCCTTGCAAACACTTCAGTTAGAAATTTGATAACTGCCTGGGTATTGAGCTCATCAGCAACACCAACCTCCGGCCATCTGGGCAACGTGTTCATGGTCACTAATAAGTACTCGCAGGATGCCCCTATGCTGATGGGTCCAAGGATATCCAAGCCAATTTCATTCCACACTTCCCCTGGTGCCTCTTTATGAACCATGGGAGAGGTGCTCACCTTCAAGTCCTTGTTAGACAACCTGCACTCACTGCACCTCACTGCTCGCTCCACCATTATGTCCATCCCAGGCCACCAGTAAATACGGCTGAGCCTCTCTTTAATATTGAATATACCCTGATGTCTTTCATGTGCAAGACTCAGAAGGTGACTCCTGGTACCGGAAGGAGGGTCCAGCCTGCTCCCTCTCAAAACGACATCATTAAGGACTGACAGTTCAACATAGACCTTAGGAAAACCCACACACTTTCCACCCTTCTTCCAGTCATCCTGCCACCATAAACTGGCAAACAGCATTCAAGACTTCATCCTTGGCCAACTCCCTCGACCACTCCTCCTCAGTTACACACCCAGATGTGAAGCTGCAACCCTTGATCTCTTAAAACCCTCCACCAAGTACCATCTTCTTCATCATTATTCCCTGAGTCAAACATCAACCTGGACACGCAGTCCACCACTTTGTTGTTGCATCCCGGTAAATAAGATACTTTGAATTGAAAATCTTGGAGAGCCACCAGCTGTTTGCAGATACGAGACAAAAAACAGTCCAGACCTCTCCTCCCAAACCCTTCCTGTAAGGGTTTATGATCAGTATGCACAAAAATTGTAACCCTCCCCGCACAAACTCTCTGAATTTCTGCACTGCCCAATATACAGCTAGGGCCTCCTTTTCAATGGTAGAAGACCTGTGCTCGGCACCTCGTAACGAGTGCGAGGCAAAGTCTATGGTAACGTCTTCTCCCTTCTGTTTCAGCACAGCAACAAGCCCCTTCTAGCTGGTATCCCTCACAATTACACACTCTTGTCCAGGAACAAAACTTTTTAAGGATTGCGCTGAGGACAATCCAGCTTTCACTGTGTCAAATTCCATTTGGCCCCTTGACTCACCCCACCTTGTTTGTAAAGACTAGGGGAAACTCTAGGAGCACTTGATCAGACAGTTTCAACCTTGCGTATTTGCACCTGAGGGTATGAGTTTGAATCAAGAAATATACTTAAACGTTTTTGGTGTGGTTAACTCAAAATATAGTGTCACCTTTCATAAGAACATAGATTTTTCCTTGTGCCCTGTTTCCACAAAATGTAAAATCTGCTTCAAAGTAACATATTAGCTCAATAGGTTGCCTCCATAACTGTAAGGTCTCACATCCGTTTCTTTAAAAGATACTTTGCCATTGAAATATTTAGCATAATACACATCAGAAACTAACAAAAGCTTCACCCCTGTATCCATCATCAGGCCTCAAATAAATCATAAAAATGTTACCGGGTAACCTGAATAATCTACTCGACCCAGCTTTATTGTACTTGATCCGTAAACTGGTCTCAAATAGTGTGATCATTGGCAAATATTTTATTTTACAGAATTGCTTTTTGTTCATTCTCACATATGAGCGCACCTTCAAATATGTGTGTTCAGCATTTCTTCTGTATAAAACAAAACTCTTTTGTTTGATTATATAGACTAAACGTTTCCTCCATGTGTAATAAGAATCTGGCCCACATACAGGGTACACATGATCCCTGACTTGCTTCTCAGTTTACTAATAGCATTGCCATCAGGGCAGGGACATTAGTTCTTCTCAGTTCATGGTTAAACACTCAATTCTAACAAATATATTACTGAAGCATGATGTGGTAGCGCACTGTCATTTACTGACAGTACATTTCCAAAAAAAACAGCCAAAAACCTTTCCAATACCTTGCAGCTTTACTGATAAAACAATTTGGTGTATTAATAATAATCTGTGAAAAATGGGTTTCAGAAAATATATTTATCATTCACAAATCACCAAGTAAAGCGTTCTGATTTGTATATATTTTGAAATGTTGTACAATTGACTTATTAGCCATTTAAATGTGTGTTAGGAAAACTCAAATACCCTACAGCCATTCATTTCACACTTCCTACAGCAGGTCAGACAGTTCACTTTACAAAATCTTAGAACTCTGCAGTTACAGAAGAAAAAGTAATTGTAAACTGACTTCTGACCTCCCTGCCTCCCTACCTGCACAACAACTAAGGGGTCTATTATATTAGCGGGTGGATCGCCACCGACCATATGGCGGTGGTGATACGCCCGCCATTACCTGCCGCCCGCCTCCCATTTCCCCCCGCCATATTACGATGGCGGAGGAGACCCCGGCGGACGGAAAGACCGTCTGCTGGTTTTCCGCCCGTCGACGAGTCGCCAGGCGGAAAAGGGGCTGGATATGGTGACACCGCCATCCATATTACAATACAGGCGGAGAAGTGCCTTTCCATGGCGGCATTGCCGCCATGGACAGGCATGCAGTTCCCGAATGTGGGGGCCCGTTGCAGGCCCCCAGGGTGTTGGGGGGTGCACATGGGGGTACCTATGGTACCCCCCCTGCATTTGCATGCACAACGTGGCAGGCACCGCGCAGTGCCTGCCACGTTGTGCATGCAAATGCAAAAGGTGCATCCACAGCATTGTGGCGGGCCGTGGTGTGTTGTGGATGGGGGATGCCACCACCACCTTGGCGGTCATATCCTAATTGCCGGTGTGGGACCGCCACACCACTGGCGGCCGGTCCCAGCACCGCTAGAGCGCCATCCTAGTAGACCCCCTAATTCAGTAATAGTGTACTTGCTCCAGAGCTGCTGAACTGCAACGGTGGCCTTTAAACTCTCCAACCCCTTTACTACAACTACTACCCTCTAATCAACTAAACTTCCTACAGAACCTTTAACTTCCTGGCTCGTCCAGGCGTGAACTTATTTACCCGTTCCTTTTTAGCCTGAATTGCTGCTTCAAACAACAAGAAACTTCAGTAAACAATGGTAGCTTCTCTGCCTACTGCCGCCCAGAAAAAGGAAGGCACGCTGCGCCTTTGCCTGCCTCTCCTTCAACCACTGCGTTCAAATGGATGTTTAATACCATAGGCAAAACCAGCTTTAGCTGCAGCAAGTACAACTCCATGCTCATGAAGGACAAATGTACACCGTCCTCCTGGAAAAATTTGACGTCCTCATAATGTAGGCCTGTGTGTTCTACCTTACCTACACCAACCTGCATGCAAAATGAGCGCATATCCTTACTGAGCATCCTTCCGGCCTTGTCTGAGCCACCAGATGATGTGCCCCTCGTCAAACTATCCTAGATAAAACTCCACCCAAAGGACAGCAACCTACCCAATGTCTGTTGGGCTCCTTCAAGTCCTCTTCGATGTCTTTCAATACGGCTAGATCATTCTGAATCACCAAGTAGTTCTCGCCTAAGTGTAACAGCAATATGTCCGGGCACCTACTCCCAGCAAACAGCCTGTTCCAACATGGAATTAACTCTCTCCATCTCATGCCCCCTTTCCAGTGCCAAGTGATGATATACATCGCCAACATTAAATCCCAAATTCCACCCATGTGTGCTGGACTTGGCCTGCCATTCAGCTCACTTTACGAAGGAGTGGCCCACAATACAGATGTGCAAACCGACAGCCAAGGGCCGTGGAAAGGAACCTGCAAAACAGAAACAAAAGTTGACAACCTGAACGTACCTCAGCAGCATCCCCCCCAACATAATGTTGAAAACAGTTGCAGCTGGATGGCCATCTTCCCAGACCCATTATCATTTCCTGGCTACAGCTCTGCCTACCCGCTTCTGTAGCCATTCCGATCTGAAAAGAATGTGTACCGAAACCCCTTGCATCCTGGCCAACGAGCTGCTGAGTCTTGCGCAATATCGCCAGCAGCTGGAGCATGAACACTGGCTTACTATACTCATGTTGAACGACCCTCTCCCCCCCTTCCGTACAGAGTGAGGTCTAAGAGCCAACACCCATCGTACTGGACAAAACTTGGCATAATGGTAGACACGTAGCAGAACACTTTTTCCCTGAGCCCTTTGGTCAGTTTTGGGCTTGTAAAGCCAAGCCCTTAGCCCTTCTTCGCACCCACTAACCTCCTCCTATAGCTCCCCTTGCCCCCAAAATGTCAGACACCCAAAACATGAAACATCCACGTCATAGGAGTGGAAAACAACACTGTCTCACTGTCCGTGTGACAAATACGCAGCAGTACCTAAGCACCTCGCATAAGATGCCCAAAGTCAAAGACCTCCTCTTAGAACCCAACTGATCCCTCTCCCTGGACCACTCTTCCAAGATCCTCTTGCGAGCTCGCCCGCAGAAGGGGCATAGCCTCACCACAGCTTACCCATAAAGGCAATACCCTCCAACTTCCCCAAAATTGCCACCCTAGAGTGGCCTTTTTCGATCAATGTCATGATAAATTGCACTGCGTCCTCCACCATAGTCCATGAATCTGTCCTCCACTGAGCCTCCCTCTAAGAACTCAGCCCAAGAATGGGACTACCCTGTCCTTGTTGATACTGCTAGTGAATACTCTACCAATTAAAGCATCCTTTTTTTGCTACTGTCCATTAGTTTTGAGGCATTCTGGTCCTGACTCTGCCCAGCTCCGTGGCCAGTCCATGGCATTTCTCCCACTGTGACCAAGACAAAGCATCTGCAAGGTCATTGTCCACACCTGGCACATGCCTGGCTCTGAATACATCAAGTTGCAAGCATTTTCACACAAAGACCCTCAACAACTTCAATATTTGTGCATCCCTCGCTGACAATCTGTTGACAACCTGCACCACTGACATGTTATCTATTTGAAAAATAACCTTCTTGTCTGCTAACTGCCCTCACAATGTCACCGCTATCACCAGTGGAAAAAATTCCAAACATGCAATGCTGTGGCCGCCCCGGTTCCATGATTGCGGCCATTCCTCCACACACTAGTGACCCTGCCAGTACAGGCCCAAGAAACACCTCCTGAAGCATCTGAAAAAATCTGTATGTGCCAGTCCATCTCTGTCAAAATTGTTAGGGGAATCCCGTTAGAAGATTGGCAAAAAACATGCCACATCCTCAGGTCTTCCTTAACCCCTGCTGAAAACTTCACATGATGGTGCGGCATGGCAAACCTGAAAGGGCCAAACCGAACCTCCCGCAGAAAGTCCTACCTACTCTCACCAGCCTGCATGCAAAATTCAAATGTCCCAACAGGACTTGCACTTCTTTCACTGTGACTTTCACTTTTGACAACATCCCATCCAGCAGCCGCAGCTTGGTTCTTTTCTTATCCTCAGGTAATCTGGCCTCCATTACCCCATAATCAAATTCTATTCCAAGGAATGAGTTCATCGTCGTGGGACCTACCGTTTTTTCCAGTCTGAAGGGCATTCTGCGGTCCCCCATCAGCTCCTGGAAACCTGACAGCAAACGCTGACAGTCCGTGAAACGGGATTCCCCTTGAAAAATAAATCATCTAAGTAATGTGTGGTGCTTGTGACCCGCCATTGCAAAAATTTGAGTGCGAAGTTATTCGAATGCGGTAATGGAATTTAGAAGGACTCTTGACTAGCCCCCTGGATTACGCCTTCGATCACCTTAACCCAGACCGCGCCCCATGCCCCACGGATGATAAGAACCGATCTCTCCAGGGGTGAGAACATCCTCCAAAAACCCGAACTCCAATCTGCCCAAAGAACTAACTCTAGATGGTAATAGCATCATCTTGACGCCGTCTGGAGATCACCCCGTTGATCCAGACAACTTGAACGCCTTTAGTACATTCGATATACGCTCATAAGAACTCCCGCTGCCTGACTGGAAACAGCACCATAACGTCATTTATTGAACCTCTAATTTACTATAAGCTCAGAGAACTCACGCTACCTGACTGGAAGCAGAACCATCGTGTCGCCACTTGAATCTCCATTTCCAGGCATGAGATTGAACGACACCGCTTAAGTGACTAAGGTTCACCTTTTCTCTCCCCCGCCTACTTTTCAGATTGCTCACTATATGTCCTGAAGATGATCTTAATTAACTAAAAGATCGAAACGCCGTCGACCCTCACAGCAGGAACCCCTTCCATTGTACATACTCATTTGGAGTTCCTTTTCTGTTGTCATTGTGATGTTATGTTTTTTAGTTCACCCTCACTCTGTCACAATACGCACTTTTCCACTTATGTGAGCACCTGATAATACTTTGAAATACCAATGGAGACCAATGAAAAATAAATCATATATGTTTCCCTACAATCTTGCCCCCAATATGATTAATTGTCTAGTCTAAATTGACTGCACATTGCCCCCCCCCCCGGGTTTTTTTTACTCTGGACCTAGTGAGGCCAACCCTGAACCATTGTACTCTTCAAGCACTCTCATGCATGACAGCAGATTCAGGACTGGCCTGAGGGCCAATGAGTTGTGCTCCCAGACGGTTTGGGAGCCTGTGCCTGCTCTTTCCAACTCGGCAATCAAGCTGGACTTGGAAATAACTTCACTGTGCAAGTGGGTTTGGTCGGCCTGAGACTGCCAGCCAAACCCCCATGCCCAGTGAAGGCAGTGCCCAACACTCCAGCATGTCACCACCCTGGCACTGCCCCCCAAGACTTGGCACAATAAAAATAAAAATATAAAAAACGGGTTTTAAAACCATTTTATTCGTGTTTTCTTTTCATGTTTCTGAGAGTGCTGGCGGGGGCGATGCTCCTCCTCCACAGCGGAGGAGCCGCCACTACCTCCTACTAACCTGGCTCGAGACATGCTCGAAGTCCAGCATGGCGTGGAACATGCAAGGACCACAACCGCGACCCCCTCCGCTGCGGTGCCCCTTCATTACAAGATCAAGGCACCCCATGGCTTCAAGAAGCTTTCAGGGCCTGTGTCACCATCTCCTCGCTGGACAATTTCACCGACATCACGGTAAGCTCATGGAAGTATTAACAATGAAATAGCAAAATTGACGCTCCTCACTAACGTATACCTAACCTCAATATGGCTCACCACTACATCCAAAAATGCTATTTAAGAAGGTACCAGCCACCTTGTCACTAAGACAAAATGGTGACTGTCACCTCAAGATACCCGGTTATAAACCCCTTGGGCTACAAAAGTCACACAAACCCCGAGAAGTCATCAGACCGCTCCATTTCCCCAAATTACCCAGGTGGACACACCCCCCTTCAGTCGGCTGCCTCTCAAATCCCCATTAGCGCGGCTGGTCCTGCGTTCTTCTGCCTGCTCCGTGGCCCGGTTGCATCTAATAAGTACAGAGGGCTCGATTCACAACAGTAAACTGCGATGAAAGTCTAACTTTACGACTTTCGGTATTCACAACGGGCATTTACGAGTAGGAAAGTTCGACTTTTGTCTCAGTTTAACTTAAGGTTTGGTCTTAAGTTTAACTGAGACCACAAGTCTAGTCTCAGTTAAACTTAAGACCAAAACTTAAGTTAAACTGAGTAAACAGTCTAACTTTACTACTCGCAAATGCCTTTTGTGAATACCGAAAGTCCTAACGTTAGGCTTTCATCTCAGTTTCCCTTTGTGAATTGGGCCCAATGAGTTCTGTCTAATTCATATTTTATATTTATGTTTTTTTTAACTATAAGACAACATGTATTAGACGGAATGAAGTGCCTGGAAATGTAGGTTTTCGGGACATTGCACATCCCCTTGGCGCCCCGGGGCTCCCACCCTGCTGCCTCCGATGTCTCGTTAACTGCTCATCCCCAGGCCCTGCCTCGGGCGCCCCCTGTCGGATCCTATTTGCTGGCCGTCCATCTTCCCTCTTATGAGCGTCAGGGAAGGCACCGCGTGCTCTGTTCCCTCTGCGTAGATTAATGAGAGATGTCTGTCTGTCCGCAGCGCGTGCTGTGTTCCCTCTGCGTGAATCAATGAGAGACGTCACGTCTGTCTGTCCGCGGCGCGTGCCGTGTTCCCTCTGCGTGAATTAATGAGAGGCGCCTGTCTGTCCGTGGCGCGTGCTCTGCTCTCTGCGTGAATTAATGAAAGACGTCTGTCGGTTCGCGGCGTGAATTAATGAGAGATGTCTGTCTGCCTGCAGCACGCCTGACAGCCTGATCACCTGTTCTCTCCAAAGCAAGGAGGCGTCAGCCTGACGAGTATTTCTTTTCTTCTCTCCTGCTGGCAGATTTTGTAGAAAATGGCCCCGCTTAGGACGTATTGAATTTTCATCACCAACTGCAGGGAAAGAGCTATTTTGAATGTTTTGCCTTCTAGGACAAAGCAGCATTTATTGAAAAAGTACTTACTGCGAAAGCTGGATTTTTTGATGGAATAAACAGGACACAATTGCACCGTGGGCTGGTTTCTTGGCGCTAACCTGATTGTGTGGAGCGACAGCAGCCTGGCCTGTGATGGTAGGTGGAGTGGTCTTTCCGCCCTCCCAAAGGGTCCCCTCTGAGGTGCCATACATTGAGGCTGCTGAGCGCGAGCATGGATCCATATAAGTGATCGATAGGCGGCATCTCTCCAGGGTACAGTCAGTGCCCATTCACCCTGTTTACTGCATCACTCACTCGCCTGTGCCCTGGATCCATGCATGGACTCTGAGTCACCAACGAGCCAGGGCAAGGGGAAGTGACATCATGGAAGCTGTGACCTCTGATGACATCACAAGGTAGACTCCTTGTCCATCCGTTGCCCCTTAGCAGCCTCCTACATCTTTCTTAGGGGCCAAAGAGCAGAACCCACACAAATGAACAGAGGTCTTTGAGCCCTGGCTCATTTCTGTTTGACCTGCTGCCTTCATGACATGTGGGTCCAGGGGCAGCAAGGGCAGGACCAGGATGGCAAAAGGGCTAGCCATTTGAATACCCTAAATAAAGGTGCCTGAATCCACGCAGGACCACATCACCTGCTCCCTTGGTTTCCTTTCAGTGCTGTGAACATGCATACAGGGGTCAGCCGCGTTCATCAATCCGCTGGCCACCATGTCCAGGAATCTGATTACCACATCCTTATGCATGCAGGTATCCTATCCAGTACAAACATGGTGGCTGGAATTTGTGTGAAAGCGGATCTGTGATAGCCAGATGGATTCCCATACTAAGATGGCACCCGGACCCGAGTCTATTGGCGGATACAACTGGAAGCGTCCCTCAATACAACAAAACGTTCAGTCTCGTAACCAATGCACAGCTGTCAACGATCGAATGTGCTCATCTTATTTAGCTCACTGTTTGCTTTGAGGACCTTGCAGTGCTTCCAATTTTAATGATCAATGTAAAAATTTGCATTGCAAATGATGAGGTCTAAAGTGTCCTTCTTTTAATAGAAATCTCTGAACTGCACCTGTGAGCTTTGAGGGCCTAATAAAGAAGCCATCAGCAGAGGTCACACACCAGGATCCTGTGTACCACAAGTGAAGGCCGGTGGCCTTCAGGAACACCCGTGGACTTCAGGTCTCTTAACAGGGCCCTGAAATCCTCCCGTGAACCGTGATGGAACGGAATTTTAGAGCTGTCACCATCTCCCTCTCCATGGAAAGCTGCCCAGTCCTCCCACGGAGGGATACATGATTTTCAATAATTGTGGAAATAAGAAGTATGGAATGAAGCTACTTCAGGATCTAGAGATGAAGAATCCTCGGTTTTACGGGACGGTCAATGATATGGATGTACAATTATCTCGCGTCCAGTGCATCGTCAACCCCTGCTTCTTCATGTTAAGTATATTCTTATTATTTTTACCTTTGCATCATGTACTTAACAATATTAGCTCTTGTACTCAGAACTTGACATATGATGTAGTGGTATGATGGTGTAGTGGATGCCATACCCTGTTCATGTGATATAATATATGCAATATGCTGGGGACAATCTGGGACATTAGGGCAGATTTATTGACATTTGATACAACGCAGCACAGCACTGCTGCGCTGCGTCAAATGGAGAGAGCATAATAAATGTGTCATGTTCACTAAGATATGGCGCATTCCTGCTTTCTCTCTGCCTTGGCACCCTATGTGCAGCCTAGCATCAACACAGGCACTGTTGCAACGTGGTGCAAGGGTGCCTGCATTACAAGTAGAATTGCTATTGTGCAGGAAGGAACACATTCCTGCATCAAAACGATCCTCAGAGGAATCTTACTCCTTTTATGTGTGCTGCAGAATGCATCACACATAGAACAAGCATTTGCAATGCAATAGGTCTCGCATTTGCGAGAGTTTGAGCTGTTGGCATTGTTAACGACAATGCCTTTTATTTACGTGTTGGTTTTTAAAACATAAATAAAAGGCATTGCAATTTACAATGGCAATAGCTTAAACTCTCGCAAATGCGAGACAAATAGTAAAACCGTAACATCCTTCTAAAACAAGAATGAAACAGGAGAACTGTAAGAGTTTGTGTGCGGGGTCGAAATGTGCATTGTCACTTGCAGGGTTTATAAATATAAGAATGGTGTATGGAGGGGCGGTGGTGTGGAATGCAATACTGCGCTTGAGGTTCAAGCAAAGACCTCTGATTACCTGTGGCTCTGTTCTGGTTCCTCGTGGGCCCTTGACCGGGAGGGGTTGATGCTGCAGGGGTCCCACCTCCTGCGGGCTCGGAGGCTTGTCTACTACCCAGTGTATGACGTCTGAGCCGCCGTTCATGTAGCGAACCCCCAGGGGAGGGGGCTTCTTCAGGACCCCCTTGGGCTCCTCCGACAGCTGCTGGATGACCGCCCACTGCTTCTTTCTGCCCTGTTTAATGCGCAGCAGGACCGGCCTCCATTTATTCCCATTGCCTCCCCCGGCGTTAGAAGCACGGACTTGACCCAGTTCAGCCTTGGAGAGTGAGCTTCGAAGTCCATGCACGAAACGCTCAAAGGTGAGCTGATCGCTGGAGGGCGCCGCCCGGCGCAGGCACTCCAGCACCCCGCGGGGCAGCTCCAGATTGTCCGCCCCCTGCCAGCAGGACTCGATCTCCATGATGTGCACCGCGCCCCGCAGCCCGTCATCCAGGATATCAAAGAGCGTCCGCAGGCTCTGCAGGAAAGCGCGTGGTAGCCCGTCCGTGTCCTCCGGCGGCACCAAGGGCTCCGGCCTGCGGGGATCCGTGCTCAGAGCAGCAGCCATGGAGGCCCGGGCCAGGGGACGCGCCCCCTTCCGCCCTCCCAGCCCTGGAGAGCAGGCCCTGCTACACGAAGCTCCAAGGAAGATGCACAACCTTCCACCCCTGGGCAACTTTCTTCCCACATGAAATTCTGTTTATCCTTTGAATTAGCCTACAAGATTGTTGCGTCACTGCTTAGAAGCATACCTCCCACTGATTGGTTAGAGTCACAAGCCCCGTTGCCGTCATTGGTTAAAAGTCCTGCATTCACAAATTTGACTTTCGATTCCGAAGTGAGAATATACCTGCATATCAAACGAGAAGGCAGAAGCAAGCGGCAGGGAAAGCGATCGCTTTCACTATCACGATCGCTTAAAAAACAAAGAAGTCCGCGAGTCGTGCGCACGCGCGTGCCAAAGCAAGCCATATGGTTTCAATTATCACGCCCATGTCTGGGCCCGATAATTGAAACCATATGGCAGGAATGCGCGTAATAGACACCAATAGGCCATGGGCAGAGCAATGCGCCCGCCTTTGGCCTATTGTGTGCTATCTTTAAAAAAAACACGTAGGCAAAGGCCAATAGCAGGCCACAAAAGTAAAAACACACGCACGAGCGTGTACAATTCCATGGTCCATTTCGGAACCCCGGAAAAAAGGACTCTCGCTGTGCGAGTAGTGCTACGCACTGCATCGCTAGGCGCGAGACCTAAAAAGGAAGTGACGGGGAGAAATAAGCATATTTCTCCTTGTTACACCTCTGTTTGAATGGCGTAGCATTTTGACGCATTCCCAGGTTTATAACCCTTTTTAAATATGACAGTGCACCAGAATCCATGGGTGGATGTATGGGAAAGCCCACACTCTACCCACGTAACGCCTTCTCAACTCACAGCAAAAAAAGGCAGCAATTTGACCTGCTGTGCGTTACTCTGGATTCACTAAGCCATGCAGGGGTACGCAAGGGGGCTTTGCTTGGCCGAGTAAATATCACTTCAGCCCTTGAACTGCCATGCGTCGCACTGCGTGACACAAGCGCAACGCAAGGGTTAAGAAATCAGGGCCCTAGTGCACTCTATATGGTCATGGAACTCCTTTGTGAACCATAATATCCAAATTACATACAACCGAGGGTGTGTTATCCCATATAGAATTAATTAAATTCATGCTACTGATTTAATTGATATCAAAACTTTGGCTGTAGCCCCCCTGGGATTCAGACATGTGACCCATAGGTCACACACTGATGGTTGCAACTTGCACTCAACCCACCATCCTACCTTTGTAACGAATGAGTGAGGTGGCGGACCTCATCGACTCCAGACTGAAATCTGCTCCCTTATGTCTAGTCTTTGTCCCCAGGCACCTTTGTATATACCACAGCGACGGCTCCCCCACTTAGGCAGAGGAGCGTAGCCCCACTGCTCACTGAGCAGTTCAAAAGAAAAAATTTAATTTTAACGCACAGTTATTATCATTTTATTTTACCGTACTTGCTCAAGTGGTTAGGGCTGGGGCTGTTCAGAGCTGGTGAGGAGTGGTAGGCACGTTCTAAGTGCGCATGACAGTTTGCTGGCCAAGCAGTCATGCACACTTAGAAAGTTCTCCACCAGGCTGTATTGCAAAGCCTGGGTAGGCAGCGTTGTGATTGGCTCGGGGATTCTGGGGTGCTGTATGCTTCCTACTTCCGTAGAAGAGGACAAAGGAGAGGTGGTGGCCGGGGGCACCCAGGTAAGTGCTTTTCTTTAACTTTTCATTTCCACCCCCTCCACTCCTCCCCCCCCCTCCCCCCACCCACCACCCCGTTCAGTAGCAGCCGCTACTGATATACCACCTGCCAGCTATATAATAAACTGCCATTACATCTCAAAAGTCACTTGAATCTTTTTAGCTTTTGCAAACTGCTGACATCTTGTCTGTTTGCCGGTTAGTTTGTCTCAGGTTCCTAGCGCCCAGACACCCTCGGGGATTCGTCGCAGGTTCCTAGCGCCCAGACACCCTCGGGTATTCTTGCGCTTTAGAAAATTCACATTCAATTCACTTTCTGATGAAGCGGGTTTGCGGCTGCTCGCGCTCCCCTTCTCTGGCCTTTTCCGGCTGGGCTGATGGAAATCTGAGGAGAACCGGATTCGACAGGAAAATCAATGGGTCGGTGGAAGTACGCAGCCTGGGCGATCCCGAGCAGTGCGATTTACGTTTCTGCGGCCGGGCAGGCGAGGCGAATATATTCACTCCAGCAAGCCCTGGGGGGTGCAGCGAGGCAGCTCTGTCTGGAACAGTGAATGACTGCATTGCATAGTGTCAGGAATACCAGGTTGGGTTATTGCCATTACAGCCAAGCTAACAGATGCACAGGGGGGAAATGACAAGAGCACACAGTGTGTCAGTCTGACCTCAGTTGCCTTTTTGAACACTATGCGGTCAAAGCATCAATAGCCAAACATTGCACGAGAACGACATTGCGCAACAAGCATTGGCAAAGACAGCAGGTTCTGTGCTAATGCAAGAAAACACAGGCTAGCACAATCATACATTTGTCCATTCCACTGTTAGTAACTTCAAACCACATCTATGTACTTTGCCAATGCTTGTTGTAAAATTGTATTATGCATCTATCTAATAACAATAGAGAAAGTATTCAATCATTGGATAGCTCCAGAAAAGAACGTTCTGACTAAAATAATATGTGGGAGACTATCATCCTGCTGTTACGTTTTGTGATGTATTTTCTTATTGCAGACACGTTCTGGCACCAGAGGGAAACCGACTAACTCAGCTGCATGACATAAGACACTACTAGCGACTTGTGACGTCAGAGGGCTCAAGAGGCCCGGCTGGTGCACGTGAGCCCCAACTGCCTCTCTGATCCTCCAACAGACAGTAGCAACTTGTTAAATAAACTTGTTAAATAAACTGTCACTTCACAACTGTCACTTTACAACTGTCACTTCACAACTGTCACCTCACAACTGTCATTACACAACTGTCACTGTCACTTCACAGCTGTCACTTCACAACTGTCACTTTACAACTGTCACTTTACAACTGTCACTTCACAACTGTCACCTCACAACTGTCATTACACAACTGTCACTGTCACTTCACAACCGTCATTTCACAACTGTCACTTCACAACTGTCACTTCACAACTGTCACTTCACAACGGTCACTGCACAACTGTCATTACACAACTGTCACTGTCACTTCACAACTGTCATTTCACAACTGTCACTGTCACCTCACAACTGTCACTTCACAACTGTCACTTCACAACTGTCACTTCACACAGACCCTGCCTGGCCGTTCCAACTTCCCCCATTAACTGTGGGAAGGATTACCAGCGGTGTCCTACACAGGAATGAGCCGAAGAGCACAAGTCTCTCCAAGAAATAAAATAATTTCTTTCACAGGTGAAGGGCAGACGAACCTACATTTCTTACACGAAAGGAATGATTTTTTTGGATTGGATGTACTAGAGCTGCTGATTCCAGGAGGCAAATGCAAAAACAACAATTGATGGACAGAATGCAGAACAATGTCATACATTCACCCCAGTACAGAGATCTGGGCCTAAATCCCTCCTTTTTTTGCTCACCATGGGAACAGTCGAGCCCGAACTGCCAGGCCAGGTCCTCCTTCGACTGGAAACAAACATCCTAGGAGAGTTTCTTTTTTTTTTTTTTTTTTGAGTTTTGGGGCAAAAACGTTTATTAAGTGCTTAAAAGTTGCGATACATAGTTTATAAGGAAGTGGTACCTCACCCGTTAGGGAGGGCAGTCCACTTTAACTTTTCAATCAATGTATTTTAACGTTTACATTCCATCAGTTTTGGATTCAGAAATGTTTGCAGATTGCGTTTAATGGGCCGCCACTTTAAAGAGTACAGTGGGAAGGAGGGTTTTGTCACAGCTCTTCCTCTTCCTCACTTTCCCTCTTGTCCATGGCTGCATAGTCTCTTAGCAGGCTGAGCACCACCCTGCGGCACCCTTCTCTGTTTAACACCTCTCCATTGGTCACCAGGCCGGTCCTGGCGGACAGGAGAATGTCCTTCATACAGCAGAGGAGTCTCCAGCACCCCTGGATAGCTTCCTCTGTGTGTGTCCCTGGAAACAGCCCATACAACATGGACTGGTCAGTAATGTTCTTGTAGGGGATGAGAGCTACCAGTTCTTGTCGTAAGGCAGCCCTTAGTCTCTGGGCAAAGGGGCAGGTCCAGAAAAGATGGTGTGCGGATTCCTCTGCGGGGCATCCCCTTGGGCAGTTCCTGTGTGGGCACAGGCCTCTGCTGTGCATGAATGACCTCACTGGCAGGCCCCCCTTCACGGTCATCCATGCAATGTCCGTGTATCTGTTGGTCAGAGTTGGGAGGATACATTTCCCCACCCATGTTGCCGTTGCTGGTGGCAGGTCGCTCACTGGTTCAGTGGTGTCCATGGTCCTGATCAGTTTGTGGATTGTCTTGGGCTTCCAAAGGCTAGGAGTAACACAGTTCAAACCAAATTGCTCCACAAACTTTTCTACCTCCCTGTAGTACCATGGGAGGTCCCAGTTGAAAGTCACAGCGTTCTCCTACTTATCCCATCCCAGTCGTCTCCACACCGGGAGGAGGAAAAAGCGGAAGACCTTGTAGGCGGAGTGGTCCTTGTTCACATTTGACAGGCCCTGAGGATCGTTGAGATGTCGGGGACTGCCTTCCCCCCGGTGCTCCTTGTGCATGACTGATCTTTTCACTCTGTCCATCTTTGAGTGCAGACAAAGTGGAACACCATGCTGTTGATGGCCGTGCTACGTTGGCCAGGATTGGTCAGTCTTGTGTCACATTCTGCAGCACGGGCAGTGCGTCGTTCCTGAGCACCAGAGCCTTCCCTTCAATGCTCAGGTTTCTCAGGCTCCGGAGGCCCAGGTTTTGCCTCACCTTGGCCAGGCGTTCATTCCAGCTCTTCGCTGCTGCCCCTGGTCCTACAAAAACCAGACGCCGAGGATCTCCATCAGTCCTGCCTCGATGGGGAAGGGGAGAGGCTTGTTACAGAGGTCCCATCTCCCGAAGAGTTTCGCCGGTGACTTGTCCACGTTGATTTCCTCCCCTGATGCCTTGCCAAAGTCCATGCACGCCTCCAGCAGGGATTGGACTGATTTCCCATCCGCACAGAAGAGGGGGACGTCGTCCATGTACAGTGAACACTTGACCTCCTTCTTTGCGTCGCCAGGTGTCAGGATCCCTCTGATGTTTGGGTTCTTCCTGATGTACTCAGCGAGTAACTCTATAACCAAAACAAACAGAGGTGGCGAGAGCGGGCAGCCTTGTCTTACCCCAGACCTGATAGGAAAGGGGTCTGTTTTACAACCATTTACAATGACTGAACTGAAGATGTTTTTATACATTACTTTAACGTAACCGCAGACGCGCTCCCCCAGCCCAAACCCATGCAGTACCCTCTCCATGAACTCATGGGAGACGCGATCGAATGCCTTCTCCTGATCTAGACAGACCAGGGCAGCCCGACCTTGCAGTCCGTGATGTACTGGATGGTGTCCCTTATCAGTGCCACGCTATCCACGACCCTGCGCCCCGCCTCCCGCAGGTTTGGTCTGGGTGAATTAGCTTTCCCATGGCGCCCTTCAGTCTATTTACTAGTGCCTTTGCCAGGATCTTGGAGTCTACATTCAGGAGAGAGATGCGTCGCCAGTTCTTTAGGTCACATCTCTCCCCGTTATGTTTATACAAGAGTTCAATCATTCCTTCCCTAAGAGTGTGGGGCATGATTCCTTCCCTCTCCATCTCCTCATACACCTGCAGGAGATCTGGTCCCACAGTGAGGTGTAGAATTCGACTTGGAAACCGTCACTACCTGGTGTCTTTCCTGATTTGAAGGATTTAACTGCAAGGTGCAGCTCATCCAAAGTGAGGGGGTCATTAAGGGCTTCTCTCACAGTTGGGGAAACAGTTCTTGGGATACCAGACAGAAACCTTTCTGCTTGAGCTCCCTCTGGCCTCTTCTCTGAGTAGAGGTCCCCATAGACATCTGTCACAACCTTCCTAATGTCCTCGCTTGTGTCACAGAGGGTTCCCTCCTTATTGCGCAGTTGAACCAGAGGGGTGTGCACAGAGTGGATTTTCTTAAAGAAGAAGGAGTTGCATTTCTCCACCTTCTCCAAATTCTCCACCTTGGAACGGAAAATGATCCTCCTGGATTCGTCATGAAAGTGCTCGCTCAGCTCTTTCTTGACTTCTTCCAGAGGGCTCATGACGTCCCATCCCCGGAGTTGGAGGTCATGCAGTTCTTGCAGCTCTTGCTGTAGTCTACTTGAACCTGCCTGCCCACATTCTTGAAAAAATCCTGGACCCTGCATTTGCCCCATTCCCGCCATTCCCCTGTGGACTCGAATCTGTCCTTCATTGCCTGCCACTGCCCTCATCAGCCAGGAGAGCTTGACTCCAGTGGCATGGAGAGCACGGGACCCACACCTGGGCATACCCGTCCCACTTGGGGTGACGAATGCAAAGACAACAATTGATGGACTGAATGCAGAACAATGTCATATATTCACCCTAGTACAGAGATCTGGGCCTAAATCCATCTTTTTTTGCTCACCATGCCATTCCAGTTTGGACCCAGCCATATGCAAATCAGTCTTTACCCTGTGCCCAATGGGAACAGTCCAGCCCGAACTGCCAGGCCAGGTCCTCCCTGAACTGGAAACAAGCATCCTAGGACCGGTTTCGGGCTTTCAGCTCTCATCAGCCAGGATAGCTTGACTCCAGTGGCATGGAGAGCAAGGGACTCGCGTCTGGGCCTACCCGTCACACTCGGGGTGACAAATGCAAAAACAACAGTTGATGGACAGAATGCAGAACAATGTCATACATTCACCCCAGTACTGAGATCTGGGCCTAAATCAGTTGTTTTTTTGCTCACCGTGCCATTCCAGTGTGGACCCAGCCATATGAAAATCAGTCTTGGCCCTGCTCCCAATGGGAACAGTCCAGCCCGAACTGCCAGGCCAGGTCCTCCCTGGACTGGAAACGAGCATCCTAGGACCGGTTTCGGGCTTTCAGCCCTCGTCAGCCAGGATAGCTTGATTCCAGTGGCATGGAGAGCAAGGGACTCGCGTCTGAGCATACCCTTCCCACTCGGGGTGACAAATGCAAAAAGAACTATTGATGGACAGAATGCAGAACAATGTCATACATTCACTCCAGTACAGAGATCTGGGCCTAAATCCATCGTATTTTTTTGCTCACCATGCCATTCCGGTTTGGACCCGGCCATATGCAATTCAGTCTTGACCCTGCGCCCAATGGAGGTTTAAGCACAGCTGCCAAGAGGCCCCACTCTCTTGTGACACCTTCAGCAACTCCTTCTTTTTAGATTGTAACAGATTGTATTCTGGAACTTGGAGTTTTATTTCAACATTGTACATTCCAATATGCAAAGTTCTGCAAGCTAAAAAGGCAGGACTGGCAGCAGCTGTTACACATAACACTGTCCCACTGAGCAGTTATGTAATGTCTTTTGAGAAAATGGGGCAACAGATCCACATAATTATGGGCTAAAGCACCCCTTTCAGTACATTACGGAGGATATTGCAAATGCTCACGGAACTCCTAGATGAAATGCAATTTTCTATTATAAACAAGGTGGTCTTTATCTGTAATAATATAATACAATACAATACAATACAATACGATACGATACGATACGATACGATACGATACGATACGATACGATACGATACGATACGATACAATACAATACAATACAATATAATATAATATAATATAATATAATATAATATAAATAATATAATATAATCATCCTTGCTGATAATACTGTAATTTTTAGTGGCAGCATAGCTATTAGCTGAACGGATAACCCTGTAGGTTAGGGCACCCAGCTACTGAGGTCTGTGTCTAACCAGAAGAGTTTAAACAAACGCGGGCCCATCAGCTTCTCATACTTGAATGGCCCCTAAAACGAGTAACATTCAGCTGGGTACAACAAACTTCAGTTAGTAGTGCTTAATAATGGCCCATTTCATAACTTTACAAATTAAAATTGGTTTATAGAAATAAAGATGAAAAATATGTTATTATGTCCTTAAAATGATTTTCTGGGTGCTAGGGTGAAAAGGGTCATGACCCCATGTGTTCGAAGGTAAAGCATCCACACTATGCAGTAGATGTTCCTAAAGGCAGTCTCCAATGAGGACCAGGGGATTGGGAGTCGTAAACCGGAAGCAATCTGCAGAATGCCCCGGAAACAGCTAGCATTAAATGGATTAACCCTTCTTAAAAGAAAAGAGTGTATTGTCCAGACATTTTATATAGGCAGAAGCATATGCACAATCGTGTTCCAGCCCAGCGATTTCCATAGCTTTTACTAATTAAGGGCCCATTTCGAACATGAGAAAATGCCAAAATGCCTTTAAATCACATTTAAATAACAATTTACTATGTTAAAGGGAATATATATGGCACCGGTTATTTTATACTTGCTTGATTAAGGGAATATTAACATTGGGTTGTATGACACAACCACACATGGCTAAACCACACATACCTTCACTATGCGGTATTTACAATGACAGCGTCTTTACCACACATGCCTTTACCATGCATGGCTTTACAAAGAATTTCTGGCCCCCAGCCCTGAAAACTACCCCCAGCCCTGAAAACTGCCCCTTTTGCCCACGTCCTGAGGCCTAAAATTTGGCCTACTGCCCTGAAAACTACTTTGACCCCAACCCCCGCCCTGCACTAAAACCAGTCTGACCCCTCCAACCTACCCCCCCCCCCACTTCCTTCGGACCCTAGCCCAACATACCAAGCTGTGTCCCGGTGCTTCCTCCTGCCGCAACCCTTCTGGTTCCTCTCCCCACCCATCCGCTAAGACAGCTGGAACACCGACTGCCTTAACTACGCACATGCGTGGTTAAGGGATATGCCTGGTTAAGGCAAGCGTTACTCTACTTGCTGGGAAAAGGAACCCGTGCTTACTCCTGCATTATAAAGGCCATTTCCCTTAACATTGCCACCAATCAGATGAGCATGTTCCACTACTTGGACACCAGGGGTCGGGTCATTAAACATTTTGGATGGGTCCAAGCCTGCCAAGTACCACGCATCAGGGGTTAGACTAACACATTTGAATGCAGGTATGCGCATCACCACACTAAAATGCATTGGTCACGCATAATTAGAGCTTCACTGATTTTCTAGTTGATACTTTATCTAGTGTTTTCCCCTGTGCAGCCACCACGGCGATGTCATGTTTCTTTGAAATGAAAAATCTGTGAGCTGAGATCAAGCTCGACCTCATCATGCCACGTGGATCCGGCGTCTAGTGACATTCTTTTTTAAGGTTTTATATAGCGCGAACATGACCCTTGCGGGTATCAGAGCGCTTTACATGGGTCAAAAGTAGGAAACAAAAAGAACACATAATTCAGTCTTGCTTACAGATATCCTTAGCAAACGCAAACATAGTTAGGTTAAGATGCAAGCTTAGACATACATGGTACATCCTTGGTTGTACGCCTAACGAACAGTTAATTGCGAGCATTACATCTAGATCAGTCTGTTAACCAATATACCTGGGCAGTGTCCGCTCGTAGGGAGTATGTGCGTCTTACTTGCATGGTTTGCATAGCATGCACTTGTAGTGGAGTTGCTTATGACATCGTGTGACTAGCACAGCATTGGTGCAAACTGTCAGCAATATGTAGGGGGGTAGAGTGGGTATAGCGTTGTACATCTATCGGCCATAAGCTTAGATAAGAGACCTAAAAGTAAGTGGAGGTAGATAGGATTAGGGCATTGTTAAAAGGATGTCATTGCCTATTCATCTTATCTGATCATGGTGGTCAAAGTTGAACACGTGGCATCAAGTACAGGGTCGGACTGGCCGTAGCGGGCACCGGGCAATCCTCTGGTGCGCCGCACGGGTGCGGGTCGATTTAGGGCCCCTGGGGGCCGTTTTTGTTACAGGGCCGATTTTGCAAAACGGCCCTGTAACAAAATCGGTCAAAAACCGGACCTGGCAAAGAGCTCGGCGGCAACCCGCCCCCCACCCGAGGGGGTCCCGGCCGAGCACTTTGCCAGGGCCGGTTGTGGTTCCCAGTCCGGCCCTGATCAAGTGAGTCCCACATCGGTCTAGAAGGGGCGCGCCATGGGGAGGACTGAAGTGCTACATTAAGGTAAGCCATTCTTGCCACATGCGAAACGAGACGGCCTTGACATGTTTCCAGTTGTTCAGTATCAGCTTCCAGGCTAGCGTAAGCATGAGAACCAGTAAGCAACAATCATTTTCATTTTTTATCTGAGGGTCTAAGGTGCCTAAAATTGTATACAAGAATTCTCTCATGGGGGCAATCTTGAAGATGCACTTAATGCAGTCGAACAACTTATCTCAGTAAATGTGTAGGAGGGGGCAATAGAATAGCGTTTGAGCTAAGTTACCTTTGCGTAGGTCACAGTTCCAGCAGTTGGAATTTTGGGTAAGACCGATCTTGCAGAGTCTAGAAGGGGTACAATATGCTCTCTTGATAATCGTGTATTTTGTTTGAGAGAGCGCTGGTGATATTTGATTCCTGAACGAAGTTGCCCTGTTATATGTTAAGGGGATTTGTACAGCGCATGGCTGCCCCAGCGACGGGGCGTCCCAGCGCTACAAGATCCAAGATCCCTGGACCCAGTTTCCCGTGGATCTGGCGCCTTCAGTTGTTTTTTTCAGGTCGGGGAGCACCTGCACGCCTGGCTGGGTTGTCTCTCATCTTGGGCCATGGAGTTAAAGTGCAAATACCGCCCGATTGTCAGAGTGGTGGCAGCAAGAATCACTGCATGCTGTTTAGAGAGGCACTAAGGCCCTGACACCGTGGAAGGTAGAGTAGTTTTTTGAAGTTTATATAGCCCAAATTCATCTTAAAGGCAGTGCTTAAATTGAGCTGGTGGTTGCCGGTTTCCTCTTCAGACATTTCCAGAGAGTAAGAGAGGGAAAAACACATAAAGGCGAAATATGGAAGAAGAGAAAGGCGGAAACACAGTCACCAATGGAGAAAACAGGAGCCCAAAGGAGCTGGATAAAGGGACAAGTAGTGCTTGACAGTGAATTTAAGAGGCCTGGGGTGGATACAAGGATACGCACCCACATTTAATAGTGCCGGCTGCGGGCTTCTGAGCAGAGCTTTGGGTACCGGCACTCTTTCTTTTACAAATAAAGTGCTGCCTAAAGGTATTGGTGCGCTTAACATTAGCACCAGTTAAATTACATTATGTCACATTAACTTTTAGGTTGAGCCCAGGCAGCGCGCATGCACTGCTGCAAGACCTGTTATCGCCTCTATCAGCTTTTGGCATGCCCATGAATTGCCATTTGTTCGTTGTTGTGCCATTTAGAAACACAGGGTTTTTATCGGTGTATTGGGTCTGATTCTCCCGCCTTGCGTGCTTGGGTCACTCCCAAGCGACTTCACTCATTGTTTGCTTGCGTTGGCCATCCCAATAGATCTGCGGTTCCTCCTGATCTGCCTTTTTATTTTGTAGGCTGTCAACATCGTTTTAGGTTTTCAGGCCATTTCACAGAGCAACGCTCTGTTTGGCATTGCAAAGTGACAATTTCTGTCCAGTAGCTGTTGAGCTATGTCAATTTAAAAATGCAAGACCTATTGCATTTCTAATACTTGTTTAAGCATGTCTTTTACCCTATTTGCTGTCTCTCCAATTTTTAGGGTCTTTGTGGCTTTCTGCCCCGCATTTGTAATTGTCAGTGCCAATTTGCCCATGTATTTATGCCCCATTTCCATCTACCTGTGTTTTGGTGTCAGTGCCCTTGTGTCTGTCTGCCCTGTGCCTGCATTAAGTTCTAGCGGCAGTCTTCCCATTTCTTTACCCCCGTGTCTGTGTCTCTAAATTCCAGTGTCCGTATATCCACACCTGTTACTGAATCTGTGTGTCTAAGTCCCAGTGTCAGCCTATCTGTGTCTTTCTGCCCCATGGTCTGTCAACTGGAGTGTGCATGTGCCTATTGCATGAGCCCAGCACCCCTATCTCTGTGCCTTTCACAGCCTACAGAAGCTCCCTTTCACACTTCACAGACGTCCACCTCACAAAGTGAGCTGCTGCCTGACAGACCTTTCATCCCCCTGCTACAGAGGGAAGCGGGGACCGCTGAGGAGCTGCTAAGAGGTATCTCAGAAGAAGTGCTTTGGAAATGGTACTCAACAGAGCTCAGCGAGTCATCCTTACTAAAACTCTGACACAACGGACGAGGCGAGAGGTAGAGGAGCGGCGGATGCAAGAGCACAAAACTCCACAATTCAAGAAAATGCAGCGTTTACATTCCAGCCCCTACACAGATGACATTCATTAATTCATTTATTATACTACAGCACATTTTTGGACTCATGTGAATTGTATATGATGGATATATGTGTGATGGTATCCCCTTTTTCTGCCTACAATTATGCCAGAAAACAATGTTGTATTGTCATGTGATCATGTGTAGGAGGATCCTAGTGGTCCCTGCCTTACAATGTTACATAAATACTAAGTTGGGAGGTAGCTGGGTGTGCCTGGGTTTGGTCAATAAAGTTTATGATGTAATGCGTTCAGCTAACGGTTGCATGCCGAAGAATAAAGACGTGTGTTACAAAGCTCTATGTGTGGTCATTTGCATGCTGGGGAGGACACAACAACTGCCAATGAGTAGGGGATACGTGACCCAAAGAAACAAGGCTGCTCTCCCTAAGAGTTTTCCGAGGTCCAGCACTCTGCTCCTGCGTGCCACGTGCGCCCCAAGAAGCAGTCTGCAGTTGGAGTCAAAGTGCCACTCTAGTTCGTACAAGGCCCTCGAAGAGGGCGAATGTGCTACAGAGAAGCACAGTCATAAACCCCGCCAGAAGCCTAGTGGTAAGGCTGAAAGAAGAGATACAGCACCACAGCGTAACACAGAGCCATCGTCCATAAAAAGCGACAACCAGGCACGAAGTAGCAGTAAAGGCAGCGATATGCAAGTGCAAGAAAGCGCTGAAGGCAGAGATGACCAGGTGCAAAGAAATGTTAAAGGCAACAACAATGAGGTATGATGCACAAAGATAAGAGCAGTGACAAACGTGCAAGAGACAAAACTGTTACTCAAGAAAGAAGATGGCGCTGTACGACAGCAGCCTGGGAGCAACGGCCCAGATGTAAGCACATGGCTGATGCTAACAGAAGGTGCAGTGAGCAGTGACCGCCATCGAGACAGCATATACTCTCAACGGAAGTTATAATGCTGCTGTGTTTTTAAAACCACCACCGCCAATCGACACCGCCAAAAAGCAGAATAGTGGTGCCTGAAGGGCTGCATGGATCGAAACATTTGAGGACTTTATAGATGCTCTAGAGGTAGTAGATGATAAAAAGATCATCAAATTCTTAAAGAACCCTGCAGGTGAAAGAAGTGAGAAAGAATATATCACAAGCTGATGAGGCCTCGTACTGTAAAATCAAAGAAACGTTGGAGGCCAAGTTCAATTCAATGCCTAATGTCAACTATGAAAGGTACATTTTCAACCAGGCAAGACAGCAAGCTGGCGAAATGATGGAAAAGTTTTTTGAAAGACTTGTTACGCTCATCAAGCACTGCAAGTTCAATGAACTCAAAGATGATTCGTCTCAGAGTCATCGATGGTTGCCTCTCCAATTCATTCAGATGACGCATGCTGAGAGAGACACTAAGTCTAGAAAAGGTACCCATGGCTGCAAGAGCTGAGGAACATGTAGATCGACAGGCTGCTGATATGGAATCCGGAACAACCCAGAATGAACTAGCATTGATCATGAAAAGTAAGCGGAAACTGAAAGTGGAGGCCCAGAAGACGATGTCTCAGAAGAAAAAGAAATTGTGTTTCCGATGTGGATTCTCATTTCCACACCAAGGTAGGTGTCCATCCATTGGTAGATATGCAAAGGCTGTAGGAAAGAAAAACATTTCATAATGGTCTGTAAAGCGAAAGAGAAACTGAGTGCATCACAACGGGAAGAGAAAATGGGTGCCAGAAAGCTCCAGAAGCATCATTGCCATGCCCACAAGGCCAAACGGAAACATCAATTGAGGCAAGTGGAGACTAAACAAAGTCAATCATCATCAAATTCATCTTCTGAAGGCTCTTCAACATCATCATTGAGCGACAGGGAAGAAGATGGATGTGCAATGGTGATGTCGACTGCAGAACAAAGTGCACATGTAGGTTTGGCAGATTGCAAAGAAGAACACAATTCAAAGAGAGATTGCCACCAAACTCATTTGGCAACTGCTCCAAGATCACGCTCAAAGTGAATGGCTGCCCTATAACATTTATGATAGACAGTGGTGCAATTTCATGCCAGCAGAAACATACTATGAACTTTCTCTAGTACTACACCTAACGCCATTGAAAACAAAGGTGTACACGTGGGCTACTGCTACGCCATTGCAAAGTCAAGGGTTATTTGTAGTGACCATGAGGCAAATAAAATGACAATGCAAGCACCAATTCATGTCCTCCAAGGTACTTCGTTGAGTGCATGTCTACTCAGTTCCATCTCTGCTGCTGGCATTGGACTGATAGCCATCAATTACACCCTCAATGCACATTCTGAAATAGTTTGTCAATTCCCGTCGTCATTTCATGGACTAGGGAAACTCAAGACAATGAAGTTGCAACTTCACATTAATGAGGACATTCCTACTGTTGCTCAGCAACACCATCAAATTACTTTTCATTTAAAGGAGGCAATTGAGAAAGAACTAGAAATGTTATTAAAGCATGACATCATTGAATGCTCTGCTGGTCCGACGCCATGGGCTTCACCTATAGTGGTAGTGCCAAACAATGACAGTGGAGGTGCAGTATAGTGGGCATTTGTGTTGACATGTACTAGGCCAACAAAGCAATCGAGAGTGAAAGACATCCAGGTCCACACATAGCGGACATGATCACACAGATGAATGGTGTCAAAGTCTTCTCCCGTATTGATTTGAACAAAGGACACCATCAACTCGAGCTGGAAGAAAATTGTAGGTACATTATAACTTTTTCAACTCAGCAGCTGGAGAGTACATCAATTTCATAATAACATCCAGCACCCCTGCATCTCTATCCATTGGATCATTGCTGCTACCAACACAGACAGAGAAATGCTCACACTCAAGGATACCATTGGAATGCAATCATGGAGAAAGCACATGACCTGTCACAGATGACATTGAATATCAAAAATTCTAAAATGTGCAGGAAGAACTTTCTGTTATTTAAGAAGGTATTATACTAAGAGATCCAAGAATTGTCATTCCTGAGAGCTTGAGACAACAAGTCATCGAACTGGCACACGAAGAACATTGTGGCATTGTGGCCAGCAAGAGCGCCCTCAGAGAACAAGTGTGGCTTCCTCATCTTGATGAACGAGTAGAGAAGGAACTGAAAGCATGTCACCTGTGTAACTGCTCATCTCCCAAGACAACACAGTGTCTGCTAAATATGTCTAACCTTCCTAAACAAGTGTGGGAGAAAATTGAAGTTAATTTCTTTGGAACCTCAAACAATGGCCATCATCTCATGGTAGTTATTGATGAATTCTCACGTTTTTCCTTAGTGGAAGATTTGTCATCGACCACCCATGACAAAGTCATCGAGAGCTTGGATGATATTTTTGCAGCATGGGGTTTTCCCTCCATTCTCAAATCTGACAGTGGTCAACCCTTCAATAGAAAAAAGTTTAAGGACTTTCTTAGCCGCTTGAATATCAAGCATCAGGAAAACACACCTCTGTGGCCACAGGCAAATGGCGTTGTTGAACGATTTATGGGCTCGAAGGAATTGATCTCAGGTCAGCCTTATGTCCAGCCCTTTGTGCTTATTGGTGAACTCCCCACTCTACAACAGGTGAAATCCCTACCACCTTGCTGTTTGAGAGAGCCATTGGGACAAAGCTGCAATAATGGACCACAATCCGAGTAATGGTAAATGATGAGATTCGTGTTACGGAGACTTCTCACAAAAGCAAGATGAGGGCCTTATGCGGATAAGCGCAGATGCACTCAGGACATAGTCAAGCAAAAACGGAAACGAAAGACTGATCCTCCGTTTGATACTGATCCATTGAGAGTCGTGACTCAACATCCCAGAAATACCATACCATTACATACCATAACATGCGTATTTGTAAAGCGCACATTCACCCATGGGCATCATGGTGCTGAATGATAGATGTTTATTGTTACCCAACTCAATGGTCAAACACAAACCCCTACAGCGGACGCATTACTCCACTAAACCACCAGACTCGTCACATTTCAAGCATCTGCCTCATTGATCGTTGAATCCAGACATCACGAGTGAGACAAGTCTACCTGAGTGCCCAAGTCAAAGGAGTCTACATCTACGATGTTAGCACAACTCCTTCACCTCATTCGACTTAATCTGGAAGATTGGCGCGAGCACCTCGACAACTTATTGAGGAACTCTAATGTATATATAGTGTCCGTACTTTTTATTCAACAAAGGGGGAGATGTAGTGTTGTGTGATCATGACCAGTAGGATCCTTGAGATCCTTGCCAGACTCCTTACAAAGTTACGTAATCAGTTTGGAGGTTTCAGGTGTAACTGGGTGTGGTCAATAAAGTTTATGACGTAGTGTGTTCAGTTAATGGTGGCATGCCGAAGAATAAAGACGTGTTACAGAGCTCCGTGTATGGCGTGGTCATTGTGTGCTCCAGAGCTGGGGGGGACGTGACATATGTTACCTGCTGAAGCGACGTGATTATTTTTGTGAGCTTTTACTAAACAGTTGTTTGGAGGAAAATTAACAGGTTGTGCATTAAAAGTGTTGCTCTTTTTTAATAACTACGGACTTGCAGGTTGCCCTTGAAAGCAGCAGTATTTTGCTTATATTCATGCATTCTCACAGTGTCCTGACTAAAGTTGGGGTTTGCAATGTTTGCTGTAAATCAGGACAGTCCTATCAGTTGGAATCCCGATGATGTCTACTTTCATTTTCACTGATAAACAGATTTTGAGTGAGGCACATTCTTAAACCACTACTGTGCACATTCATTTCTATAATGTATTTCATTACATGGACACAATTGCTTTGTGCTTCATAAGATAAGGTGTCACTCAAAGTGTCACATGTAGGGCAATGAGAATAAGGAAATGTTGCATATAGGAAATCAGGAAACTTGGCGGCTATGCCGGTCCAATTTCATGCCCTTGATAGTAAGTTAAGGCAGTGCTTGCTCATAATTCCTTTTACCACCATATTATGAAAGGCATATTCTGAAGTGGTAATGTGTGGCTGGATCATTTGGGCATATTTGTTGTGTGCTATTTTGTTATGGTGTTGATGAGTCCTGTTGCTTCTTATGCTGCAGTGTTTTGTGCTGCAACAATTGCAATGTGATTTTGTTGTGTTGTATTGTAGTAGTTGTCTAGTGTTTTGTTTTGACTACTTTAACGCTTTTGTTGTTGTATGTTGTTATGTCGCTTTGTATATGCTGGATTATGTTCTGTTTCATACTTTGCATGCTTCATGATGCGTGTGTTCATAGCCATCATCATGCGTTTGTAAGAAAATGGGTTACTGGCTGATGTGGGTGGAATCCCTACTCAGGCAACAACTACAATCCTTGTCAGGGTGAACCACAAATGTCATTAAATTAATCTGTGCTTATCCTTCTGGTAGCTTGGTACCAAAGCAGTCAAGGTTAACTTGAAAGCAATGTGTAAAGTATTTATTCAGCACGCAATCAGTAATAAAGTGAATACACCACACAAGCAAAATCCCAAACAAATTTAGAAAATTACAGTAAATTTTAATACATTGAAAAAAAGGAAAAATCCAAGCAGAAGAACCAGAGATATGCAATTTCTCAATTCACTGTAAAAATAGCGCCAAACTGAGGAAATCGCCCTCTGTGAGTACGTGGTCATGCTGGACCGGGACAAAGTCAAATTTTCAGGAGAACTAAGAAGGAGCACAGGCCCAACACAGGACCAGGTTTGGCCAGCTGGAAATTGTACCTTATGTCCCAGGTGCGAGGTCTGCGATTCATTGCTCTGCAAGGCTTTGTGTTGCTTGATCTCGGTCAGATGAGGCTTCCAGTTGTGCGTCGAGCTTTGCGGAGGTTTGTGTTATTCGGCTTTGGGTCCGATGAAAGTTTCAGCTGTGCAGCGATGCTTTGTAGGGCTTGGCGTTGCTCAGCATTAGTTCCAATGAAGCTCTCAGCTGTGCAGCGCGGCTATGCGTAGCTCAGCGTTGCTTCTGAGGAACCTCTCAGCTGTGCAGCGCGGCTTTGCGTAGCTTAGCGTTGCTTCTGAGGAAGCTCTCAGCTGTGCGGCAAGGCTTTGTGGGGCTTCATGTCACTCTGCCTCGGTTCTGATGAAGCCTTCAGATAGGCAAGGAGGAATTATTTCAAGTGCCAACCAAGGGTTCGGGACCCAGGGGGCACCTCTTGGGGATCAGGACTAACTAAAGCAGAGGACAGCAGCTGGGTTCAAACAGGTCTAGTTGCAACAAGTCAACTGCGCAGTTGCAGGTAGGCCTCTGAGGTTTGTTGTGTCCCTGTAGCTCACTCGCACAGAAGGTCAGCCAACTGACCCTTGGAGTAACTCTAGGTATCCTGGGATGAAGGCAAGAAGGTCCAATCTTCCTTCTTAGATAGCAAGGCAGTCCTGCGGCCGCAGGGCAGTCCTATGGCCGCAGCGCAGTCCTTCCTGTGTACCTTCCACAAGTCCAGGAGTGTTCTGATGAGTGGCTCTGGACATCCAATATTTATACCTGGTGCTAGCCTTTGTGTGGGAAAACTTCCTGTCCTACCCCCACATCTGTTTCTGGAAAGTTCCTCCCTTCACCTGTCAAGACTCCAAACTGCCTGGGGGTAACAATAGGAGGGGCAGACCTGGTAGTAGATTCCTTTAAGTGTGAGGCAATGTCCTTTGAAGTACAAGTTGGGCTGGGGCAACCTGCCAAGACGCCCCATCCTGTCCCTACCTAAGCCCTATTTTTGTCAATATCTGGAAGGAATACACAAACCCCAACAGCAGAGCCATTCACAGCCATATGACCCAGGACACTCACTGAAGGCACAGATGATTAGGACAAGAAAATGCCAACTTTCTAAAAGCATTTTCGGAATCGTAACTTAAAATTCAACTTCACCATTAAAGAGTGTTTTACATTATAATTAGGGCTCCCGGTTTTATGGTATTTATATTTTTACCATTTCCGTCTGTATTTATCCATATTTATTTTTTGCAAATTTTACCTTTATTTATCCATATTTATTTTAGGTTTTGTGAAAAAATTAAGCTGAATTGTGTATATTTCTGCGTTTATTTAACTAGTTAATATGCACTCGTGCCTGAACGCCTGACAGGTTTCAATGATATATACGCACTCAGGTGGTAAAATATGCACTTGTAAGAAAATACATACATTTTAGTATCAAGGTTGTGCAAATCTACTGCTGTTTAAGGCTCTTTACTAAAATACTTTATTTTTTTAATCCCCTTGCCTGTCAATCCGCAAAGCTATTGGCCTGGCAGTCATGATTGACAGTATTTAGAATCACTCAAACACAACCCAATTTCCGTTTTTATCCACATTTAAAAATAAATACAGACATGAAAATAAATGTTTTTCTGTCTGTATTTATCTGTAAAAATCCGTAAAAACGGAAAACAGGGAGCCTTATTTATAATTCACTTGAATGTAAACAGCATATCTCTATCTGCTCCATATCCAAATGTATTACTTATTAAATATAAAAAGGTAACCAACCCAGTGTTAGTCACTGGGAGCGAAAGGCCTTGCAACAGTGAAAAATGGCCTTCGAAGTTTTTCACTGCTAGGACTCATAAAACCTAAACAAACATGTCCTGCCTTTTAAGCATTATGCGCCCCGCCCTATGAGCTTTTAGGGCCTGGCTTAGGGGTGACTTTTAAGTATTAAAAAGGAAGGATTAAGCCTGGCAAAATGGCAGTTTAAAACTCCAATCGAGGCTGCAGTGTCAGGCCTGAGCCATTTTTCAAAAGGCTACTTTAGTGGGTGACACAACAAGTGCTGCAGGCCCACTAGTAGAATTTAATTTACAGGCCCTGGTTACTGGTAGCCCCATTTACTAGAGACGTACAAGTAAATTAAATCTGCTGATTAACTGTAATCCAATCTTACCATGTTTGAATGAGAGAGCGCAAGCACTTTAGCACAAGTTAGCAGTGGTGAAGTGCACAGAGTCCTAATGGCAACAAGAGCGAATTCAGCAAAACAGGAGAGGTG
Source organism: Triturus cristatus (assembly GCF_964204655.1). Lineage (NCBI taxonomy): Eukaryota > Metazoa > Chordata > Amphibia > Caudata > Salamandridae > Triturus > Triturus cristatus. The sequence goes on along the minus strand of NC_140589.1, from coordinate 1,836,073,386 downwards.
AAAGCAAAACGTTTGGGGAATACCACGCCAAGGAAGTCAGGTCTAACACTTTTTTTTTTTTTTGCAGATGCTATTGAGCATCAGCAAAGAAACATTTTCTTTCTTTTTTTTAATATAGAACGGAAGCAAAAAAAAGTATTAGCAAAGCCAATATGTCAACACTGCTTTTAAAGAGACCGATTGGGTTTTGCCAATGTTTGTTTCAGTGTGGGAAGCAATCTAGCAGGCAAAGAGCTACATTGCCTGAGGTGCTGTAAATACTCATTCTGTTCCCATACACAAAAGATCCAGTGCTTCTGCAACGTCTCCATCAACACCCTGGACCTGCTCCAAGATCTGGAGGCGGGAACGGGGATAGAAAGAAGAAATGAAAATATAGGAAAACCAGACATAGGAAGGTATCATATTGTATATCAATGAAGTGAGAATACCATGTGCTAACTTATTGCACGATACTCTACCCTGTATTACCTGTTGCACATTGTCCACTTAAGTGACGTGTATTCTTCCTGTGGTCTCCTGCACTTGAGGAATCCAAAAATCTTGGAGAAAGACGTTAGTTTGAATTACGTCTACCTCCATAAGGAAAGCCGGTTTCGCCTTGTGCTGGATTGGAAGCTTGGACAGGGAAAAGTGATGGATGGAAATTATTGAATTCATCTGAAACACTGGTAATTATTCTTGCTACATTCCATTCCACTGTTTTATAGCTCATCTGTGTGACTACAGACAGTGACCAACCATATGCAAATTTGTCATGGCCCCATCCAAAATTTAAGTCCAGGCCAAACTGCTGTGCTGGGTCACGTCAGAGTGGGAGCACAAGGAACCTCAGATGTTACTGGAAGCCGGAAATGAAGACTTCCGAAGTAATTAACTAGTTAGAAGTCAAGGCTGGTCACTTTCGGACACCGAGATTAAGATGGAGTCGCAGTTATAGAGATGAGGCCCTTCTCGAAAGCAGCGACTACAGCAAGGGCTCACTTTCATCAGCCGTAGTGTTTTAAATGGACAGGTATGGTTTTCATTGCCTGCTTTGACTGTTTCTTGTTTCTACCATGTTCAGGATAGTCAATAACGACATGTCATGGGTTGCAATTGTAACACGTGATCTCTCCCGCAACTCAGACATGTTTGTCAGGAGATCTAGGGCCTCATCTATTGGGATGTGGCATATGGCAGCGCAGTAACTCACCTTGCTGCGCTGCCCTACATCAAAGTGAAAGGGCAGAAATGCACCTTTTTTTTTCAATATGGTGCAGTCCAGTTCTTTCCCCCAGCTCTGGTGCTGATTCGGCATTCTAGCGCCAACGCAGGAACTCTTGCACCATGGTGCCAGGGTGCCTGTGTTGTAGGCAGGACAGCTTTGGTGCAGGAAGGGGTACTTCCCTGCACCAGTTCCAGATCGCCATAGAGATAAGACTTATGCCTATGAAGGCAATGTATAGTTCCACCATCATTTGTGGGAACATCCAACGTTAGGGTGGTCCAGGGTGCGACCCGTTGATGAGGGGTGGAGGGAGTTGCAGTTCTGCAGACACACTGTTCTGACCCCACCACCTGCTACTATTTGGCCCTTTATGGTTTTGGTTGCCAGGCGGTCCTGGTAGCATGCTTGATCTCACAGCTTTATTCTACACGGGACACATGTGCCTTTTGTTAATGTTTGACATCAACATGTTGGAGTGCGGGGGGCTGTCAGCTGTCACCCAGAGAGTGGGCAGTATACCGCTGGCTACCTCCGCCTACGAGTGTAACGCACACATGCTTGGGGACTGTTAATGAAGCTCCTTGAAGGGGAGAATAGTGGCCCACTTATTCAGACGCTACGTATGTTTTGTTTTATGGAGAAGTTTGGGTAATTTTGAGTCAAGTCCTGGTTGGGGTGGTCTTGATGTGGGTGAGGGGAGGAGGGTTGTTGAGACTCAGATGTTGTACAGTGCATGTTGATAGACAATTACTCTTGCCACGCAGCGTCACTACACTATACACTAATGAGATCTAGTGATACTGACTGACTCCGAGGTACATGGCCAAGGACGCGGCCGGGACTCCAGTGTGGGCATGCTACGAACCCTCACATGGAGCGTCAGGGGGCTGAACGATTATAGGAAAGTTCGCAAAGCCCTGTTATATTTGTCGCGACATGCCATAGATGTGGCTCTTTTGCAGGAAACACATCTCCCACTCAACTCCCCCATGTTGCAACATCCATGCCGCTGGGTTCACCACGCACGCACGCGGTGTCCTCACATGGGTCAACCCCAAGTCGACACTTACTTTTGACCCACTGTACACGGATACTGAGGGCAGGTATGTCATGACTAGATGCTCTGGGAGAGGCATGGATCTACTAATTGTGAATGTGTATGGCCCAAATTTCGACAACCCTGAGTTTTTTTTGGCACTGGCGTACAGAGTGGGTGGTCACTTTGAGGACGCCCAACTCTGGGGGGTCAACTTCAACCTGGTTCAGAACCCCAGTATAGATAGATCGGGCAGACCCGAGAGACATGTCACAGCTGCTGCCAGGGAGGTTGAATGTGCGTTTCTTAGCTTTGACTTACGGGATGTGTGGCATCTGAGACACCCGAAATTAGGGGGCTATACACACTACTCTGCATATCATAACTTACACACACGCATTGATTATTGGCTAGCAGCCCGGGCACTCTGTGACAGGGTCCGCTCGTGCCAGGTATTGCCACGAACGCTCTCTGATCACTCGCCTATTCTATTGGTTATCGACACACCTGGCAGGTTTATGCCTCCATTCTCGTGGCGGTTCCCCCCTATTCCCTACTTGATACAGTATTCAAGGAAGAACTAGCTGACGCCATTGAGACCTTTTTTGATAAGAACGTTGGCTCTGTGAAGGACTATCAGGTGGTCTGGGAAACCTTTAAAGTCTACATTAGGGGGATCACCATATCAAAGCACTCGGGCGTCCTCCGCTCAATTCGGAAACGACTGAAGGACTTGGAGGGTAAAATCCAGAATCAGGAGCGCCGCCTGTAGGTAGACGCGGACGACTCGGTTGCGAGGGAACTCGCGGAGCTGCTGGGAGAATACCACGTGTCGGCTGACGACGAGGTCAAACATATGGGCAAATATGTCACAGGTAGGGTGTATGGTGAAGGTGAGAGGCCAGGGTCAGTTTTGGTGCAAATGCTTTGGAAACGCAGGGAAACATTGCACACGGTGGGGGTTAGATCGGCAGAAGGTGAACCTTTGACTGAGGTTACAGATGTGGCGGATAGATTCCGACAATATTATACAGAGTTATATGCTGCTAGGCACGGGGCCACAGACGAGGATATTCTTGACTATTTGTCACATATACGGCTCCCATGGCTCTCTAATACACATCACATCGCGAGTTCCTCATGCGACCCATAGAGAAAGATGAATTTCTTCTTGCCTTAACCAGTATGAGAGCGGGAAATGCTCCGGGATCCGATGGTCTCATGGTTTCATTCTAAAGGGCATTTCTAGATTTATTACTCCCACAATTGACTACTCTTTTCGATGATATGTGTGTCGCGGGCTCTATGCCCCCCTCCATGTCTGAAGCAGTGATTGTCGCACTTCTCAAGCCCGGTAGGTCTTCGGAGTACTGTGCATCATACCGCCCTTTGTCTCTGCTTAACGTGGACACGAAAATATTTGCAAAAATCCTTGCTAATCGCTTGGTCCCCTTAGTTCCACTTTTGGTCGCACCGGAACAGGCAGGGTTTGTTCCAGGTAGAAACGTAACTTATAATTTGCGAATGGTCTTCGGTGCATTACAACACATTAAGCCTGAAACACAGGCGGTGGCAGTCTTCTTAGATATTGAGAAGGCGTTTGATTCTGTGGAGTGGCCGTTCATGACACATGTTCTGACCAGGATGGGAGTAAGCCCAGTCTTCTTTCAATTAGTCGGTACCCTTTATAGTAAGCCCACGGCCCGAATAAAAATAGGCAACATCATAACGGACTCTATTCGTATTTCACGAGGCACGAGACAGGGCTGCCCATTGTCTCCATTGCTCTATGCCTTAGTAGCGGAACCTCTTGCCTGTGCGCTCCGGGAATACCATCAACATCGGGGTATGTGTTTTCCACGCTACAAAATTATAGTATCCGCGTATGCTGACGATACGCTTTTGTATGTCAGGCACCCGGAATCTAATCTCTCTGTAGTCCTTCGTGAAGTGGTGTGCTTCGGAGTTCTTTCGGGCCTACACGTGAACTGGCCAAAGTCCATCATCTTTCCGTTGACCCCAAACACTCCTCAGTTCGACCCAGACTATCCCTTGCAGTGGTCCACAGATGTGGTTAGATACCTGGGCATTAAAGTCCACACGATTCTGATATAGTCTTTAGAGAAAATTATGGCATAACCTTTAGCAAATTGGAAGATGATGTTGAAAGATGGATAAAACTCCCGCTGTCCCTTCTTGGCAGAATATCCATCATGAAAATGGTGGTGCTGCTTCGTCTTCTGTTTCTATTCACAAATATTCCTATGGTCCTGCCGCGCGTCTTCTTCGATCGTCTCACCAAGTTGATGGTTTGGCTGGCGTGGGTGGGTAAGCAGCCGAAGGTAAAGTGGCAGATATTGGTATTGCCTTACTCTATGGGCAGGCTGGGAGCGCCTGACTTCAACTTGTATTATAGGGCTGCACAAGCTGCTCATGCATATCAGTGGATTCACGGCGCCCCAGACATACCACACCTCCGTATAGAATCGGTAGCGACAAGCCCCCTTCTGCCCCCCGCAATGTTGTTCCAGGCTTCTGACCACTGGACATGCATCTTATACTCTATTAATGCCACTGTCCATGCCTGGCACCACCTACTGCACTTACAGGCAGGAGCGATACTTTATTCCCCTGCGGCACAGATAGACTGGTTACCACCTTGTAGGGAAAAAGGAGTTACGCAGGTGCTTCACACTCTAGGTATACGCACAGTAGGGGAGCTGTTTGACGGAGGGGTGGCCAGGAGTTTGGAGGATGTCCAACCCGCAGATCAGGAACCTTCCACATTGACTAAATTTCAGTTCCATAGAACGAGACATGCATTGAGGGAACTGCTGGGGGATCGAATACCTAGAACCACCTGAACTTCTTGCTTTAACACTGATCATCCAGGTGAAGTCCCCAAAACGCGTAGTTGCGACCATTTATAACTCCTCCATGGCATACAGAGCTAATCATTACACTAAGGCGCGCCTGGCGTGGCAGTGGGATCTGGTCGTGGATGTTACAGACACTGTGTAGACTTATTGCTCCACCAGTACAAAGCGAATCTCGCTTAACGGTAGACACCGGCTGATACATTTTAAATTCCTGAACAGTGTATATTACACGCCGGAAAGGCTACACAGGTATGGACTGAGGGACGATGCGCTATGTGACCGCTGCCATGCGCCATTGGTGGACTTCCTTCATCTGGCCTGGACATGCCCCGGCATAGCGGATTTTTGGATATTGGTTTTCAGGGAAGTTGGACAGATTATCAAGCTGGTTTTCGACCCAGATCCTTTGCTCACGCTACTGGGCTACTCTAGGTTAATCCCTAAGGGTGTACGATGATTGGTCGATATGGGAATGCTGATGGCCAAACGTAGGGTAGCTATACACTGGTCGAGAGGCCCTCTACCTACGAACGCCCAGTGGAAGACTGACATGACATTCTGCAGTACACAGTCGGAGCTTTTTAGTGAGCTGCTCCCACCATACAACAGACCCGAAAACTTTTGGGAGCTATACAATACTTATCGACACTCCACTGCCAGTAGTGTAAATGCCACCCCTACTCATACACACAGTTAGTATGCTCAATGCAAAAGGGTGTCCTCGTTCGCGCTGTGTGCTTGTCTGGTCTGCACCCAAGGCTAGAACTTATTTCAAGTGGTTGAATCATCAATGTGCCAATTGTATAGCGGACAGTGAGTGAAAACGCTAAGGTTTTTTCGTTTTTTGTGTAATGTATTTCTGGCCACATGTATTGTCGACAAATTACGTTATTCGATATAAGGTCTGTGTGTATGCACTGTGGTATAATAACTTGCAATGCTGAGTCTCGCAGTTGTATGTTTGCAGAAAATCAATAAAATACATTTTAAAAAAACATTAATTGGCGGCCCAGCGAGAGAAAGGGAGTGACACCTCTGCCCGTTGACAAAAGGGAGGTAATGGACGCCCCCATCTGCCTCCAGAAAGGCCACTCGGGCACCCACTGGGCCGCTGGCAGCATCGAACAACACAGAAACTGCCCAAATCGGCCCCCAGACTGCTCAAAAAAGCAGCCCACAGCTGGAACTGGACACTGACCCCTCGGACATTGCCCGAGTGCCCGCGTTACCTAGCCGACCCTGGCTGCAAGGTACGGTGCTTAGGGCCCAGTGCTGAGCCATGGCTGTGAGACTCAGTGCTCAGGGCCCAGTGCTAAACCATGGCTGCTAGGCCCATGGGAAGGAGCCCCGTCAGAAGCATTGTTCTCAATAGTGCAGCAGCTCTAGGGGTCCAATGCATGGCTGTGTTTTACTGTCCAGCCAGTGGACAGGGGTCTATTTACCTTGCTTACAACAGGTGCCATTGCTTCACCGCTTGCCCCTCGACAGTGTGCCTCCCAGTCATGATCCAGTGCTGCAAGGTCCCACTGACGGCTCCTACCTCCAGTCGTATAGCCCTGGTCCAGTGCTTCAAAGCCCATTGGAGGGGATGCCTCCGCTGAGCTTCATAGCAGTGTACTGCGCACATGCTTCCGTCAACATTGTTAGCGCTCCTGTGTGACCTCATTTCCATGCTTGCCACTAATGTGCCATCCTGTGTGGTCCTTTTGAGCTGGCTTTGGGCTGCTTTTACCTGGTTTGTGATCCTGCATGGTCTCAACGGTTTGAGTGGTAATCACGACTGGTCCCGCATACACCTTTTGTGCTGCCCCCCTGCTGCTACTTGGATGTCACTTGCAGCTGTTAGGTAGGATCTTCTTGCAGTACATCTGGCCTCACTTTGCACTCTCCCTTGGGCAGCAAGGCCCTAATTTGTTGGCTGGGCTGCTCGCCTTACACTCTGTCATATTTCCAGGCGGCAATAAAAGTCCATCGAGTCCCATTTTGTACTCTCCCTCGGGCAGCCTGAAGAGCATCCTTCATTTGATTTGATAACATTTTAATTTATAAAGCGCAACAAATGCCCATAGGCGTCAAAGAGATCTTACATTGCCTCAATGGTGAGCCAGAAACCCAACTGCAGTGCTCCATGGCTATCTTACAATACTTTTTATTTCCAGTTACTTCAGAACGCAAAAGCCACAGGCGCAATTTCCCAGCTGGTGGCGAAGCTTTGAGTGCGTCCAGTCCTGCCAGGTTGGTGTCTTTAGCGATTATGTGCAGTCCCAGGAGAGGGGCTGAGAGAATTCCACAGCATTAGTGTTGTATTTTTGCTACTTTATTATGTACCTCCTGGTCCTTTCACTTGGGCCATGTCCTCCCAATAGTCTGCCTCCTTATTTCACTTTTTAAAGACACAGTGCCTCAGGTGAGCAGCCGATGGGTGGAGAGTTCTGGCTGGGTGCAGTGCATTACTACACCTAACTAGCATTTTGGGCCTTTTTCCCTATATGCTTTGTAGACTTTGCAGAGCACCTTGAATGTGATGCCATCTCTGACTGGTTGTTTACTGTGGTGCTACGTTTGTAAATTAAGGCATATTCCATCTGCCTTCTTTGCTAGACTTTGTAGACTACCAATGAGCATTTTGGAGAGGCCGGTTTACATGGCGATACAGTAGTGCAGGTGGACACGAGGAGGGCTCTGTTTCGTTCGGCCTAGTGATTACTTTGAATATTATGCAGAGGAGGGATAGCTGGGGATAGATTCCTTTGATCACAGCATTGTTATATGTTATGTTGAGTTGTATAGTGCACTAATCACTTGAGAGGGTATCCAGGCGCTTGGGCAGGTGTGCAGGTGTGTGGTCCCCAAGGTGCTTGTACGAAGAGCCAGGTCTTCAGCTTCTTGGGAACTCAAGAAGTGAGGGGGAGGCTCTGATGTGTTGAGGGCGGTCTCAGGAAGCTAGGAGGAGGCTCTGATGTGTTGAGGGAGGTCTCAAGAAGCGAGGAGGAGGCTCTGATGTGTTGAGGGAGGTCTCAAGAAGTGAGGGGAGGCTCTGATGTGTTGAGGGCGGTCTCAGGAAGCTAGGAGGAGGCTCTGATGTGTTGAGGGAGGTCTCAAGAAGCGAGGAAGAGGCTCTGATGTGTTGAGGGAGGTCTCAAGAAGTGAGGGGGAGGCTCTGATGTGTTGAGGGAGGTTTCAAGAAGAGAGGAGGAGGCTCTGTTGTGCTGAGGGAGGTCTCAAGAAGTGAGGGGAGGCTCTGATGTGCTGAGGGAGGTCTCAAGAAGTGAGGGGAGGCTCTGATGTGCTGAGGGAGGTCTCAAGAAGTGAGGAGGTGGCTCTGATGTGTTGAGGGAGGTCTCAAGAAGCGAGGGGGAGGCTCTGATGTGTTGAGGGAGGTCTCAACAAGCTAGGGGGAGGCTCTGTGTGTTGAGGGAGGTCTCAAGAAGCGAGGAGGAGGCTCTGTGTGTTGAGGGAGGTCTCAAGAAGCGAGAGGGAGGCTTTGATGTGTTGAGGGAGGTCTCAAGAAGCGAGGAGGAGGCTCTGATGTGCTGAGGAGGGAGGTCTCAAGAAGTGAGGAGGGGGCTCTGATGTGTTGAGGGAGGTCTCAAGAAGCGAGGGGGAGGCTCTGATGTGTTGAGGGAGGTCTCAAGAAGCGAGGGGGAGGCTCTGATGTGTTGAGGGAGGTCACAAGAAGCGAGGAGGAGGCTCGGTGTGTTGAGGGAGGTCTCAAGAAGCGAGTGGGAGGCTCTGATGTGTTGAGGGAGGTCTCAAGAAGCGAGGAGGAGGCTCTGATGTGCTGAGGAGGGAGGTCTCAAGAAGTGAGGAGGGGGCTCTGATGTGTTGAGGGAGGTCTCAAGAAGCGAGGGGGAGGCTCTGATGTGTTGAGGGAGGTCTCAAGAAGCGAGGGGGAGGCTCTGATGTGTTGAGGGAGGTCTCAACAAGCGAGGAGGAGGCTCGGTGTGTTGAGGGAGGTCTCAAGAAGCGAGGGGGAGGCTCTGATGTGTTGAGGGAGGTCTCAAGAAGCGAGGAGGAGGCTCTGTGTGTTGAGGGAGGTCATTCCATTAACAGTGGATTGGGAAACACATCTGATTCCAAGAATGTCTCCAAGAGCGTATCTTTTGGGGTCGTTGGCGGGAGCATCTCAACACATAGGGGCAGCCCAAGGGTAGTGAGATGGGCTTGCGTTCTCCAGTTAAAGGGATTAGAGTCCAGGAGTAGAGGCAATGCGTCTTCATCCAGTGCAGGGAGTGGTCCAGGCACAAGGTGATGTCAGTATAGCTGCTTCAGTAGCTGTCTAAATGGAAATGTCATCTGCTCACTTTTCATCAATTTCTTGGGTCAAAGAAATCTTTCTAAATGCCACAAAGAGTTTGAAATGTTTATTGACAAAAAGAAGAATGAAAAGTCTGTGAAGAGTGGTGTAACTATAGCCCCAGCAGCCCCCATGGCGCGGGGGGGGGACCCCCGAGTTCGGAGGGCCCCTTCTGGCACTGTGCACGGGTGGCAGGCCCATGGCCTGAAAACACCTGACTGGGCCCAGAGCATGGGGGACCCCTCCATTTACTTTGCAGCCCCCCCCCCCTCGAGTTTCATTACGCCACTGTCTGTGTCAATCGACCAGATCTCCTGAAATGACCATTGGAGACATGTACTAGTAACAATCACATGTATAGTCTTCTAAACTGGAGGTTGCAGTCTTGATCACATGGTAAGACTTTACACAAAAATACGAGCAAGGGCTCAGCTGAGACAATGAGAAAGGGAGAACGAAATTTTCTAGCAAGAAAAATGTAAACAGTTTTCGGTTCAACAAGCTATATTATTATTTCTCGCCTCAAGAGCCAAAACACCAGGCGCCTCCATATTACAGGGGGACCCTTCCTATGGGTAATGTTAGCCTGAGCAAGAAAACAGGGCAGAAGCAGGCTACAGCTGTCCAATGCAGGCAGAGTGTGTTTAAGGGTTTTCACAACCCCTCCCTCTTCACTGCTCATTTGTGCAACTCAAGACACTTCAGTGGTCATTAATCAGTACACTTCCTGTTCCACGTTTCTTTCACGTGTTCTAGAGCATCATAATCAAACGTACAGTTAGACCATGGCCCAGTAGGGGGATGCCTTAGTCCCTCCCTACTGGGCCAAGGTAATCACTCTGTGATTGGTCCAGTACTTGGGCAAGGAAGGGGCACAGCGAACATCTGCACCTGGTAATTAGCTCGTCACACTGCATCTGGGCTGGGACAGGCGGGCCCACTGGAACAAATGAGGAGAGCCAGACCTCTGGATCCAACACAGGACGGGTTCGTCTTTGAAATCTTGGTAGGAAGAGATCAGGCAGCCCTGTCATCTAGGGAGGGAGCTGAGGCACTCAGGGAAGGTCTTTCCATAGACAACTTGAAGTCGCCATATTGGTTTGTTCCAAAATGCTGTGTGGAATGGTTGGTACAGGGATGGTGTGATAATGTGGCATCCTGCTAGGACTGGCCACGTGTGCTTGACTTATAGACCTTTTCACCCCTAATTAAAATCCCCTCAGTGGTGGCTGGTGACATTTGAAAGTGGCGGGGCGTAAAGTTTCTGTCGGAGTGCACCGTGGCGAGCAAGCGCAGCCAGCGAGCCCCAACATCTTAAGAGGGGTTAGGGGGGGGTTCTTCCCCACGAGAACATTTTGAAAAAAGAGTGGGTAAATGGTGCATTTTCAAGCAAGTTTGAGAAGCAAGAAGGTTAATAAAGCAATTGTGAAAGTGCAGTTATTACATTCATAAAAGGATGTCATATAACATATAGATAGAAATGTTTCTGAAGCTAGGCCCTTCCAGTGCCATGCACCTCTGAGAAATATACACGATGTGTGCCAGCAGGTATCTTAAGCAGATTTAAACTCTCAGAGTGATTCAGCCATACATAAATACAACAAGAGCAGGTTTAACAAAAAGGTCAAAAGAACAACGAATTACATGCATATAGTGAATGCAAGTGGCATCCAGATGTTTGCATTCTCATATATATTTGATCCAGACTCAAGCAGCATGACATTTAAGATTCTCATTCATTCAATGTGTAGGCGCTGTTTACATTGAGTTCAGCCATAAGCCTCAAATACAGATGTGCCCTCTCAGACGTCACTTTACATAGTCTGGGGGCACCGCTGGATAAACCTGCTTTGCATTCCACTATGACTGTATTTAGCAAACGATGGAGCAAGAGAGTGTGTGCATGTTAAGTGCATTCATAATCCTACAGGAGTCACGTGACAGAGGAAACGGAACATATCTCCTGTATTGTGGACATGCATCGCTTCCCCGCGATTTTCCAATATTTAGAAATGCATGCTTTATTTTAAATGTGCAAACTTTGCAGATAAATCTGAATTAAAAAAGCATCAAAGCAGGCGTTAAAACGCATGACCTAGAAAATTGCCTCATATTTTTTGCCTGCCAATAACCAGGCATATAACAAAATAAGGCGACAGCATCTGTGCTCTTAATCCCAGTCAGCACAGGGCGATGCGGTGGATGCAAAAACAATAGAAACACAGCACTGTACAGAAAGCGAGCCCATGAACTGCTTCAGCTGCACTGCCCATGCCAAACACAGCCCTGTACTACAAGCGAGCCCATGAACTGCTTCGGCTGCACTGCCCATGCCAAACACAGCCCTGTACTACAAGCGAGCCCATGAACTGCTTCGGCTGCACTGCCCATGCCCAAACACAGCACTGTACTACAAGGGAGCCCATGAACTGCTTCGGCTGCTTTGCCCATGCCCAAACACAGCACTGTACTACAAGCGAGCCCATGAACTGCTTCAGCTGCACTGCCCATGCCCAAACACAGCACTGTACTACAAGCGAGCCCATGAACTGCTTTGGCTGCACTGCCCATGCCCATAATAATGATCTTGCAGCGCCCTGCTGAATTCAGAGCAGGCATACATGCTATAATCCCAGACCAAGTACGGGCACATGGCAGCGAACGCACATCTCATCTGCCTGGCTGCACGAGGTGAGCCAAGCATTTCATTTCCTAGCTCCATGTCACAGTGACAAGTCAAACTAAAATTCACACCTGTGGTCTCGCTCCGCTCCCTCCCGGGAGCCCTTATTACACCAAACACTGGACAGGGCTTTTCGGACCTCTTAGCTCCCCAAGAAGGAAGATATTTCTATTTGACATGAGAGTCAAAATAACTTCTTTAGTCTACTTAATTCCTGATGTTTCATCTTTAAAAATAATACATACCATGTACAAATAAGTTGGGCAGCAAAATAAATAAAACATCAATTTCAGTTAATGTTGCTGTCATTTCTCTACGGCGATGTATCATGTTTTTAAATACATTAAGGTTGCAAAATAAACCGCATCTATCCCTCTCACAACAAAAACACACAAGCATGGCTGAGAATCTCCTACAGCTTCACATTTGAGCCAAGAATGTTCAGGCATAAAAAACACCATACCTCAATTGCCCAAAAACTCAAGGGTGTCTCAAAGATTGGGGCAGTTAGTAGCCTAGCCTTTGGGTTACTTCGTGTTTCAGAGCTTCTTTTATAACTATTGATAGTAAACATTATTTTCCTCTCCAACTTTTCTGTGTGATCTCCTGGCTTCTGCTTCCACCATGATTTAGAGGTAGAATTTCTGAGTCCACAGATAATTTTACATAAGTGCATATATTTTGTAGCATAACTCCCTATAATGATAAAATAAGGATGCAAAAGGTAACAAGTCCCCTCTGCAAGGCTAGGAGGCTAAGAATAGATCCCTTCTTCTGGGCCAAAGAGCTACAATCAAAGATGACATCACAGCCTCATCAAGGTCAGCATGGCTCAGCATGGGCTGAGTGTAATGCCTTAGTAGATAGATCACAACCGTTAATGGCCGCCAATAACTGTCAATCACTGACCTCTGCAAACCTTGTCGATGCCTGTGCGAACCAATTATAACCAAGATTCACACACACAATGACTCCGTCCCACCCAGCTGAATTGCCCTTATTCAAATGAAGGGGCCCGGATGTTCTATTTCTTTAAATGTACTAACACCGCATGTTGGGTTTTGACTCATTCGCCTCTGCAACACTCTGAAACGCCAGGCTGCCACGGAGTGACAGTATATGGAAGAACATTATATTTGTGATTAAGGATTCGAACAAGAGAACACATTGTGTGCTCGGGCCCACGCAGCGTGGACGTGTTTGTGCACACAGTGCATCCAGCAGTTCATCTCTATGTTCCATTGCAGGATGGTAATCTTCTTACAACGTATTTTAAGCGATGGTTTTCAAGTTCGCCTTTAACTTGGGGGTGAAAAACTCCCATGGTGTGCATTATCTGTACACAGGGAAGAATCCGAGTCTGTTTAACTCTTGTTAACCCCTTTGCTGCGGCGCGAATTCCGCCGCGGCGCTGGGGGTGTTTTAAGTGTGCGCGGCGCCGCTGTGCTCATGACGGAACCACGCCGTCATGAGTCACGAGCCACTGCCCACTTACGTTAGACGCCCGCACAGGCGGGGAAAAGGCGCCGCGTGGGCGGAGCGGCAGCCAACGGCCGCGGCATGACGGAACCACTCCGTCATGAGCACAGCACGACCGTGGCTCATGACGGAGTGGTTCCGTCATGAGCAGGGAAGGGGTTAAACCCTGGGACCATGAAATGGCTTTATACCACGCAAAACAGATACATACACCACTCCTAACTGCAAGAGCCAGCAAACAGCCCATCTGCACCATCTCTAGATCCTATTCCATGGTGCTTAGGCAACAAAAACAAGCTTTGGCATAGCCAATAGGTCTCGCCTTTGGGACCTTACAAGTGTTTAGCCATGCAACAGTTGATGTCGTTGCACCAAGGATATTGTGCTGCATAACTAAATACTTATAAGGTCCCAAAGGCGAGACCTATTGGCTATGCCAATGCTTGTTTTACTTACTACCATTCTTATTAGTGGCGTAACGAAAGTTGAGGGGGCCCCTCTGCCAGGTACACGGAGGGGCCCCAGCTCCAGATTTAATCCAGAGCTATTTGGCCTGAGTACTGTGCTGAGGGGGCCCCCTGAAGCTCGCCCCCCCCCTGCACCCGCGCTTTACTTTTAACGTTAAAAGTAAAGCGCGGGTGCCGCAATTATACCAAAAGTAAAGAAATAGATGTTTTTTCTATTACTTTACTTTTGGTATAATCGCGGCACCCGCGCTTTACTTTTAATGTGAAAAGTAAAGCGCGGGTGCAGTGATTATAACGTCATCGCGATCATGATCGCTGTGAAAGCGAAAGTGATCGCGATGACGCTCTCCTGAGTGCTGCTGGCTGGCCTAGCGCATGGCGGCTGTGGGCGTGCACGCTCGCATGCACGCAAGCACTAGGCCAGCAAGCTGCACACATACAAAATGTCTCTCCGAGCTAGCGCATGCGCTGGGCTCAGCGAGACCTAAAAAGGAAATGGATTTAACTCCCATTGGCTTCCCTGCAGCAATTCAAACAAAAGTGCAAGAAACAAAGATATTTTCCAGTGTGGCATGTGTTCGTGTCAGATTCCGCCCAAAGCAAACAGACAGTCGTGGGCTCCCAATCCTCGCGGAAGGGGGGGTTTCGTGCGGGGGTTACCGCGAGGTGGGGGCCGTTAAAATAAATTTTAAAACAACATTGAAAACTTACATGCCGGGTCCATGCCGCCTCTGATTCTGGGCAAGGTTTGCCCGCCTCTCTGCTGCTCGTAAACAGGAAGCATGCTCCCGCCTCCCTCCCCTTCTGTAAGCCAATCACAACGCTGCAATGGCAGCGTTGTGATTGGCACTGAGTCCCAGGCAGCGCCCAGCAGGGCACCAGTAGGGACGCCATTTTCGCAATGCATGCATGCAGCCTACATAGAGAAAATGTAGAGCGCGCAAGCCACTCCTCCATGACCCGCCCACATGCCCGCCCCAACCAGGCAATCCTCCCACCTGCACCCAACCAAGCATATTCCTGACGTCTGCTTTCTCGCAGCGCGAGAAGCAGAAAATAAAATTGTATTTTAAATACCATTTTATTTTCTGCTTCTGGCGCCGCGAGAAAGCAGTAGGGCGGCGCCCCAACGCCCTAATGGAGCGGCCGCCACTGACACCCCTGCAAGCGAGAGACAGTTGAGAAGACACAGGACATGTGAACGACGACGGCGAAAGAACGGTCGGCTGGAAGGAGAAACCAACTGAGTTTGACTCCAGCCGACCCCTAGAACCAGGATGGCTCTCTCCGGGGCGGTAGGCATGCCCACTTACGCCCCCTGAGAAACAGTCGGTTGAATGGACCTGCTGCGGGACACTCGATGGTTCCCGCAGGATTTCTGTGGACTTGTCATGGACTCTGCTGACCCACAGGAGCCATTTAAGAAGCCAGGAGGTTCAGGGACTTGTAAAGTGCAGCATGGAGGCTGTTTTGTTGGCTAGTTACAAAGGGCTCCGCAAGATGCCCAGACTCCTGTTGCTCCACTCCTGGAGAAAAGCACCAGGAGCCAGGCAGAGGACAGGTCTGGCATGGGGAGCCAGGAAACCTAGCTCCCCATGGAAGGGGCCCTGTTTAGAGGTCAAGAGGCCTGTTGAGAATACTTCTGGGGCCCAGGACTGGCCACCAGGAGGAAAACAACCCAAGGGGCCTTCGAGACGGGCCTGGAAAGTAGAATTCAATTTAAATGTGATGTGAGGCTGCCGCCAAAGGTATTTCCATTTTCCTGTTGTGCATTTTTGTAATTTAATGCATACTATTTAGTGATGTGCGTGTGTAGTAAAACTACTTTTCTTTTTTTTAAAGACACTAACTGGACAATGTTGCATACCAGTGAGCTGGGGTTACTAGTCCACACCACATCCCCTGAGTAGGCCTAGACTTCTCTGCTTTGCTACCCGAGAGAGTCAAGGGTTCCTGGCTCCCCGTAAAAAGACAATTGTGGATGTATTCATTTATTTCTTGAAAAGGACTCACAAAATTCACTAATAACACCATTTCTCACAGTATAGAACTAGGTGGCTGTGTGCTGTGCAGCCTGTAAGATAGCAGAGCTACTTATGCACTCTGCTGTCTTCTGCGCCTGACTTGCCAGACTCATTCTTGAATCCCAGCAGGGCCTACCCCGCTCTTCATTCTTGTGATATCAACGTTACGTATACTGCTATCTTGGCTAATACCAGCAGCACTCATTAATTGTGCTGTAATGTAGCAAAACTGTTTGTAGCTAAGCTAGAGCTGTAAAAGAAATTAGCTACTATCTACTTAACTTATTCATGATGTGCATTTTGAATTTGAGGCCCCACCCCGGGGGTTCAGGCACGTTTTGTTTATGTATTGGAACGTTGGAACATTCGGGAACCTTCCCGGGCCCTCTGCTCACCGGACACAGGACACCCCAGGCAGTGAGTGGTACGCCCTGCGGTACCCGCGCGGCTTGTAGTGTTCCAATGGGGGAACTTTTTCTCCTGCCACATGGAAGAGAGTGGGAAACATGTTGAGCGCTTCCGGTGAACGGATAGTGGGAAGGCCGGGCTGTGTGAACACTTCAGCGTGTCATCAGAGCCCAGAACAGCCCTTAATCCGCCCACGGCCCACACTTTAATGACTTTACCAGAGTGCCCGGCTGCAGGTTACACCATCCGCACGCTGGTGGGGCTGAGAAAGGACGAAGGTACTGGTGCATATTTACAAGGGCACAGTGCCACTGGATCGTCACATTTTCCGACGCTCCGATGGCACTGTGCCCTGCTCCATATTTACAAGGCGGCCCTAAGCCACTTTGGGTGGCTTAACATCGCCTTGTAAATATGGCCTTCCTCGACACGGTTTTCTGTGGAAAAGGGGCCTTCAATTGGTGTCGCTGTGGGCGTTCCCACGCAACACCCATTGCTTTTTGACACTGCCCAAGATTTACAAGGATCTGTAGATCTGAGGCAGAGCCAAAAACTAACGCCTTCCAAAAGGAGGCGTTAATGTTGCACAATGGGGAGAAATGCTTTTCTTCCTCCACATTTTTTGCCCTTTCTCTGTGTGCTACATTCTGCAGCACACATCGAAGGAGCAAAACTCCATTCATTTTTGTTTTTGTGCAGGAAGGTGTGCCTTCCTGCATAAACACAATTGGCACACGGGTGCCTGCGCTAGCGCTAGGAAGCTTGTTTGGCGCCAGCGCAAGGGAGAGCACAGGGGTGTGTCGTATTGACGCAGCTCGGCACAGCTAAATTGCTTGCAGCGTCGCATTCTGGCATTTCATTGTAAATATCCCCCTGGGAGCAGTTGTCATTAAACAGCGCCTAAAATGCACGAGGGAGGCCACAACAGCTGCTGCTCCTCTTACATGTCCCAGTCTTTATTTATGAGTAGAATCCATTTACAGCCCTCCTTGCAAGCAATGTGTGCAATTACTCCTGTTACCGCACATATCGGAATTATGAGGTTTGGTGCATACTGGGTGTGGTAATCTCCTTTAAATATAGGCAGGTGAAATGTGCTGAATGTAAAAAGAGAAACTTGCCCGGTATTTAGGGCTCGCAGATTTTGACTGCACCAAGGGGCATATTATCAAGAAACGGCGTTAAATTTATCGCCGCTTTAGCGGCAGAAAACTGCCGCTAAAGCGGCAATAATGGGCTTGATAATATGCCGCAGAGAATTCCCATAGAAGCCCATGTTCTGGTGTCAACCTGGGCTTGTATGGGAATTCTCTGCGGCATATTATCAAGCCCATTATCGCCGCTTTAGTGGCAGTTTTCTGCCGCTAAAGCGGCGATAATTTTAACACTGTTTCTTGATAATATGCCCCCAAGACTTTCGTGTTGTTACCCATTCTAATTCTTAATAGGTGATAATTATTGCATCTGTTAAAATTCAAACAACTCAATGTGCTATTTATCATGTCAAAAGCCAGACCAGCTCATGATGAGGGTCTAAGAAACAGGTCTTGATTCATCAGCCTCCCACCAGACCCGGCAAGAGCAGGTGGGCTGCTGTGAGGACGCTGCCTGTGGAAGTGAAGACAGCCGCCATCCCGCACTGCTTCTACCCTCCTTCAGAGGTGTCTTGGGAAATAATCTTCCCTAAAGAATGCCTGAGTGGGCTGAGCGCAGTGCTTAATTTGAGTTGGTGGTTTCCGGCGCTCTTCACCAGCACTTTATTGTCAGTATCGGCTCTTATATCAGCCTGCCACATGGTGGTGCTGTCTAATTTTGTGAGGAGCACAACAGCACGAAAACCTGTCACCCTAAGCGATATGAATAGCTTGGGCGACATGTATTAGTCATTTTTAGGTCGAGCCTGGGCAGCGCATGCGCTGTTCTGCGAGCCAAGCTGTATTGGAGTATGTACTTGAAGCCCCACATTTGTCATTGGCTTGTGTCATTGTCATTCGTAAATGCTGGCTTCTGATTGGCTATTAGGCTTGTTAGTCCTTCCATAGTACCGCCTTGTCTTCATTTGTAACCTCCCATGAGGACGGGCCCTTTTACTTCGGTTGTTACACGGTATGTCTTCTTTAGTCTGTAAGCGCTATTTTCTTCAATGAGTTTCTCTTACTGCAGGAGGGTCTCTCATGCCAAGTTGTGACCAACGGCTTGTTTAACTCCTAGCAAATGTGCAGGGGCCATGAGAGACAGAAGGGGGCAACTCAGGGATGCCTTTAGGGAGGTCAAAGGTGCATGATGTAAATTCCGCTCCATCTGGCGTGTTTATTTTCTGAACGAACATTTATGCGCTGGGACGCCCCGTTGTTGGGGCAGCCACGCGCTATACAAGCACTCCTAACATACCATAACATTATGTTAAACATGAATATGCTTTAGGTTTGCTCCTCCGCTCACTTGCTAAAAACCATGGGGCAGATTTACAAGCCCCTTGCTCCACTTTTGCGTCACTTTTAACATGGGAAAAGTGACGCAAAAGTGGCGCATGGGGCTTGCAAATCTGCCCCCATGACTTCAACAAAGGGCTCTTACCCTCTTTTCTCAATTTGTTCCTCTGTGAAATGGATGCAAAAAAGATAGAAACTCTTTGGCTGCAAATGTCTCTTTGGACGCACTCCCCCGCAACCGCGAACCCGACCCGAAGGTGTTGGAGCGCTTTACTGAGCAGTTCTCCAGTTCCAAGGTGGCAGCTCGCTGCGCTTTGCTCCTTGGCCCCGATTACCCGTAAAGGGTGTGCTTTCACCTCCAGCTTAACGTTTCTCTCGCTCACTTGCTTTTCTGCCCCTGCCCGCCACATTGCTCTGTCTATCGTTTACTTCCCTATGCCCTCCGTGCCCCTTCCCCCATCGTGCCATCATTTTTGCTTTCCCACAGCCGCACCCTCAGTTTTGCTTCCGCCCACCCTCCCCATCTGTGTTCCTCTGCTACCTTCTGTTAGCACCCTCCCCACACACACACACTTTTGAACATGCATTTGCAATGCAATATATGTTTTCAAAACCAAAACATAAGTAAACGGCATTGTCATTTACAATGCCAATAGCTCAAACTGACGTAATTGCGAGACCTGTTGCATTGCAAATGCTTGTTAAAATATATTAAAAGTCTGACTTGTCATACTTGTATGTGTGATGGTTAGTTATGATGGGTGCTGTCATTGCCACTGCCAGTGGGGGCAATGGGTCGTACAAGCGGCAGTGGCCTTATGACGAGGGCCCTGGCACTTATGTTTTTTACAAATTAAGCACCGGCTGAGAGCTTGTACTGGGGACAACCCGGGCTGAAAGTTGCGCAGTCGCTTTAACAGCAGCACCAAGGTGGTCACTCGTAGCAACTAAGGCCTTACCTACTCCATGCATACACCTCCGAGACTACATACTCTTAGCAGCCGCTCCCAGCACACCTCATGACACATTGTGCCCACGCATCTTGGTCTGTGATGTCATGTCTCATATAAGAATCTGGGCCACTACAGGGTTCACGTGACAGCTGTCTGCCTCTTAGTTCACGAATGACACTGCCGCTACGATGAGGATTCGGGCAAGAATAGTTCTTCATTAATATTTTAAAACAATCACTTTAACAGTACTTTTCAGTGCAGTCATACAATGTGACACATTAATGCAAAGTTTCTACAAATTAAAGAAATACACTTTTTTGAATTTTGAAGAGACTATCATATTTTATGTGATGTTTGTTGTATGATTTACATGGTAAACATTTGCCTCGGCTCGTGCCCAAGGACTAAGAGCCCAAGTTTGACGGACCCTTTACAGTCATCGACTCTTCACCTACAGCTGTCCGCATCGCTGAGCGAAAAGCATGGATACACCGGAGTCACCTCAAGATCAATCCGGCGCCAATCCACAACTAAGTGATGAAGAAGAGGAGGGCGTCATCTTTCCATTAGCCATCCAAGAACAAGAGGATGGAGACCGCATGGTGGTCTATGGGTTCCGACGCAACGGAGGCACCCCTCGCCCCGACATTTCATACAGAAAGTTATGTACTTATCTTGTAGCATTTTATATTACCTTTAGCATAGCAATTGCAATGTTTGGGTGGTATGCTGTCATTTCCATCTGTGTAGATGGCCAGGCTCATGTCAGCAATCAGGCCACAATTGCTAGCACCACTGTGCACCTCAGGTCACCTCCTCATTTTACTGAGAGTTCACACACTAAGAAAAGCACCCTCATGAGAAGAGTACAGATTTCTGTCAGCACTGCCAACCCCACTAGGAATAAAGGGAGCTTAACGTCCACAGTCAATTTCGTTAGCAGTTCCAACTCCTATATGCCCCCCAACCCGACCCTGCCTGTATTTCCTGACAACCATATGGACTGGGAGCAAGCAGTAGATCTTACAGTGAGTCCCCATAGACGGTCCCGCAGAATTTGTAGGTTCACTTTTGTTCCTCACAAAAAAAAGCCCCTTGTTCCTTACAAACCCCGTCCACATCCTCATGATTGGGTCAGTGCTCTTCAGGACACGGTTGTTTACACTGCCGAGCAGTATTTCATGCCCCCCTTCCACTCCCAACATCCCAACCAGCCAGCAGATGATCACGGGGCCCATAACGCCTTGTTGGATAAAATGTGGTACAGGCATATGACAGCAGTATGGAAAAAGGTAACAAAGGAGTCGTGTTTTGTGTGCTCACACATTCCCCATGCAGTAGGTGCAGACAAATTGATTTTTTCCAAAGAAATCCCACCACCAACTGCCAAATGTCTCCTCCACTTGTTTCTTTGCCGTATACACAGTCAGATCCAGCTCCTGTCAGCAGAATTTGACACTGTGTTTGTAAACGCCACAGAATGGGATTATAAATATGTCACGCACAGGGTTGTGACTAACCTGGCAGAGTATGAAAGGGGAGCCCTTGCATCAGTTCGGCTCTGGCTCGGCTCGCCCGGTTAATTTGTTGGCTCGCCAACCTTTATCAGATGACACACAAGATGCCAGGTGTGGCGACCTTGGCAAATAAAAGGCACTGGCTAGGTTACCCGGCATGCACAGGTGGCATCCTGACTATAACGTAACAATTGCTGTGTGTCCTTGATTGGTAAGGTGCCCATCTGCACCTATATATGCAGCCCACTGAGACTGCACCCGAGACCCCCCCCCCCAGAATCCTGGCATCTCAAAGGCCTGTTGTGGATCTGACGAATAGCACTTGTTACAACGCATGCCATTACAACCCAAGTCGTTACAGCGCCGCTTTGTTACATCGCGTCCATTACAACGCAAGTCGTTACAATGACTTGCTGTAGGGGGGGTGCTGGAGTTTGGAATAGTATAATTTACTATTCTAAACCCAGTGTGTGCAACAGGAGGGAAGGTGTTGGATTGAAAATCCAACACCTTCTGCCCCCTACAGCAAGTCGTTGTAACGACTTGCGTTGTAATGGCATGCGATATGAGATGCTGAATCGCTTTACTCATTGGGCTGATTTCCTTCGTTTTTGCCTGACATTATTTTACTCTTTTAGCTGTTTGACCTACTTACTTGTAGTCATTGCAGTGATTCTTCCAATCTCCGGTCCGCCGCGGGGGCTCCAGTTTGAGCGGAGAGATTGGACGTTTCATCACACAGCATCACAGAAAGCACTTCCCTTCCGGGGTATTGCGCTCTACTTCCATGGGGGAAACTACTTAACTCAATGACCAGCCGGACGCGAAGCGGACAGGAGCACGAGCGAGGTGCTGAATCGCTTTACTTATTGGGCTGATTTCCTTCGTTTTTGCCTGACATTATTTTACTCTTTTAGCTGTTTTTAACTTTGGTAACTTTCATTGTTTTAGCCATCTTATAGAAGGGCCTCCATGGTCAGTTTTGACCTACTTACTTGTAGTGATTGCAGTGATTCTTCCAATCTCCGGTCACCCGCGGGGCTCCCGTTTGAGCGGAGAGATTGAGCATTTCATCGCACAGGATTGCGCTCTGCTTCCGGGGGGGGGGGGGGGGGAACTACTTAACTCAATGACAAGACGGACGCGCAGCGGGCGTTCAAAAGGCAAGCCCGTCTGCGCCCGTTCCCGCCCAGATTGCGTCGAGGACCGAAACGCCTGCCCTTTTTAATCCAGGTACAATACCCACTATATTCTACTCTAATGATGAACTTCGGGCTATTGTGCCTATAGGCAAACGCAAAAGTTGTTCCCTATTAGAACCAGATCATGACCTGAATCTCTCAACCTGCCCTGGCTGGGAGTTAACCCTCACTAAGATTCCCATCAGGTATTATGAGCTTAAGAAAGCTGGGTATGAAAAGTACATGCACAAAATCAATTCATTTAAATGTTCTCTAATAAATGTAAGATCACTTGTTAAAAATAGACATGAATTGGCGCTCCATGTTGAAGCCTATAATACTTTTTTTTTTTGTTTAAGAAGTTTTTATTGAATTTTCAGAGAAAAAGAAAAAGAAAAAACAAATGATACAATAAAACAATTATTACAATATAGCGCCATAAGAAATATTATATAAACGAAGTTGGTTTATAATGATTAGGTCAACAAAAGGAAAAAAGGATCAATAATAGGGTAAATTGAGGAAAATGGCACTGGAGAATGGGATAGGAGGGAAAGAAGGGAAGAAGAGAGGAAAGACCAAAGAGGTGAGGGGGGAAGAGAAGAGAGAAAGCCAGAGAGAGAAGAGAGTAAAAAGAGGAAGAATTACCGCAAGGGAGGGTGCGAGGAGAGATAAACAGTAAAAGGAAGCCAAAGAAGATCAGTTTTGATTTTTTGGGAGACAGAAGAGGAGGAAACGGAAGCAATCCTATGTTCGTCACAAATAAAATTCCACCAAGTAATTGACGACAGTTTAGAATTATCTTTCCAAGCAGACAGGATCACTTTAAAAGCTAATGCAATAAAAAGGGCAAATAACCTAGAACTAGGTAAAACAGTTTCCATATCAGGAGCTAAGGAACCTAAAAAGATATTTACAAAAGATAAGGTTGCATTAAAGTTGAAAACTGACATGCATACATTCCAAATTGAATTCCAAAAAGATAGAACAGATGCACATTCATATAACTGATGGACTAATGTACCAGTTTCGGTAGAGCAGGACCAGCAAAGGGGAGAGGATGAGGGGGAAAACTTACAAATAGTAACAGGAGTAATAATGGCTCTATGATACAGAAAAAACAGAGATTGGGTTATCCTGGCTGCAGCCGAAACTTTAAATAATTTCGACCATAGTTTGTCCCAACTTTCAATAGGAAGAGAAAAGGATAGGTCCGTTTCCCATGCACTTTCAATGGTGGTTTTAGAACGAACATTAGCATTAGATAACAATAACTTATAAACAGTGGCAGCTTTGAGTTTATGCGCCGGGAATAGAGGATACAATGGTGAAGAGGGTGTTAAAGAAGGTGGGGCTGATGGGAGAGAGTAGGTAGCCAATTGGGTTTGTATAGCATTAGAGATAATAAGGTATTCGTTGTAGAAGGAGTCAGGTAGCTGATATCGTGTTTGTAATTCCTGGAAGGAGATGATAGAGAACCCATTCAAAAACTGATGGACAAAAATGATCTCCTTTTCCTTCCAGTATTTGTAATAGAAAGATCTACCTTTGTATTTGAGAAATTTGTTATACCACAGGGTAGAGGTTAAAAAACATTGGATAGGGGATAGGTCCTTAAGGAATGTATTGCACAGCAATTCACGGGAGTATTTTAGTACAAGGGTTTTTAGACAAAAAGGTGCAGTTGGACATAAATGTAACATGCTGAAACTGAAACTCTTTTAGAAGCGATCGCTCAAAGATAATCCAACGAGGTATAGGCGTATCCCCAAAATCGAAGGCCAATGAGAAAGATTGTTTAATCAAAAAAGCAGAGTGGTATATTTTAAAATTAGGGAAACGCACTCCCCCCTCTTCCTTGGGGCAAATAAGTTTGTTTAAGGCTATGCGGGAGCGTTTATTGTTCCATAAAAATTTAATACATAAAGAGTTTAGTTGGGAGAAAAACGTGTTAGGGATTTTGACAGGGAGCATAGAAACCGTATAAAGAATATGAGGAGTGACCATCATCTTAATAGTATCTAGTCGACCCCACCATGACAAAAATAAGGGGGACCAAACAAGGAGAAGGGATTTCAACTTATTCATTAGTGCGTTAAAGGTGAATTTAATAGTGTCCGCAATATTGGGGGCAAACCAAATGCCAAGGTATTTAATTTTGGAGGGACACCATGCAAAGGCTGTATCCGCAAACATGAATTGATAACAAATCGAATTTAAAGGAAGAACCTCCGTTTTGGTTAGATTGAGTTTGTAACCAGAAATGGAAGAGTAAAGATGGACTTCTTCTAAAAAGGGGGGAAGGGATTCACTGGGGTTGGACATGTATACCAATATATCATCCGCGTAGGCAGATATTTTAGTTTCAACAGAAGCAGAGACAAAACCTTTAATTTTGGGATTGGTTCGAATACGCTCAAGGAAGGGTTCCAAACACAGGATAAAAAGTAATGGGGAGAGAGGACAACCTTGCCTGGTGCCTCTGGATAGGGGAAAAAATTGAGAGAATTGGTTATTAACAAAAATACTTGCCCTCGGACATGAGTATAACAATTTGATAAAGGAAATAAAATTAGGGCCAAAACCAAACCATTGTAGAGTATGAAACATATACTGCCAATTTATACGATCAAATGCTTTTTCAGCGTCCAGAGACAAAGCAGCCAAAGGATCTTTATAATTTTTACCATGGGACAGGATATTCATGAACATTCTAGCATTATCGGAAGCCAATCTACCTTTGACAAAACCCACCTGGTCCGTCTTGATCAAAAGGGGTATGATAGAATCAAGTCGAGATGCAATAATCTTAGCGAAGATCTTGCAGTCGTAATTGATAAGGGAGATTGGGCGAAAATTTTTACATAAAGAATGGTCCTTGTCAGGCTTAGGGATAATGACGATCAGGGCATCCATAAAGGAGCCTGATGCTTTCGCATCAGCAATGAAGGAATTAAACAGCTGCAATAATTTAGGGGCAAACAAAGATTTGAAAGTACAATAAAACTCCACCGGTAATCCGTCCGGGCCGGGGGCTTTTGATTTCTTTAAAGCTTGAAGGGCGGTAATAATCTCTTGAAGGGTAATATCCGCCTCTAAGGCAGAAAACTCAGCATTCAGAGATGGGGGAGCAGGAAGTCCAGAAAAAAACTTATCAAGATTATAAGAGGAGGGGAATGTATCATCTGAGTAAAGAGATCGGTAGTAGTCATGAAAGACCGCTGCAATTTCTTCATCAGAGGACACCAGATTATTGGTGGATTCATCCAAGATAGGACCAATGGTCTTACGTTCAGAGCGAATTTTTAAATAATTCGCTAGCATTTTACCTGCTTTATTTTGCCCTCCGTGAAATTTAGATTTAATTCTAAGTAAGACATTGCAGGCATCAACAGTGGCAATTTTGTTAAGGTTGGTTTTGGCTATAATTAAACTCCTAAGTGAATCAGCATTTCTGGAGGAAAAATAGTCATGCTCTAGTTTTTTCAACTGTTGTAATTGGTCTTTATACTTTTTCACATTGGCCTTTTTCTTCCGGGACACAAAAGAAATAGTAAAAGCACGGAGCGCCGCTTTAAAAGCATCCCAGTTGTTAGAAGTGGAAGTGTCTGATGGGTTGTTAAAGGTGAAAAATTCATTAATAAAGGAGGTGACTTCTTTAATATAAGTTGTATCAGAAAGTAGGTGAGTGTTAAACTTCCAGCGATTGTATTTGGTGGAGGTGAGTGAAAGGTCTAACATAGCATAGACAGGGGCATGATCAGAGATAAAGATAGAGCCAATTTCAGATTTTTGGATACAAGGAAGAAGGGATTTGCTAATCAAGATATAATGAATTCTGGATCGGGTTTGGTGTACATTAGAAAAGAACGTATATTCCAACAAATCAGGGTTACAGGTTCTCCAGACATCATACATTGGGCGAGAGGCAATGGCCGATTGAAAGGATTTATGGGTCTTATCCGGTTGAAATTTGTACTTAGATAAGCGATCCGAGAAAGGATCCAACCATTGATTAAAATCGCCTGCTACAATAATATTGGGACAATCAGCTGTGGAGAGGAGAGTTTTGATATCATTCCAAAATTTTGGGTCTGGTTTCACAGGGCCATAAATGTTTAGCAAGATTAACGTTTTATTGTGTACAACAACCTTGGCCATTACCCATCGACCTGCGTCATCATTTTGAGAGGAAATAATTTGCACAGATAAAGTTTTGTGAAACAATATGGCAACCCCCCCCTTCTTGTCAACAGCAGGGGAAAAAACAACTTGGCCTACCCATTGTCTTTTTAATTTCAGTGACTCGACGTCATTGCAGTGAGTTTCTTGAAGAAAGGAAATTTGGGAATTAAGTTTAGATAAATGAGAAATTACCTTTTGTCTTTTAACAGGATTTCCAAGACCACGGACGTTCCACGTAACAAAATTACACATACGCAAGGGTCAGGGGAATGTGATACACATGGTGTGGAAATACTTCGGAGACACAACGACACTGGAAGACAAAATGCGCATAAGGGTTACACAAGGGAACAGCAAAACATAAAACCACCTTATTAAGAAGAATCAACAAGCCTTTGACAATGTAATACATAAAAAGAAGTCCAAAAGCACCATAATCATGAAGAAATGAAGGGAAAAGAGCGAAGAGGAAACATGGAAAAACTCGAGAGAAGAAGAGAGTGACGCACCGACCAGAGGAAGACTGAAATAAGAAAGAGCGCGAAAGAGCAGGTGAGGGAAAGAAGGTGAGCAGAGAAAAAAAAAGCATAGGAGAGCAGAGAAGGAAAACAGGTCAAGGAAAAGAATCCAGACCTGAAAGACATCAATAGAAAAGTAAAATTGGAGCGTGATGCGACCGGAGAGAAGACAGCGGTGTAATTCACATGGGTACAATTGGAAGCAGGACATAACATAGGTAATCATATAGCGGAAGCGAGATATGAGAAAGGGAAGAAAGAATTTGAACAGGAATAAGCAGTAACAAAGAGGAAGAAACGTGATTAACAAACGTACAATAAGCAATAAGCACTAAAGCATATGGAAAGCTATGTATAAGAGGAATCTAAGGTAACCAGAAAAAAGCTGTTAATAGCTGTTAAGAGCACTACACTGAAGCAGCAAAAAAGAAGAAGCGCTCAATGATTTGTGTCCATATTCCGAGAAGAGATGTTATTGAGAAACAGTTTTAGTTTTCCCGGGTCATCAAAGGATCTCGTCTGGCCGTCATGGGTGATCTTGCAGATGGAGGGATGGAGTATGCCATACTGGACGTTCAAGAGCCTCATTTGTGGACGCAATGCAAGAAATTCTTTGCGACGAGCATTGGTCGCATTGGAGACATCTTGTGAGATAAATATATTGTGCCCAGACCACGATAGGTGACGTTTGAGTTTAGCTGCTTTAAGAACAGTCATGAGTTCTGTGAACTCCAGAAACAGCATGATAATCCCACGAGGTTTGGTGGAATTCGGTTGAAGGCGACCTAAGCGGTGAGCTCTCTGTATATTCAAAGGTGTAGATGACTGAAGGCCCAAGAGGTCATGAAGGAATTTTCGAAGGAAAAGCAACATATCTGGACCTTCAATATTCTCTGGCAAGCCAAAAAGACGGAGGTTATTCCTTCGATTACGATTCTCCAAGTCCTCAGTATGGAGCTTCAATTTGTGAATTTCTTGTTCCAATAACGGAATTTTTATAGCAACATCTTGAACGTCACTGACGCGTTGTTCTAACTCAGTCACCCTACCTTCCATGACAATCCATCGGTCCTCAATTTGTTGCAATTTTTCGTTTGTGGCGGCCATAAAAGGCTGAAGACCACGCACTTCCTCTAGTATGTTATCCAAAACTGGGCTTTGCGAGGAAAGAATAGGCGAGGGCGGGTCATTCTTCAGCCTTTTAGGCTTTGCGCCAGAAGAAGACGGTTTATTTGGAGGATGGGAATCATTAGACATCTTGGCAATTTGACGAGATGCTTTTTTGGCGGGAAAAAGTACACGGAGTTCTCTCATACACTGTAAGGTTTTTTTTTTTTTTTTTTTTTTTTTTAAAAAACCTTTATTCGTGCATCTTAAAAGAACAAATACGGGCCTACAACCGTCAGGCCGGCCACGATACAATGAAGCACTGATACCCACATTAAATCCCCCGTGCGTCAACAGTCAGGATTAACAACAAGTTATGGATCACATGCTGGAGATATCTTTGACACCCGGGGAAGGAGAAGTGAAGGTTAATTTTAAGTTTTTTAGATAATTTTATCAAGAAAAAAGTCAATGAAGGATAGGAACAAAGGAGACTCGAGTCCGCAAGATAGCCTCACCACACGGGAGAGCAGCAACAGCAGTAAGAACAACAATTGAAGTAAAAACTCAAACAGTGAGGCGGTGCAGAAATATAAAAGGATAGTCACATGAGCAAGTACGCACCCCTCCGGAGCCGCCCCCACTCGATCCACCCCACACCCGGACCCCGAATCGAAGAAAGTAGAACGCAGAGACATAAAGGAAAAAAGGCCCATAGAACTAATTAAGAACAGAGTATTACCCCCCCACCCTACACCAATGCGGAGGCTACGGCCTACCCCCCCCCCAGCATAGTGCCTGTCGCCCAATGAACCCGAAATATAGAGGAGAAAGAAAGTAGGAATAGAGGAAAGAAAGTAAGGAAACAGAAAAGAAGGCGGGGAGGAGCCCACGGGACACCAGAGCGCCCCAAACCATCAGCCAATCATGGCCCCCACACACTGAGAGCCCACTACGCCAAAAAACGGCATGCGAAGATACCATGGCACCACAGTGTAAGCGAAGGGATACAAGTCGCAACAGTGCGCGCATAACATACATACAGTTCCAGTCCCAGGCCAGCCCGTCCATAAACCATGACAATAGAAATCAGTCTAGCCCTGGCCCGATCGCGGGCTTGGGATTAAACCAGCCCCTGCATGAAGGCCCCGTGTCCCGAACAAACAAAAACAAGATGGTCGCTTGTGAAAGGATGGTGAAGTAGGATCACGAAATGGCCGCCGCCCATCGATTAAGGTCCCTCTTTGCACCACATAAAATCCAAACCTGGCAAGTAAGGTACAGGAGTTCCACAAAAAGTCAGCAGTGGGCCACCGCGAACGGTTCCTCGAAGCCGTTAGGCATCTCTCAACAGGATAGTCCAGTGGACGCGGTGAGGCAGGCAACAATGAAGCAGGCAGCCATGACCAGGGGGACAAAGCATCCGCAGTTGAGGTGTAGAGCGGTGTACCCTGGGCGCCGGGAGCGCCAGGTGAAGGCACCAGTGTAACACAGTCACACACCGCCGTTGCGTCCCCGCAAGCGGACAAAAGCACCGGGAGACCCACGCCCTGTAGATGGCACACAGTGCGCTGACGACCCGCGGCCGACAGTATGGGGTCAAACCGCTCACTCAGCGCCTGCAGGCCAGCGCACATCTGTAGTTGGAAGTCCCGCAGGGCAGCCAGAACGGAGCCGCATGTAAGCGGAGGCTGGGCCCCCACAGCGGCAGCAATCCGGGACGGCACCGTGGAGCTGGTGTCCGGAAGAGGGGGGGCGAAGTGGGCAGCAGGCGAGACCGGAGTATCGCCCCCCAGCCGCAAGCAGGCACTAAACGCCATGTTTTGCCGCTATACGGTGCAATGGCCGGGGGGGGGGTCGTAGCAAGGAGTCAATTCCCCTCAGGTCTACGCCGCAACGGGAAAGGCCAACAGTCGCTTCTCTTCTCGCAGGTTCCCTCCGCCGCTGGCTAGGCAATAGGTGAAGGGGGCAGCTGCCTCCCACAGCGCGGTCCTCAGAGCGGGGCAGGGGACCCGCCGCACCGGGGCCCACCCCACAGCTCCAGCCCGTCCGGCACAGGGTGCAGAAGGTGTCCGGCCGTCCCTCTCCGGGCTCGTCCGGCAACGATCCGTGGTGCGAGGTGAAATCGGGACCGCGGGGCTCAGGTTAGCGCTAGCTGGTCCGGCAACTGCGGAGCTTCCAGGGGGCCAGCAAAGGCCGTAATGGCGCAGGGTTTCAGTGCAGAGGACAAAAGCACCCAGAACTCGGGCATCCGGGCGGGCTGAGACTCCGGGAAAGCGGCAGCGCGGTCAGCGCGTCTTCGCACACGTTGCACCTCGAAAATCGGCGAGGATGGGCATCAGGATAGTAGTCCGAGGCCACGGACCGACGGAGCCGGGCGCTCAAGCGTCTGCTCCGGTCGCCATCTTGGCTCCTCCCCCTACACTGTAAGGTTTGACAAAGATATTCATAAAGCCACTACAGCATCACCTTAGAACAAAAAGAGAAAGATACACAAAGCTGCAATGCATCCAGCCTATGGCTCTGAAGATACCGGAACATAGGGGTTAATCACGGCTCCTCTGAAGAAAAGACAAAATTATGAGACCTTCTCCGGGGAGAGAAACGATATAGAACAAGCATGGCCAGGGGCTACTGGCGACTGTTGAACTTGGAACAGACTCCCTCTCGAAGAGAAATGAAGCAGTAAAGCATCAAAGCATGACTGGATCCAGGAAATGCGTGCGCGGTGTTTCAGGAATAGAATGTCGGCGCCTCGATACAAAATGGCCGCCGTCGGGCATTACCTCAGGAAATCAAACCGCCACGTTTCCAAGGGATAGGAGTGGAAAAAACAGCCAACGAGGAGCAATTCAGAATCACGCCATGTTCCGCTGGTAAGTTCTTCTGGAGACAGTGCCCGTAGCTCGCTGGGAAGCCTTCCACACAGCTACATAGCACCGCGTCCGAGCGGAGCTAACGGAGATCCGCCATCTTCCCTCGGCGTCCAAGCCACGCCCCCCAAGCCTATAATACTGATATCATTTTTATCACTGAAACTTGGGCACACAAAGCTTCTGGCCCAGACCTGATTGTAGCCAAACCCTCTGGATATAAAATGGTGCATGTGGACAGGATATCAAAGAGAGGAGGTGGATTAGCTATCATTATCAGAGATAGTATCAATATAAAGTACACGGTAGGAACAAATACTGCAAGTTGTGAAAATGTTATTTTTCAAATTGAATTAACAAAAAACTACTCACTTAATGGTATACTTTTATATCGCCCCCCGGGTTATAGAGAAACATTTCTCACTAATGTGAACACCTTAATCGAGCACTCTGTCACGAGCTCTGATTGCTTAGTTTTAGGTGATTTTAATGTTCTCCTAGAAAATGATAATAACTGGGATGCTATCCATTTATCAGAACTCATGGAGACAATAGGCCTTGACCAAAGAATTGAAGCCCCCACCCGCTCAGCGGGTCACACATTGGATGCGATGTTCTCAAATATTCCCTCCCTAGTAGTTACAGATATTCTTCCCATAGCATGGTCTGATCATAAGGCTATATTCTTTTCTATTAGCCCCCCCGCGGTCTCAAAAAGTGGCAAGAGTGTCCCCATCAAAGACCATCATCTCAAGATCATGGAGTAAGATAAATTCACAGGACCTCAATACTATCTTGTCAGACACACGTCTCACAATAAATACAGTGGACGATGATGCAGAGATAGCTGCCCGTAAATACACTATCTGGATAAAGGGGGCCATGGACCTCCTAGCCCCAGAAAGAAAATAGAAACTCCGCTGCGAGACCCCTTCTGAACCCTGGTTCTCGGAGACCTTAAGGTCGCAGGAACAAACCTGTAGGAGACGCGAGCGAATTTGGAGATCCAAATACGACTCGGGAGACAGAATGACCTAAAAAAAAGCCATTGCCGAGTACAAATCTCTGATACACAGTGCGAAAACTAAATACTTCACTGAAAAGATTCTGTTGGCTGAAAATTTGAGCAAAGAACTTTTTAAAACAATAACAAAATTATCAGAAATGGAACCAAATAAACCCAGTACGTCAAAAAAAACTCTCTGTGACACCCTTGCTAGCTTTTTTCAAGATAAAGGTCTTTGATTCCTTTAACCAAAACCATAAGGAAAGATCCATTGGCCCTGTGAATAACTCTCCCACAGTCCTCGATAGGTTCTCCCCTCTCGATAGAGAGCAGGTTATGAAACTCATTACAGCTTGCAAATCAGGATCCCCACTAGACCCCTGTCCCCCTAAAATCATACATCTAGCTCCCAAGATGTTCGAGGAACAACTCACACAAATTCTAAATAAAGTGCTCAACACAGGACGCATTCCTACTGATTGGAAGATGGCATCTATTTCCCCCATATTGAAAAAAAGTAATCTGGAGGCCATGGAACCCAGCAGTTATAGACCCATCTCCAGGCTTCCCTTCGCAGCCAAAATACTTGAAATGGCACTAAATACTGAGCTGATGACCTGTATTGATGATAATAATCTGCTGGATTCTTCACAATACGGTTTCAGAAAGGCGCACAGCACAGAAACCCCTTTGCTTGCCGCCTCCGAAGAGATCAGATGGGCTTTGGATAAAGGTGATCAAGCCGTCTTGATATTCCTTGATCTCTCGGCGGCATTTGATACGGTCAACCATACCATATTGATTAGCCGGGGACATAGGAATTAAAGGAGTTGCCTCAACCCTTCTACAAGATTTCTTAGCAAATAGAAGAAACCATGGGCCAAATGTATCAAGCATTTTTGAGTTCGCAAAAGGGCAGATTTGCAGAATCTGCCTGTTTGCGAACGCAAAAAATAGGTTTTTGATGCAGCAACCCTAATTTTGCGATTCAGTAAACTGTCACCGAATCGCAAAATGGGTTTGCGATTTGGTATTAGGAAGGGGCGTGTTTAGGGCGTCCCTTCCTAATACCAAATGACATCGGTATGTATGAATGTTTTGTGACCGCAATTGCGGTCGCAAAACATTTGCATTTTACCACCTACTTCAAGTAGGTGGTAACCCATTCGCAAATGGGAAGGGGTCCTCAAGGGACCCCTTCCCCTTTGTGAATGTTTGTAAAACTATTTTTAAGAGCAAGCAGTGGTCCCACGGACCACTGCCTGCTCTTAAAAAATGAAAAGAAATCTTTTCATTTTTCGTTTTGTAAAGCATCTAATTTTCCTTTAAGGAAAATGGGCTGCTTTACAAAAAAAAAAAAGATTGCTTTATTGAAAAGCAGTCACGGACATGGGGTCTGCTGATCTCAGCAGGCCACCATCCCCGTGATTTTTGCGACTCCTAGGGGGTTGCAAATTGCAACCTACCTCATTAATATTCATGAGGTAGGTCATTTGCGACCCTTAGGAATCTCAAAAGGGGTACTGTACACCTTCATACATTGCATTTTGCGATTTCCTAATAGAGAATCCTTGTGATTCGCAATTAGGCAATCGCAAATTCCTAGCTACATACATCTAGCCCCATGTGTCATTGGGCAACTGTACATCCGAGCAATTTAGTCTGCCATGTGGGGTACCGCAGGGTTCTTCACTAAGTCCCATCTTTTTCAACCTGTACGTTGCACCCCTGGTGAAACTGATAAAGTCCCTGAGTTTTTCGGTAGTGTCTTACGCTGACGACACACAAATTGTGGTGTCTATCCCCAAAGATTCAAAAGAGGCGGGCCATAGGTTTACCTCTTGTGTGATGCAAGTTGACCATTGGATGAAAACTAATTGCTTAAAGCTAAACTCTGGCAAAACAGAGGTGCTACTTTTCGGCAACGATAGATCTGTTTGGTCTCCCAGCTGGTTGCCCCAGAATATGGGACATTTGCCTACTCCAGCTCAAAAAGAAAGAAACGTGGGAGTCATCTTCGATGATAAGCTCCATTTTGATAATCAAGTAAAAGCTCTATCCTCTTCAGCATTTTACACACTGAAACTGATAAAGAAAATCAGACCTTTTATCCCAAATGAACTTCAAAGATTGGTTGTCACCTCTCTTGTGTTGACCAAGCTGTATTATGGGAATGCGCTATTTCTTGGCATCCACAAGAAGTCTCTACAGAAACTACAAACAATACAAAACGCGGCAGCCAGACTTATCGCCGGAATTCCCAAGCATAAATCATCAGGGCAAACTTTGATTAACCTACACTGGCTACCTATAGCAAAATGTCTAGAATTTAAAACAATATGCATAACTTTTAAAGCATTGCATAACTCTGGACCCAGCTATTTTGTTAGTAAATTAGCCTGGTAATTGCCAAGCTGAAATCTCAGCTGCTCGGAAGCGAGGCTACTATCTATCCCTAGATCAAAGCTCATGGTCTGGGGTGGCCGGAGTTTTTTGCTAAAGGCAGCCACACTTTGGAATGCACCACCTTAACCCATCAAACGATGTGCTGACTTCCCGAGGTTTCGGAAGCAAGTTAAAACCTGGCTGTTCTCTAACCTATAATTAAGAATTATCTCCGTCCAGCCCTCGCATCTTCCTGTCTGCTTCAGCGCCAAGACGCCCCCGGGTATTTGAGCGCTATATAAACCCTAAAATCAAATCAAATCGATGTAACAACACGTCGTTGTAACGACTTGCGTTGTGAAGGCATTACGATGAAATGCCTGTATTGTATTCGATGTTGTCTGGTCTGACGGTTCAGAGATCTGTGTTTGATCCCATGGTTATATGTGCGTATCACAGCAGGTCCAGTCAGCCTTTCATCCTCCCAAGGTCTATAAAAGGAGTGCCAGGAGGGGTGAACGTATGATTTACAAATAGGATATATTTATAAATACATTTGTTATATTTATGAATACTCATTCTGTTAACAATGACACATATTGAAATGTTTTATAAACACATATATCATACTTACAAATACAGGTGGTGGAATGTATACAAATAAATATGCTAGATTTACAAACATATAATATGTTTACAAATACACGTGATGGTATGTGTAGGAAAGTAGGATCTGCTTCTTATGGTTACCCCCCCCTTTTTGCTTGATATAAAACTGTTTTTCACCAGTCTGACTGGGATCCTGCTAGTCAGGACCCCAGTTGATCTGCTTTCTTCCTAAACTGTTATGTTATGTACTTAGGTATACTCCAGATTGGATACTGGGGTACCCTTGTCAGTCCCTAGTATATTGTACTCATGTGCCCAGGGCAAGCTACCCCAGAGGCCTCTCATGGGTTGGAGCATGTATCATGCCAGCCATGAGAGGCCATGCAAAATAGAATTACAGGCCTGCCAATGCAGCCAGTGTAAGTTGGTGCATGCACCACTTACTAAAGATATAGGTTTACTATATCTATGGGGCACTGCACTCAAAAACTATAAGTCACCCCTATAGCAGGCCTTTATAATACTGAAGGCTGGGTGATTGGTTCACAGTGAGAGGGTGCCCCTGCATGAGCAGGACACCCCTGCAGCCTACGGAGTCCAGTCTCCTGGGTTGTCAGTGAAGCAGCCATGTACAATATATAGAGGGGCATTACGCGATCGTGTGATGACTAACTCTAAAACGGCTGAAACAAATCCTATAGTGTTTGGTGTCAAACATGTTGGAATCATACCCCCACACCGGTAACCGGCGTGGGAGGTATGATTCCACCCGTCAGAAGCGTATAAAGCGAGGGACCTGCCGTCCTCACAGAGGGTGGAATCAGTGTAGTGATAGTGATGCAGCTTCCGGCGCTCCAAGCATGACGTCAGAGGTAGAGAGAAGGAGGGGCTGCAGGGCACCTGCTCTCTCCCGAGACCAGAAGGACACACATACAGGGACACCGGCCATCCTAGTCTACTGACAGACACGTCATCAGATGGGCACACACATTCAATGTCGCTGTCCAGCGTCAAAACCAAACATACTTTGAGACCAGATTCAGAGAGAGGAGTGATTTTACTTAAGAAAGCATCACACAACGCATTGTTCAATGTGTTCAAATACAAAGGGGGATATGTACAAGGAAGTGGTGGAGTGCAGCGGAGCCTCCTTGGCTTAACGCGGCACTCTGCTATGTTGTTATGTTATGTTAATTTATTTGTAGAGCGCACGATTACCCTGAGGTGTCCTGGCGCTAGCTCAACTCTACTGAGAAACATTGTGGCACGGAGAGCAGGTGTGGCTGTATGGGGTTCATTCCTGAAAAAGCCAGGTCTTAAGTTGCTTCCTGAAGGCTAGAAGGTTTGTGGAGTTCCTCAGACTCCACGGGAGGGCGTTCCAAGCTTTGGCCGCACCTGTGATAAAACTTCTCCCTCCCCATGAAGCTTTCTTCATGGGCGGTTTGCTCACGCAATTGGCTCCCGATGAACAAAGGATTCTTTTGGGAGTGTACCATCGAAATTGGTGGGTCAAAAACTCGGGACCCTGGCCATGAAGTGCCCTAAATACAGTGCACAGTGATTTGAATTTCACCCTTTTCCTAATGGGAAGCCAGTGTAGTCTTTTAATTTCTTTGGCTACCGATGTGAATTTAGGGGTGCCTGCTGCTGCGTTTTGCAAGGTCTCTAGTTTATTCAGATGTCTCTCTAGGGTGTTTAGATAGAGCCCATAGCAGTAGTCCAGTCGGGATAAAATAATGGATGAGACGACTGTTCGTAGGCTTTCTTCTGGCAAGGATGGTTTGACCTTCCTTAGCAGTTTGAGGGAGTGAAAGGTAGCTGAGGTGGTCGCCTGCCACTTCTTAAACGCAAGGCTGCACCATATTTACAAGAATGTGGTGCAGTCTTGCGTTTCCCCCTGCGATGGTGCTAAGTTTAGCAACTTAGCGCCAACGCAGGCACCCTTACACCAGAGTACAAGGGTGTCTGCGTGCAGGGGAGGATTGTTTATGTGTAGGAAGGTGTCCCTTCCTGCACATAAACAATCCTAAAATGCCATTCTGTCACTTTCAAGTGTGCTGCTTCATGCACATGAAAGTGACAAAATGGCATCTTTTTAAAGGTTTGTTTATGTACAGGACGGGACACCTTCCTGTACATAAACAAACCATGGCATTTTGCTTTTTCCATGTGTGCTGCACAAGGCAGCACACACGGAAAATGCAAAAACGAGGAGAAATAATGCATTTCTCCTTGTTTCGGCAACTGAAGACCCGTATTTACCTGTTCTTAATTTTGGCGCTGCCTCCTATGTACGCCACCCTTGCACATAGGGGGCAGCCTCAAAATGAATAGGTGTTGCGGTGGAACGCCCTCCGCAACACCCACTGCCCACTCCTTTCACGCTAACCATAGCGTGAAAGAGGGCCTTACGTGAAAGGCAGCATTAAGCCACATTAAGTGGCTTTACGCTGCCTTGTACATAAGACGCAGCCCCTATCGCCACCCCAATGTCGGTAAAAGTGAGGCTGTGGTGGCGATAGGGGCTTGTGCATATGCCCCACAGAGTCTTACTAAAAACACATCTTTATGCATAGTATTTCATTGAGAATTCGATTGTTACTATTTACAGCCCCTCTCGGGGGAGGGCACAGAAACCCAACAAATATATACCCTGCAAAGGATCATGAAATCAGAATATAAGACCATGAGAAAGATTAATCGCATATTTACAAAACCAGTAACCACAGAACCACTTAATTTATCTTTCCTGCATGGGGTGCCCATGACTCAAAGTGGTCATAGCCATGAAAATATAAAACTGCAGGCAGCCCACAAATAGGGAGCGTAGCCAGGCCCACCTGCAGGCCGTCCCGCGCTCTGAATGGACCCATGCCCATGTAAAACAATAGAAAACCGTGGGCAACCCCGAGGTAAGGCTAGAAGCCAGGACCACCAACAGGTCACCATTCGCTCTAAAGAGACCCGTATCCATGTGAAACAACATAAAACCATAGACAACGAACAAATAGGGATCGTAGCCAGGTCCACCTGCAGGTTGTCCCGCGCTCTGAACGGACACATGCCCATGCAAAACAATATAAAACCGTGGGTAACCCAGAGGTAGGGCTAGAAGCCAAGACCCCCAGCAGGTCGTCCCTCACTCTAAACAGACCAGTACCCATGTGAAACAACATAAAACAGCAGACAACACCAAGTTGGAGCTAGAAGCCAGGACCACCAGCAGGTCGTCCTTCGTTCTAAACAGACCTGTACCCATGTGAAACAACATAAAACCGTGGGCAACCCCGAATTAGGGTTAGAAGCCAAAACCATTAGCACCAGAGTCACGCGCTCTAAACAGTCCCTTACCTATGGAAAACAACATAAAACCCCAGTCAACCTCGAGGCGGGGCTAGAAGCCAGGACCACCAGCAGGTCGTCCCTCGCTCTAAACAGATTCGTACCTATTTGAAACAAAATAAAACCGTGGGAAACCTGAAAATAGGGATCGAATCCAGGACCACCAGCAGGTAATCCCTAGCTCTAAACAGAACCGTACCCATGTGAAACAACATAAAACAGTGGGCAATTCCGAGGTAGGCCTAGAAGGCCCCGACCACGAGCAGGTCGGCCATCCCTGTAACCAGCCCTGCACCCACCTGAAACTTTGAGAGCGGAGTTCTCCTTTCATGGCCTTTCTCTTTTTTAGTTAACTGGTGCACTGCCATCTATGAGAATGGTGAGATGAAGGTAGTGACCCCCAGGCCAGCTGGAGCTTTCATGCTCACTGCCCATCCACTGCTGAAGACTGCCAATGGGTCAGTGTGAGAAGTTGGCCTGGTATATGCTGTCCACTAATTAAATTGGGCACCTTGTCCCGGTCCAAACAACCCTTATGGTGATTTAAGAGGTCAAAGATGACCTTAGAAAGCTATCCAAGTGGTAGATGTGGAGAGCAGCCTTCAGGCTTAGTCTTGAAGAAATGTTAACCAGCGTGTTTACTGGAATGCGACCTTATAATATTGGGTAAATGAAAGGAGAACCACACAGTAGTTATAAAAATATGTATTGATTAATATAACACTCTCTAGTACGACACAGTATCTCCTACAAGGAGATAATCACAAAGCTCACAATACTTAGGCACAGAAATTACAGTAAATAGCACTAATACACGGGGGGGACCAAACCATATACTAAAATAGTGGTATAAGAAACACGACTCAAGTCAAGACAGTGACGAAAGGACATAGAATTACTGGGACCCCAAGGAACCACCCAAGGTGTGTAAGTAGGTACCCCACGGGGGACGGGTGCAGTGTGGGAACACGACCGCGTGCTCCTGTATTCTGTGGAAGAGTCGCTGTTGAAGTATTAGAGTTTAAGGACCCTTCCCAGTGGACTTCGAAGAAACCCTGTGGAAGTTAGGAGGCTGGAGAGCCAACCCACCCGTGGATACCGAGGTACCTAAGTTACCTATCCCAGGGAAGCCGGGCGCATAGGTCTGAAGTGGCGTCGGAAACCGCCATCGAACCCAATGGAGGACTTTGAAGAAGAGCCGCTGCTGGAAGGAAGAAAAGTGTCAGTTGGAATCCAAAGGTGGATTCTTCTTGAACAGTACCTGAAAACAGAGACGACAGAGTCTGAGTCACTCAGGAGTGACCAGGGGCTCGGTAGACGAATGCCTACGGATGTCGGGTGCTTCAGGTGCATTGATGGAGTTCTTGACTCTGCAGCTGCGGGAACCAGGTTACGTTGAGGATGACCAGGAGCCGGATATGAGCTGTCCCATGAAGGATGTCGAGTACTGAGGGGTTGGTGTCTAGCTGGAACACCAATAAGCCGTGGCAACGGCAACCCAAGCAGAAGGTCACGGATGTGTACGGTTCGGACCTGCAAGGTCCAGGAGACTCACCAAACACAGGGAGTCAAGGCAAGCCTGGACCAACCAGGGGAGCCCAAGAAAAGCAAAGTTGACCCTCAAGTGGATCCACAGGCCAGAGGCACAGGAGTCATGAGGGGACCTCGAGCGCTTCCACCAAACAGCAGCCCATGGAGCACTCGGTGTGAGGAGGCTGGAGTTCTTGGTAGGAAAGATGCCAGAGGTTGGGACTACTCGGAGCCTAATGCACTCTTTCCGGAAATGCCAACAAGCATATGCACTTGCAAATGTACGCAGTGCACAGGGGTTCGGGTATAGCAGCCCTCACAAGGAATTCTGACCTCAAACCTCAAGGGGCATAGAAACCCACCTCCTGTGTTTCTGAAGCCTTTGGAGTCTGTAGGTGCTCAGGGTCAGCAGACCAGACAGCAGTGTAGCAGTGCCTGCAAATGCAGGAGAATGACTCCTTCACTCCAAGGGAGATCTCTTCGGTTGTCCTTGATGCTCCACAGGTCCTGCACGGATCCTGTATGGTGCATGGGCACAGACGATGCTTCAGACTGAGAGAAAGATGAAGTCGGGCCCAAACGAAGTGTAGCAAAGTCCAGAGTGTCCAGACGGTTGAAGCTCAGTGGCTTCTGGTTCAGAATCTTGTCCACATCGAATATAGGGTCCCACAGCCAGGTAAGCTCTTAGGTACCCACAGAGAGGGTCGGACAGATTCTGGGGACCCTCCAAGGGGAGGGTCTGGACAGTGGGGAGGTTACTCCCATGTCCTTTGTCCAGTTTTGTGCCAGAGCAGGAGCCAACGGCTTCCAGGACTGGTTTGAACTGGACTATGCACAGGGACACCAAATGTGCCCCTCGTGCAGACTTTCGGTCACTGGCAAACGCACCCAATCAATCAATCAATCAATCAATCAGGGGTTTATAAAGTGCGCTACTCACCCGTGAGGGTCTCAAGGTCCGGGTGGGGGGTTGCACCCAGCCCTAATACACTAAATTCTGTCTGGGAGGTGGTCACACCTACCTGTGGCAGGATGCCTATTGTTCTGCCTTCCTCTGCTCAAGCTTGGCTCAGCAGCAGGAAGGCACAAATGGGTCTCTGGTCGGCAGCAACCATTTTGTGCTCCCCGGGACTAGAAGGATGGTACTGGAAACACCAGGGACCCAATGAAGCTCGCTTCTGAGGGGTGGAATCATACCTCCCACACCGGTTACCGGTGTGGGGGTATGATTCCAACATGTTTGACACCAAACACGATATGGTTTGTTTCATCTGTTTTAGAGCTGATCATCACACTGTCACATAATGCCACTCTATGTCATAAATGGCTGCCTCACAGTCAACCCGGGAGAATGGACTTCGTAGGCTGCAGGGGTGTCCTGCTCATGCATGGGCCCCCTCTCACTTAGAACCAAGCACCCTGCCTTCAGGATTTTAAGGCCTGCTATAGGGGTGACTTATAGGTGTTAAGTGCAATGACCCTTAGATATAGTAAACCTATATCTTTAGTAAGTGGTGCATGCACCAACTTACACAGGCTGCAATGGCAGACCTGTAGTTCCATTTTGCATGGCCTCCCATGGGTGGCATAAAACATGCTTCAGCCCACGGGAGGCCTCTGGGGTACCTATGCCCTGGGCACATCGGTACCATATACTATGGACTGACAAGGGTACCCCAGTATAAAATCTGGGTTGTACCTAAGTACATAACATGACAGTTTAGGGAAAAAGCAGATAGACTGGGGTCCTTATTAGCAGGATCCCAGTCAGACTAGTCAAAAACAGTATCACATTTAGCAAAAAGTGGGGTAACCATAAGAAGCAGATCCTACTTTTCTACACTTAGGTAGCACCTGCTGAGGCACAACAGGAAAAGGGCAGTAGAGGGTCAGGCGGCAATGAAGATGTAGAGGAAATAGCCAGGCCACCAAGTTGGCTAACTCCCTTCATGTTAGATGCACTAAGAGCCCCCTCCGCTCTGTATAGAGTGTTTTTGACAGTAGTTGAATATATGTCTGTATGGGGAAGAGGTGTGGCGCCGCGGC
Source organism: Triturus cristatus (assembly GCF_964204655.1). NCBI lineage: Eukaryota > Metazoa > Chordata > Amphibia > Caudata > Salamandridae > Triturus > Triturus cristatus. The sequence continues at coordinate 1,836,031,219 of NC_140589.1, read as the reverse complement.
CAGGGTGACTGACGCTGGAATCTGGGGCTAACATTTGATACCCAGCACCGGCGGCAGGTCAGCTCAGCACCATGTGACTCTGGGAAATAGCTTGCTTAATCTTCCCGACTGCCCCCAGCGCCGGTACGCCTTCGGGTAGCTGTTCGCGCTTTACCAATACTGGATTTATATGTATGTTTCTGTGCCTGCAGATTACCTCATTGGGCCTGCTCTCCACACATGATGCTGAGTCTTACTGGACTCAGACTGAGAACACTGCAATGGCATGAAAATTTCAAAGCAGCACATGGGATGTGCCAGCAGTCCTGAGGTGCAAGCTGGGTCCACTTGTGCAACATGCATGTGCTGGGACACGCAGCACTCCAACACATTGACATAGAACATGCAGCCCTGCATGTTGGATGCCTGTATACCTGAGTCGAGGGAGATGAGTCAGTGAATTAAATCCTCATCACTTACTTTTGCTGTGACCTTCAGGTCATAAGTTCAAACCATTGCAAGATAAACTCTTCCTCGCGTCATCCATAGATGCCTTAATTGTGTGTCATTACATTGTGTAACAGTAATGCTGATTATTTGCAGAGCATAAAAATAGCAAAGAATGGCATGAAAAACATGTTATTATTCCTAAATTTCTAGGTGCTCCAGCAGTTTTCCCCAAAGTCATTGTGTCCACCCATCCCAAGTTGGAATTGCCCAATCAGGGCGAAACCTGTCTTGGGTTGCCTGTGTTCTGATTCAGGGAAGGCCTGGCGGTTAAGGGTGGACTGTTCCTATTGGAGCTGGGTCAGGACTGATTTGCATATGGCTGGGTGCAAACTGAGGTGGCATAGTGGGCATAAGAAAAATGGACAGGAATGCAACCCTGCTAATAACATGATAGGCATCTGTGTGCCCTCCCCAATGAGCGGTATCAAATGTTCCAGAAAAGGACTCAATATTCAGTTGCACAAATTAATACTCAGTGCAATCATCTCACCCTTCCGGTCCTCAGTTACTGTCGCCATTTCTTATTTCAGGACACTAGTATCTTTCAGCTGCCAATTTGGAACAAATTGCCTCTCCATTACATTATGCCAGGCACCCGATGAATGACCCAATGTTGCTCAATTTCTTGAGGGACCGCTATTAGGAGACAGAGGCCCTGATTATGAGTGGCAGAATTTCACCCGGAACAATAACTCTGCCACCCTCAAATCCGAGTATCTCAGGGGCAGACTTGTTGGCATCTGCAAACTCCCAACCTGATAATTCTAGGTCCAGAGACAGTGGAACTTCTTAAAAGCTGCAGGGCCTGTGGGCAGAAACACAACCCAGCCCTCACCCAACCCAGTGGCAGGATGAGGGAGCAAAGAACTCTGCCCTAGTCAAGCTGAGGCCTGCCCTGTTCCCCAGATTTCTGGGTATCCCCACGTCTGTGTGACTATTTCCCATTCTGGGGAGAAGATTCGTAATCATTGGTTTTTCGTACCAGGATACAGGCCAGAATTGGAGAGTTTGGCCCTCTGCAGCCTGCCAACAAAAACTGATTCACTCATAATCATTGTCTAAGTGGTACTTTTTTTAGATCAGTTTTTCCAATAGGTTACTGACTCATCTTAACCAACATAACACACAATGCAAACATACTCAAATTCTGATTATATTGACTTTCGGATACTCTGAGAAAACCATGCAAATACTGTATCACTTTAACCCAACTTTATGCAGATAAGCAAACTGAAAATGGTTGTATGTGGTTTCATAGAAAAACGACTTTGTGGAATACCATTATTGAGAAACCATTTAATCTAAACTGCTTAATAGAAATGTTCAGAATGAATCACAATTTCACAGATATCAATTTATAGAATATCTTTTTGTTTAAAACTGGCTTTTGCATTCTTACTTAAGGTGTAAATTCAATGGTTTCAGGTCTTACTTTCAGAAACAGTTTTGTTGAAGGTTTTTATTTCAGTGCTTTACTTAAGTGGACCCCATTTCATATTTACATTGTTTACATTGTTAAACAATTGCTTGGGATGCTTTTAATTAGCTGACCCCTCATCAGCCCTAAACACCACCCATCCCTGCCCCATAAAACTGCTCACCACACCTAAACTACACCCATTTCTGAACCCTAAAAGCCCTTTCCACTCCTAAACTCACTAATACCAGAAACCTAAAAAACCCTCACTACACCTGAAGTCCACCCATCCTTGATTCCCAAAAGCCCTTTATAACCCTACACTCCACCCATACCCGAATCCCCCCTCACTACCGCTAAACTCCACCCATTCCGTAATCCTAAAACCCCTTTCTACGCCTAAACCCCTGTTGGACTTGGCCCTTTTTCCCTGAATTTTTTCGTTTTTTCAGTGTTAAGGTGCAGGTGCTCCCTTCTCCCAAGATGGCTGCCACAGACCCCTGCTACTGCAGAGTGGTCTTTCATAGTAGCACCCTAGCTGCCAGCAGCTGGCTGGAACCACACAACAATGTTGCGACACCAGCCCGCCTTTTTGTCCCATAGGTAGAGTGGGGAAGCTCCTGGAATGTGCTGGAACCTTCTAGAAGGGAGGTGGGGTTTAATTTTTGCCGCCTTGGCTAGAGGTCACCTGACCTAGGGCTACTTAAGTGAGGGAGGGAACTTTTTGAGTTGAGTTGGCCAGTGGGGTGAAGCAGAGCTGGAAAAATCCACGCTGGAGTGTAGGCGGTAGGGCCTAGCCAGGGACTTATGCCTCTGAGAGTGACAGGATTTAGGTGCTGCCTCTTAAGTGAGTGAGGGACCCTGTGAAACCCACTGATCTTGCCCAGCAGTAGGAGGACCCAGAGAACCTCTGCCCAGCCTGACTAGGAAGGACCTAGTCGCCCTCTCCATCCCTACCCCCCTGTAACAGAACCCCTTAAGGGCACCAGATACATCTGCGCCAACAAGACTTCATCTAACAGCTGAGAACAGAAACTGAAGGCTGAGACTGCGTGTCCAGACCAAACTCTGAACTTATATGCCAAGCGCTGAGACTGCGTGTCCAGATCAAACTCCGAACTTATATGCCAAGCGCTGAGACTGCGGGCCCGATTCACAGAACAAACTTAAGACTAAATCCTAAACTTAGTACCATTCTGGTATTCACAGAATGCACTTAGTACTTCTGGTATTCACAGAATGAACTTACTACTTTTGCTATTCACAGAATGAACTTAGTACTTTTGCTATTCACAGAATGGATTTACGACTCCTAAACTTACGTCCGCACTCGGGCCGGAAATTCCGGCCCGGAGGCGGAGCTTCCGGGCCGGAGGCGGAGCTTCCGGGCCGGAGGCGGGGCTTCCGGGCCGGAGGCGGGGCTTCCGGGCCGGAGGCGGAGCTTCCGGGCCGGAGGCGGAGCTTCCGGCCCGGAGGTGGAGATTTCAGCCATAGCTAAATCGGCCGGAATCCCCACCTCTGGGCCGGAAGCTCCGCCTCCGGCCCGGAAGCTCCGCCTCCGGCCCGGAAGCCCCGCCTCCGGCCCGGAAGCTCCGCCTCCGGGCCGGAAGCTCCGGCCCGATTGCGGCCGTAAGTTTAGGAGTCGTAAATCCATTCTGTGAATAGCAAAAGTACTAAGTTAATTCTGTGAATAGCAAAAGTAGTAAGTTCATTCTGTGAATACCAGAAGTACTAAGTGCATTCTGTGAATACCAGAATGGTACTAAGTTTAGGATTTAGTCTTAAGTTTGTTCTGTGAATCGGGCCCCTAGTGTCCAGACTGACCCCTGAAGCCGTATGCAAAGCAGATTGAAGAACTACCGGGGATCGACCAGGTATTAGCGCTGTGACCCCTGCGCTCCCAGACCTGGCCTGGGACCCCCGGCAGCATGCTCCGCTGAGCACGGAACACCCATCATTAACTTGAGCACCCCCCAGTGACGTGGAAGCCAGCGCGCTCACCGTCGCGGCCCAGAGGCCGGAAGAAGTGCCCTGCAGAGTCGTGAGGCCCGCGGAGAAGCCCGGGGCCCCGCCGCTGCCATCGCAGCTGCGTGAGAAGGTAGCGTGGCCGGGGCCGAGTTCCCCCATCATCGCTGGAGCGGCCCTCCCGACGTCGAGATCGAGATAAGCCCGGAGGCTGGGATTGACCCCGGTGCGCCCCCTACTGGTTGGGAGCCACACCGCACCCTGAGCCTGGGTCCCCTCTCCGTGGGAGTCCCCCCTGTCATCGCGACGGAGAGACCCCGCCGAGGGATCCTTTCCTGGTGCCCCCCTTGACTGTACTGAAGTGTGGTGCCCTACGAACTGCACCGGAGCCCGAGAGACTCGCTCCGCCAGTCCCGTGCGCTCCCTGCTAACAGCCCGTGTGAAGCATTGACTGTCCTTGAGTACGAGTAGCGCTATGTCATTCATGCCCCGTAGTGAAATGCTCAATGTCACTGCTTACGAGTAGCGCTATGGTATTCATGCTCCGTAGTGAAATGCTCAATGTCACTGCTTACGAGTAGCGCTATGTTATTCATGCTCCGTAGTGAAATGCTCAATGTCACTGCTTACGAGTAGCGCTATGTTATTCATGCTCCGTAGTGAAATGCTCAATGTCACTGCTTACGAGTAGCCCTCTGTTATTCAGGTTCCGTAGTGAAATGCTCAATGTCACTGCTTACGAGTAGCCCTCTGTTATTCAGGTTCCATACTGAAGTGCTACGTGCTATTGATTACGAGTAGCGCTCTGTTATTCAGGTTCCATATTGAAGTGCTACTTGCTATTGATTACGAGTAGCGCTCTGTTATTCATGTTCCATATTGAAGTGCTACGTGCTATTGATTACGAGTAGCGCTCTGTTATTCATGTTCCATATTGAAGTGCTACGTGCTATTGATTACGAGTAGCGCTCTGTTATTCATGCTCCATATTGAAGTGCTAAATGTCCTTGATTACGAGTAGCTCTCTGTGCTAGATGCCCCGTTCTGAGGTCGTCACCGGTTAGCGCGCATAGCGCTATAACCACCCCCCCAAGGCGCTGCAGGAAAGTGAAGCGCCCGTGTACATCTACGTGAATGGTAGTTGTACCCCAGGCAGTACTGATATTTCATGAATTGCATTTATGGTATGACCAGCATGTATAGCTCCTGACTGACCTGTACATCGCGAGGAATTGTATTAACCGCTTATGAAATGTGCTGCTACCTCATGAACTGCATCTGACGTGATCTACCTGTATAAACTTGAGTATTTACATAACTTCTACAGTGTGGCGTCCCTTCTTGTGTGTGTCCCTCGTTTCATGAAAGGTGCGGGTTGTATGGTTGCTTTACACACAGACCTTTGGTGGCCCGACCGCTCGTGTCACGTTACCGCCCCATAGGGCCTGGAGACCCCAGGTCCTACATTGTTGGCGAGCGGTGGGATCCTTAGGACCTGTGACCATACAGCACCCTTCCGTGAAGCGAAGGGCGCCACAATTAAACGCCTATTTGTTCCAGAGCTCGAAAACCATTGATTGCTGCATTGTTATTTCCACTGTCCAGGTTGAGAGTGCAAGGAGCCTGGTTAGCTGGTAACTGTTGCCTACACCCTAGGAATTTTCTCCTTAGTGTCTAGGTCCCCACCTGCCAGAATGGAATTCCAGTTAGCTGACCTCGAGGGGTACACTGTGAAGCAACTAAGGGAATTCGGGCAGGGGATGGGGGTGCCTGGGATGCGGAAGGCCAAAGGACCGGAACTCCGCACCGCCATTAGGGCATGGGTCGAGGCCCACCCAGAAGGGAGAGGGGATGAGGGACAGGAGGCGCCAGATGCACCTCAGGAGGAGAGCGCCCAGGAAGTGATCGACACCGTACACGAAGATGTGTCCGAAAATGTGCCCCCAGGGAGACGTTCTGGGGCCAGTAGTAGGACAGGGTCGAGGAGGAGCGCGTCTCCAGAGGAGTATGAGGACAGGAGGGAGGAAAGGCAGTTAAAGTGGGAGCTGGCCAAGTTAGAAAAAGAGAAAGAAATGGAAAGGGCCAGATTGGAACAAGAAAGAGAAAATAAGAGATGGGCAATGGAGGAGAGGAGGATGGCCCACGAGCTTCGACTGAAGGAGTTGGAGCTGCGTGCCCTCTAGATGAATGTGTCCAGTGAGGACACTGGTGGAAGCATACCGAAAGCTCCACAGGAGCTAGAATTTTATTTACCCCAGGATGACATCACCAGGGTGTCTGAGGAGGCATTGGTGGGTGACCCTGAAGGGGGTGGTGCAGGGCTCTTCCAACCCAGCGAGGTGGGAGAGGTGGCAGATAGCCCAGCTAGGTCCCAGGGAGAGAGGGTTGTAGGGCCTCACGACCTATCCATAGGAAGGAGTGAGAAAGGGAGGTGTCCCGGGGTGCCCCAACCGCAGTCTCAGGGCCTGGAGAGTTCCGCAAGGGGGCCCCAGGTTGGGAGCCTAGGCTGTCCCGATGTGCCGCCCGGGGAAAGGGAGCCCCTAGTGTCAGGAGGACCCAGGGCGACTGTAACCAGCGCTCCTGAGGTTCTGGGGTTGGCCCGGTTGCAGGGTTTATATCCTGGGCTGGGATGCCAGGCTCAGACGTTGCCTGACCTGGCGGGTGGGACGCCTGTTAACAGTGTCCCCCCCAGAAGTAACTTCCAGGGGTACTTTTCCCGGTGGGAGGGTGCGGAACTCTGGGAGGGTGCAGAGGGAGGAAGGTCTCGCCTCGGGCACCGGCTCAGCCTAAGGGTTTAGACCCTAGGTTGAGGATTCAGTTGAAGGGTCAAGGCTCTGTACTGAGGAGACAGTAGTGGTCTGAGGGTGCCTCGCAGGGTAGGGTGAGGAACCCCAGAAGGAGAGTTAGGGGGAGGAGAGCCTCGCCCCTGAAGGCTGGTCAGCCTGAGGGTGCGGACCCCAGGTGGAAGGACCAGAGGCAGTTTAGGACTGCAAGAAGAGTAGGAGAGTGGTCAACGGGCACTACAGGCCTGGGGCTACTGCCCCCCACTCTGCGAGACCACGAGGGCCAAAACATCTGGATGGCCCAGGGGCCGGTCCTGGCCACAACTAGCTAGGGAGCCCCAGTGGGGTGGTTTCGTTGGTCCAGGAAGGATTGAGAGGTAACCATCGGGTTCCAGCGTGGAAGAGAATCTGCAGTTGCGGGCCGGCGTCCACCTTTTCTCGCCCCAAGCAGGGAAGACCATCAAGGCATTGATCGGTCTACCCTGGCTTTTGGCTGGAAGGGGGTTATGTTGGACTTGGCCCTTTTTCCCTGAATTTTTCCGTTTTTTCAGTGTTAAGGTGCAGGTGCTCCCTTCTCCCAAGATGGCTGCCACAGACCCCTGCTACTGCAGAGTGATCTTTCATAGTAGCACCCTAGCTGCCAGGAGCTGGCTGGAACCCCACAACAATGTTGCGACACCAGCCCGCCTTTTTGTCCCATAGGTAGAGTGGGGAAGCTCCTGGAATGTGCTGGAACCTTCTAGAAGGGAGGTGGGGTTTAATTTTTGCCGCCTTGGCTAGAGGTCACCTGACCTAGGGCTACTTAAGTGAGGGAGGGAACTTTTTGAGTTGAGTTGGCCAGTGGGGTGAAGCAGAGCTGGAAGAATCCACGCAGGAGTGTAGGCGGTAGGGCCTAGCCAGGGACTTATGCCTCTGAGAGTGACAGGAATTAGGTGCTGCCTCTTAAGTGAGTGAGGGACCCTGTGAAACCCACTGATCTTGCCCAGCAGTAGGAGGACCCAGAGAACCTCTGCCCAGCCTGACTAGGAAGGACCTAGTCGCCCTCTCCATCCCTACCCCCCTGTAACAGAACCCCTTAAGGGCGCCAGATACATCTTCGCCAACAAGACTTCATCTAACAGCTGAGAACAGAAACTGAAGGCTGAGACTGCGTGTCCAGACCAAACTCTGAACTTATATGCCAAGCGCTGAGACTGCGTGTCTAGACTGACCCCTGAAGCCGTATACAAAGCAGATTGAAGAACTACCGGGGATCGACCAGGTATTAGCGCTGTGACCCCTGCGCTCCCAGACCTGGCCTGGGACCCCCGGCAGCGTGCTCCGCTGAGCACGGAACACCCATCCTTAACTTGAGCACCCCCCAGTGACGTGGAAGCCAGCGCGCTCACCGTCGCGGCCCGGAGGCCGGAAGAAGTGCCCTGCAGAGTCGTGAGGCCCGCGGAGAAGCCCGGGGCCCCGCAGCTGCCGTTGCAGCTGCGTGAGAAGGTAGCGTGGCCGGGGCCGAGTTCCCCCATCATCGCTGGAGCGGCCCTCCCGACGTCGAGATCGAGGTAAGCCCGGAGGCTGGGATTGACCCCGGTGCGCCCCCTACTGGTTGGGAGCCACACCGCACCCTGAGCCTGGGTCCCCTCTCTGTGGGAGTCCCCCCTGTCATCGCGACGGAGAGACCCCGCCGAGGGATCCTTTCCTGGTGCCCCCTTTGACTGTACTGAAGTGTGATGCCCTACGAAAGCACCGGAGCCCGAGAGACTCGCTCCGCCAGTCCCGTGCGCTCCCTGCTAACAGCCCGTGTGAAGCATTGACTGTCCTTGAGTACGAGTAGCGCTATGTCATTCATGCCCCGTAGTGAAATGCTCAATGTCACTGCTTACGAGTAGCGCTATGGTATTCATGCTCCGTAGTGAAATGCTCAATGTCACTGCTTACGAGTAGCGCTATGGTATTCATGCTCCGTAGTGAAATGCTCAATGTCACTGCTTACGAGTAGCGCTATGTTATTCATGCTCCGTAGTGAAATGCTCAATGTCACTGCTTACGAGTAGCGCTATGTTATTCATGCTCCGTAGTGAAATGCTCAATGTCACTGCTTACGAGTAGCGCTATGTTATTCATGCTCCGTAGTGAAATGCTCAATGTCACTGCTTACGAGTAGCCCTCTGTTATTCAGGTTCCATACTGAAGTGCTACGTGCTATTGATTACGAGTAGCGCTCTGTTATTCATGTTCCATATTGAAGTGCTACGTGCTGTTGATTATGAGTAGCGCTCTGTTATTCATGTTCCATATTGAAGTGCTACGTGCTATTGATTACGAGTAGCGCTCTGTTATTCATGCTCCATATTGAAGTGCTAAATGTCCTTGATTACGAGTAGCTCTCTGTGCTAGATGCCCCGTTCTGAGGTCGTCACCGGTTAGCGCGCGTAGCGCTATAACCACCCCCCCAAGGCACTGCAGGAAAGTGAAGCGCCCGTGTACATCTACGTGAATGGTAGTTGTACCCCAGGCAGTACTGATATTTCATGAATTGCATTTATGGTATGACCAGCATGTATAGCTCCTGACTGACCTGTACATCGCTAGGAATTGTATTAACCGCTTATGAAATGTGCTGCTACCTCATGAACTGCATCTGACATGATCTACCTGGATAAACGTGAGTATTTACATAACTTCTACAGTGTGGCGTCCCTTCTTGTGTGTGTCCCTCGTTTCATGAGAGGTGCGGGTTGTATGGTTGCTTTACACACAGACCTTTGGTGGCCCGACCGCTCGTGTCACGTTACCGCCCCATAGGGCCTGGAGACCCCAGGTCCTACAACCCCACACATCCCTGACACCTTAAGCCCCTCACCACCCCAAAACCCCACCCATCCGCGAACCCTAAAAAAATGCTCACCACCCTTGTATACCACCATCTCTGACCCCTAAATCCCCTGAGCATCATCTGGGCAAGTACAAAGACAGGAGTCCTACAGGGGCGTACCTTCAATTGGTGCAGCAGGTGCAGTGGCACTGGGGGCCACGGGCCCACTGAACCCAGATTATTGCTGCATTTCCCAGTTCAAACAGCAGCCAGAGGGATCATTTCCTTCCTTGTACTAAGGCCCATGACACATTGACGCCACTGATATCCTAGCCGGATAGTTGACAACTTAACTCCGTGGATCTGGGACAGGTAACAGCGGGGGGAGTGGGGGTGACAGCTGACGAATTGCTTGTTCTGGGGCGAGTGGCCGCCGGCAAAAGACTTGTTCTCAGGGTTTGGCGGTAGTCGACAAACACGACTCCCGCCCCCCCTAGCTACGCCACTGAACTAGGTTCTCGATTCAAACAACTGCCATTGCTGCCCCTTCCATTTCCTTTATCCCCTGGAGGTTATAAGTAGAGCCACTGTAATTATGCGAATGTGCGGCCGCTGCGATTTTCACATAATTGTAGGTTTGCCGCATTTGCCACATAATCCATCATCTGCTGCATAATGTACAAATTTTAACGAAAAAAATCTGTTTCTAGTTCAAATAGTTCAAACGTTAGTTAAAACGCAAAGACACGTGTTGCTGCAGTGGAAGGACCTTTGCAAAGGTTGGCTGGTCACTTTTTGCTAGCTTATGGCTCTGTTTGAGTGTTAAACTGGCACTAATGAGGTACAACTTATGCCCAGACAATGTCAATAAGTTTGAAAATGACCAAATAATGAAGTAATATACTAACACAAAGCCTAATGTCTCATAATTTGCCGCCTAATTTACTCACCCATGCCGCATGATTTGAGCCTCTCCTGCCGCATAATTCCAGTGGCTTTGGTTATTATGTTCTAAGTGAAGTACAAGTCGCTGTGGCCAGAGGAAATTATAAAGAGCGCGGTGTCTGCCTGGTAATGGGTGTGAAGGCGAGGGGAGGGCCAGTCGCGGTGACGGATGCCATGACCTGCTCATCGGCCCTGCAGGACGCGGGCTCGGCCGGTGCCATTACCAATTCATGAACGGAAGGAAGCTGCTATGAGACAGCGCCCACGGGGCACCGTGGACACCACAGGCAGCAGCATCAGTGGCAGGCTCTGGGTAAGCCAGGAAGGTGAAAGAGCCGGCCGGGTATCAGGGTCGGATTGGGATTAAAAATCGGCCCGGGCAGCTAAAAAAAAGTGGCCCACATTTTTATATTGCCTTGTCGCAAAAAACTGCTTTGGCGAAATTTTATTTAATAAAAGGGGCGGGGGCGGTAAAAAAATGCACAGATTAGTTTAAACTGGTGAAACACACTTGAAATCAAATGAGGCCACTTTTGCTCAGGCCCTCTGCCCCCGCTCAAGATGCATACATTAATGGGCCGGCCCAGCGAGAGAAAGAGTGTGACACCTCTGCCCCGTTGAGAAAAGAGAGGTAATGGACGCCCATCTGCCTCCAGAAAGGCCACTCAGGCACCCACTGGGCCGCTGGCGGTATTCGAACACAGACACCACCCAAAACAGACGCCAGGCTGCTCAAAAAAGCAGTCCACAGCTAGAGGTCTGATACCGGCCCCTCGGGCATTGCCCGAGTGCCCGTGTTACCAATCCTACGCTGCCGGGTGTCTAAAGTGAGGAATTCTGGGAGGTCTCAGGCAGGTCACACCCACCCCTCAGCAAAAACTGAAACCACATGCTTATCTTTATTTGTTTTCAGACTGGATGCCACACTGGTCTTGAAGTCTGTGAAGACTGTGAAGACCAGCTGATCCACACCACCAAGAAGACAGCATTCAAGGAACGACTAGACAACAACGCCCACAACAGCAAGGAACTCTTCAGCATCGTCAAAGAGCTCTCCAACCCCAGCGCCGGAAACAACGACATCACTCCCTCGCAGGACCTCTGCGACTCACTCGCCTCGTTCTTCCACAACAAGATCACAGACATACACAACATCTTCGGCGCACAGACCACGCACCCAACCACCGAACCGACGCCCCCCACTACCACCCTCCGCGCCTGGACCCCGGTCAGCACCGAAGACACCATCCACACGATGAACACCATCCACTCCGGATCACCAACTGACCCATGCCCCCACCCGACGCCCCCCACTACCACCCTCCGCGCCTGGACCCCGGTCAGCACCGAAGACACCATCCACACGATGAACACCATCCACTCCGGATCACCAACTGACCCATGCCCCCACCACGTCTTCAACAAGGCAGACTCCGTCATCGCACCCCAACTCCGGGACATCATCAACTGCTCCTTCAACACCGCCACCTTCCCGGAGAGCTGGAAGCATGCCGAACTCTGCGCCCTCCTGAAGAAACCATCAGCGGACCCCACCGACCTCAAGAACTACCGCCCCATCTCGCTCCTCCCTTTTCCTGCCAAAGTCATCGAGAAGACCGTCAACAGACAGCTTGCCGCCTTCCTCGAGACGAACGGATCCCTCGACCACTCGCAGTCCGGTTTTCGAGCCAACCACAGCACCGAGACCGCCCTCATCGCAGCCACTGACGACATCCGAGCCCTGCTCGACAACGGGGAAACAGCGGCCCTCATCCTCCTGGACCTCTCCACAGCGTTCGATACTGTCTGCCACCGCACCCTAGTGCAGCGCCTCAGCCACATCGGAATCCAAGAGAAGGCACTGGAGTGGATCATCTCGTTCCTCGCCGGAAGAACCCAGAGAGTCCGCCTCCCCCCGTTCAGATCCGAGGCCACCGAAGTCATCTGCGGCGTACCACAAGGATCATCACCCAGCCCCACTCTCTTCAACATCTACATGAGCCCCCTCGCGGCCATCGCACACCAACACAACCTCAACATCATCTCCTACGCCGACGACACCCAGCTGATCCTCTCCCTCACCAACGACCCCGCCACCGCCAGAACCAACCTACACGAAGGGATGAAAGACGTAGCCGAGTGGATGATGAACAGCCGCCTGAAACTGAATTCAGACAAGATGGAAGTCCTCATCCTTGGATCATCACCCTCTGCCTGGGACGACTCCTGGTGGCCCCCTGCCCTGGGCAGCGCACCCAAACCAATGGACCACGCACGCAACCTGGGCTTCATCCTGGACTCCTCCCTCTCGATGACCAGACAAGTCAACGCCGTCTCATCGTCATGTTTCAACATCCTACGCATGCTCCGAAAGATCTTCCGATGGATCCCCACCGAAACCAGGAAGACGGTCACCCAGGCACTTGTCACCAGCCGACTGGACTACGGAAACACCCTCTACACCGGAACCACAGCCAAACTACAGAAAAGACTCCAACGCATCCAGAACGCCTCTGCACGACTCATCCTGGACATCCCCCGACACAGCCACATCTCCGGACACCTGAGAGACCTGCACTGGCTCCCCGTCAGCAAGAGAATCACGTTCCGACTCCTCACCCACGCACACAAGGCCCTCCACGACCTGGGCCCCAGGTACCTCAACGACCGCCTGACCTTCTACACTCCCACCCGCCAGCTACGATCGACCAGCCACGCCCTCGCCGCCATTCCACGCATCCGAAGAGCCACCACGGGATGAAGATCCTTCTCCTACCTGGCAGCCAAGACTTGGAACTCCCTCCCCATCCACCTCCATCTGACCCAAGACCACCTCTCCTTCAGGAAGCAACTCAAGACCTGGCTGTTCGAGCAGTAGCGGACCCCTCTCCCCCAGCGCCTTGAGACCCTCCGGGTGAGTAGCACGCTATATACATTTCTTGATTGATTGATTGATTGATGTCCCCCCAACCTGGCAGAAGTATTTCAAGAGTTAATTACTTTGGGGGTTGGAGGGGTCAAGACTGTACTCGCTGTCTGCAAATATTCAAACATAAGTTGATAAAAAAGCTTTCAAATTAAATTTCAACTTTGAATTTAAATTGTTGGCAGAGCAAGATGAAAACATAACTAGTACTTCGAATGTGAGGGCACAGCACAAAATCTGAGGGGATGCTGTGAGTACGGTGAGTGGATCACATGTGTATAACTCACCCCTCAAACGCAAGGCTCATGGCCTCACCCGGTGTGAATGATGACATGGATGTCATACTGGTGACCTCACATACCGCCTGTTTCGACTCCGCCCGTGACATCACTACGGATACAGAGCCATGTCTTGGGTTGGAAAGGCATTATTAATTAATGATGTGTTGTTAAGTTCAGTTATTGATGGGCATAAATAAATATAATTTTAAATAATGTGAGGTCACGAGCATATGTTATGTTTTACTCATTTACCCAGAACTGGGCAATTTCAGGGTTCCCCTGTTTTGTTCAGCAATCACAACTGCACTTTCTCTTTTGTGTGTTATAAGGGAAATCTTAAAATTTTTCTTTAATGTGTGTTAATATCTAATGACCAAACCAAAAGATAGAATAAGTTATGATTAACAACAAAAAAATGTTCATAACTCTTTAGGGTTTTTATTATATCATTGATTCCCCTTTGTTGTGTCCAACTACAGACAGCACTCAGGGCCTTATTATAAGTTTGGCTGTCCGATGGACTGCCAAACCCACGGTGGCGCTGCGGCTACTACTGCATCGGTGGTCCAACCGCCCTATTACAAGTAGGGCGGTTGCACCGCCATGGGACCACTGCTGCTGCCAGGGATCCGCGATCCCTGGTGATCTTGCAGCGGTCTGAGGCCCCTAATATGCTGGTGGTGCAGCTGCGGCACCGCCAAGCATTTTAGGAGTTTCCTCACCGTCACAGCTTTCATGGCGGTGAGCTTGCCTTGAAAAGTGTGGCGGTGAGGAAACGGCCCCCTAGTGCCACGGGATGCATGCAGGGGGGCACATGGTGTGGCCCCCCTGTATGAATGCACCCCTACGGGGTCATTATGATGGCAGACTGCCTCCTGTGGTAAACCGGGACCGTCCGCAATACATGCGGCAGTCCCGCAAGCCAAATTAGGATGCGACCGCCACCATGGAGGTCGCATTTTGGCTTTTAACATTACGGCGGATGCTGCTCACAGCAGCACCCGCCGCAAAGCGAAAAAGCCCTTTTGCGCATTTCACTGCACTATGTGGCAGGCACTACACGGTGCCTAGCGCTTGGTGCAGTGAAATCTGGGGGGGTATCATGGGTACCCCCCGTGCACCCACACCTCCCCCAACACTAGGGGAGCCCGCAACGGGCTCCCAAAATAATTCTCCACATGCTAATTCTCCACATGCTGTTGTTGAAAGGCATCATAATTTGGTGGACGGTGCCTGCTAGGCACCGCCACCATTTGATGCTCCCTGCACCGTCCGCCAGGCAATCGGAACGATTGCCTTTCTCGGTTCCGTGGCGGACGGTCTTTGTGTCTGCCGCGGTTCCCGCTGCCATCCTAATTCGGTGGTGGGAAAATCACTGTTTGATGGCGGAAGGACCGCCTACGCAAGCCCTGTGGTGGGGGTCCTTCTGCCATCCTAATCAACCCCCTAGTTTCTGAAGGGCATGAACTTAACAGTCCATGCCCTGCAGGAACGTGCAGTGGAGTTCCCATTGCGGTGCCTTGCTAAGGCTCACGTATGAGCCTGAGCACTGCACTGCTGTTGACCGCTGCCGCAGGACCGCCCGAACTGCATCCTTTCGGAATCCGGCAGGTAGTTTCAATATGGCGTTGGCGGTGTGGCAGCTGGGCGCTGGAGTGGCGGACCGCTGCCCCACTGTCAAAATCATAATAAGGCTCTCAATGTTTTGTTGCGTGCAGCAGAGGTTCGAAGCAACAAATAATAAAAAATCACTGCCATGCTCTATTTCCTAACTCCAACGCACCCAACTTTAGAAAAGCGGCTGCCCGCGGGGCCCGGCCTTTGCACCCTGCTTCCTGCACCACCAGCCTTGCACGCACCCAACTTCAACCCAGGGGCTGTGCGCAGAGCCTGACCTTTGTGCCCTACCTCCCGTACAACCAGCTTCGCTCCATGTGGTGGCTGCTCACCCAACATTCCATGCACCCAACCCCTGCTGCTTGGCATCATGGATGTGCATACGTTTGGCAGTGCTCAGGCCCTGTACAAGCACTGGTGCTACTATACCAGCCGCATGCTGCCTTTAGCCACATGCCTCGTGTCCAATGGGTAAAAGGCCGGGCCCTGACACAGGCCCAGGGTCTACAGTGGGGAATGTGCATATTTTTGCCATATATAGTTGGAGTATATTTTTTGTTGTTTTAAATATGCTTTTGATGATAGGTTAAAAAAATAAGTGGCAAAAAATTTGTGGATCTACCTTCAAATTTACTAATATGCAGGGCTGAAAATGGATCTGAGAATTCTTTTCACTTTTGGGGACAGTATCTGCTCCTACGGCCTCCCTTCATCGTCCATGATGTCAGGGGACGCTCGTCCATGCCCCTCGTACAGAGACATTTTAAGTCATGGGCAGTGCAAGCAATTGCCCAGGGCCCCCTCCTTCCAAGGGCCCCGTAGTAAAGTGAAGAGGACGCTCTTGCTGTCCTTCTCTGTGCCCACCTCTCCTCCACAACACTTGTTCCACCCTAGCCCACTCTCTACACCTCACCTCTTTGTAACTACCTCACACTTTGTACCTTTATTCCATCTACCTCACTTCGCTCAGCAAAATCCCTGTCGTTCTGCACTGCACACCTCTTTCGGTCTCATTCCTCTTTACCTCACATATCTCTACCTCTCCTCTCTCTGTATGTCTCATCTCTATCAAGATTTTGTCTGTCTCACTTGTCCCTCTGTCACAACCTAAATTCTTAATTTACATCACCATTTCTTTCCTACCTCATCTCTATGCCTCCCTCTTTCACAGTCTACCCCCTCAACCAAACCTCTTGCTCTCCCTTACTTTTTTGTTCCAGTCTCTTTCTCTTCTGCTACTTCTGTTTTTCTGTCTATTCTTACTTCATCCCTCTTTTCTCTGTACCATCTTCTCTATTTTAACTCACCATCACTCCCTCATCTCTCTGCCTCTCTTTATGTGATGGAGCTCAGATTGTCGTTTGTAGGGGTGCATTATAATCATGAGTAGTTCACACCAGCATGTACTCCTTTATTGTGTTAACAATGGGTCATTAGATCGTGTATTGTAATAACATGAAAAGTGAAGTGATAGGTATATTTCTGTATAACCAGCGTCACAACTATATGTTGTTAGTTGTAACCTTAATGTTTAGAATTGTGCATGTACCTAATGAAGATTTTCATGATTCGTGTACGTATGTAATGCATTGATTTAATTGTGCTCAATAATAATGTTCTCTCATACGTGTGCTTTATGAATTTACGTGCTGTTTCTTATGTTGGCCAAACGTGTATTTCTCCCTGAAGCTCTCATTTTAGATTTGCTAGTAAAACTCATGTGTATGAAGAACTTGTTCACGTTTCTGTTGCAGGTGGAGAAATTCCTCTTTGTCAGTTAGAACCATGTCTTTGTTTTAGGAGTTAGGCTTAGGGAAGAGAAGATATGTTGAACGGCGATGCTGATAGTGTGGAATGGTGTTCTTGGGAATCAAGGTCATCGAGTCAAGGCCTGGGAGCATCGCTGCTGCATGGAAAGTTCCCTACAAGGAGGTGGCTTGGGTGGAGGTGGTGATGCTGCACAGCATTGTGGGACATCTCTTGCAAGTTCTTGTATTGGAGTTAGGGTCAGTGTCTGGGGACTTCTGCCGTGCTTCGAGAGAAGAGAGCATCTTAGAACGAGCTCTGTAGCTTTATGGTACTTGGCCCATTCAACTTAAATGGTTCTCTTAGAAAGCCTTCAGGTGGTGACACCTTTACGGAACTTTCCTGGGAAATGCTGAGTAGGGATGTCGCGTTAGTGTAGAGACAGACTATTGCTTTTTACTTATGAACCTTCAATAAAGAGGACACGCGATATTGAAGCCGTCATCTTTTGTGTCCGGATTCTGGAATTGGTTATTCTGTATATGCTGCATCGGCTCAATTTTACCCATAGGTTTGGCTTTGTATTAGTTCCAATGTACTTCTATACCCTCGCATTGAGGTGCTTGTATGTCCAACTGT
The DNA here is from genome assembly GCF_964204655.1 of Triturus cristatus. Lineage (NCBI taxonomy): Eukaryota > Metazoa > Chordata > Amphibia > Caudata > Salamandridae > Triturus > Triturus cristatus. The sequence continues at coordinate 1,836,013,608 of NC_140589.1, read as the reverse complement.
TCTTGGCTTTGTAATAAATCAAGTTAACTTTGGATTCAGAGTCTGTGATTCTTCAGAGTCATGGTGCATTGGAACAGTGACGAGTGAATTGGCTAACAATTCTTCCTCCCCTCCACACCTTCATGCAGACAAAAAGAGACATCTGCCCTGGTTCCAGAGTAAATCTAGAACGTGCAACACGGCTCCTTCAATGCATCTCTCTGCTATACCTTTTTAACTCTACCTCTAGACCTTACCTTTCTTTCGCTCTACATGATGCTCTGTACCTCTGAATTAACCTCACCTGTCTCTACGTTGCCTCTGTCTCTCCACTCCACCTTTATTCTTTTTATGTCTCAGCTTTCTTTCTACCCTCCATTCATCTTTTTTCTGCTCTCTACTCTCTTCATCTGGCATGCCCTTTTGCACCTAGCTTCTAATCTTGACCCGTTACCTCACCATTTTCTCTGCCTTACATTTTTTCTCTGACTACCTCACCGTCCCCTTTTTGCTTATATCTCTCCTTTCCTCACCACTCTCTCAACCTTCCTTCTTCCTTGACTTCACCTCTCTCACTTTAAGATTCTCATTACCTCTCTGTCCTTCTCTTGTCTCCAACCTTTTTCCATTTCCCCTACTTAGGAAAGGCACTGTTGACCCAGGGTCTTTACACATAGAAAGAGAGAAGGAAAGACAAGACAGGCTAATTATCAGATTTCATTTTATGGACTGTTTAAAATCCTCAGATCAGTGCTTTGATTTTCACTGTTGTGTCCAGAATACCAATAGCCAAGGGGGGTTTGTTTGTAAGTCTGAATATTCAGCCATGAAAGCTGCAATTTCAAGCAATATGAGCATTTGTCTTACTTTAATATTATAAAATAGTCTATTAAACATGGACCAAGGCATGTTACCATACCGAAAAGGTTAGGCACTGAATTCCAAATATTACCATAGGACAGAAAGCTAAACCTAAGCACAAGCAGAATTTGCTTTATAGGTCAATCTATATGACTGGTGTCTGGACCAGCTGGAGATATGGGGTGTTTTTGCTTGCCCTTGTTTCTGAAAGTTTAATGTATAATTAAGGGTGGTGTGGCTTCCTAAGGGCTTAAATTAGCTGAAACTCAGTAATAAACTCGAAGTTGTTTCAAACAGGGAACCTCAAACTATACCTTTCCTGGGGGCCACAACAACTTTTAATAATGGACTTATTCCATGTCAGGGTATACTAACCTAGTGCCCGTAATCTAACAGTAGTGATGCAATGTTCCATCTCTCCTTGCCACCACCTATTGCCACATACACAGGAGCATAAAGGCAAGTGGTAGAAATCGCAAAGAGGACTAGGAAGAGAGAGAGAAAATAGAGACACCGGACTCCATTGTTGTGTAGGTTATGACTTTGGCGTAACTCTACAAGGTGTGCTTTCCAACCCATGGGTGACACAATGAACTTGTTTCAATGCACCAGCAATAAATGTGTAGCCTGCAGAACACTATTCAATGTGTAATTTAAATATTGCTTTTGGGTTACTAACAATTCCATAAAGAGATGGGGGTACCATGGTAATAGGAACAAACCTTTTTTGTTATTCATGGTATCACACGCATTTGTACTAAGAAAAATTAACACTTTTAAGTAGGGGTGGGTGAAAAATTCTGCTCCACCGGCTGAGTTTGCAGAGATTTGCCCACTCTGCGCTCCGCTTGGAATGGTGGTGGAGTTTTTTCTCGCATGCGGCTTACCAACGTTATGTCGGTGATCGAGAATTTGCATCCCCTAGCTTGATTTTTGGGCACTAGAACTCCTCCCAGACATATTTCTCAAGGCTGGTGGTCGCGGCAGGTCATGATTGTTTGCATTGAGAAAGCTGCTGCTTGAGCAGAAAGAAGCAGCACCCTCTGGCATACGTCTTGGTGCCATTGGTGCTGATTTTGCAGCGCGGAACAAGCTCCCGGCGCTAAAAAACATCATGAGCAGCACGATGTGCCGAACTCTGCCCGCTGGGGAACTTTGTGGAATTTCGTGGAGTTTTTATGTAACTCTGCTGAATTCCATGGAGTGAAATTCTGCAAGTTCCGCCCACCCCGAATTTTAAGTGAAAAGTATTTATGACTACAGGAACAATCTGTTTCCTTTTAGGCACTATGCTAAGAGCACAAGGAAGGCAAAGCAATTTGCAGTCTGGAGTTTCTTAGGGAGAAGAGACACACTGCATACCTTGGTGACAGCAAAGGCTGTCTTTATCAGCAGAGGAGTGATGACAGTGTTCCCCACAAAAAACAAACATATGCTGCGGTCTTCCTCCGGGACTCGGCTTTATCAGCTTCAGGCGAGATGTAGTATCTGCAAAGTGTGCTGGCAGTAGGTGAGACCATCTCTGGCAGAATCTTGGTGATAATGTGGGCAAAGGACCTCTCCTGACAAGTGGTCAAGTGGTAGTCTTATCAGAAATTGGAATTTATGATATAAATCTAGGAGTGTCTGACATAGATTATGTGCATCAAGGTATGTGATCCAGATGTTTCCTTATGGACATATAAGGTAAAGGGACTTCAATTCAGACTACACTATTTCAAATTAATGGCTACATATGTTCTTATTCAACCTTCACCTAATGAAAAGTAGACATTTGACTCAGACGAATGTCTCATCAAGTGTTGTATCTATGTCATTGATCGAATGGCTTGATGCTTATATAGCCCTAAGAAAGATAAGGTCAGGCTACAACTGCAACTAATGGCAGGCATAACAATGATACTGCAAAAATCAGGGAAAATGGCGACTCTCGCTAAGTCTAAGAAGATGGCGACCTCCATTATCCAAGATGGAGTTGGGCCTACATAAGATAGAGTCAGACTTCAGGGGCTTTACATCACCACTACTCTGGCTAATCAGTTCTTCTGGGCACTGCAGGATGCAGTTGGGGGCTTATTTATGAGCACCCGCGCCACTTTTACGCGGCCGTTGCGTCACTTTTTGTGACACAGCGGCAGCATAAATAATGCTCCATGTTGCGCCATATTTACAAAGTGACGCATCTAGGCAGATGCATCACTTTGTAAACCCCTGCGCGACATTATACCTGCGTCACGTATAATGTATGCAGGGTGGGAGTTCCCTCGCAAGAAAGAGTCATAGGAGTGGCGCAGTGAAATCTTTAAGATTTCACTGCGCCACTTCTAGGAGGCCAATGTGTCAAAACCTTATGCCTGCATCATGTCAGGCATAAGGGTGACACAGAGCCTTTCACATGGGGCTTGCCCCATGTGAAAGGACACCTTGCTGGAGTTGCATCTGTTTTCAGACACACCCAAGCAATGCGCCACTTTTGCGCCGACAGATACATCAGTAATACTGATGTATTTGTCATTCCTTGCGACATGATGCGTCATACAGTAAATATGACGCATCCATCACGTCGCAAGGATGGCGCACTGAGAAGTGTTGCATCGCTGCTTTCACGCAGCGATGCAACAATTCTAATAAATGAGGCCCTTGGTATCTAACGGCAAAGAGAGATCTTTTATGACTTGCTATGAAAGTTCCGTACTTAACCGAAATAGTGATGTCATATACTTTGGCAATATCTCTGTGTAACCAACTCTGTATTTTGGTGTAGAATGTGTAATTCCTGAAACTAAACATGCAGATAACTAGTAACTTAAATATATGTTCACTAAACATCTTCTCCCTGTGAACAGAATACCTACTTCAAGCTTTGTCACTATACAAGTCGGTGGCGAATGAGGTCTAGATTCTGCTTGACTCGTGTAGCATTGTAAGTTAGTTACAAATATTAACTAGTTTGCTATTGCTTCACCAGCAATTTATGAAACGTATGCATAAAATCAGTGCACAGTCCTGTGTTAATAGTCCCTCTTGTTTCATTACAGGTAATCATCAGGTGAAATGCAACACACCACAATCTCATAAGAGTTCATAGTATAATCCAAAATGGTTCAAAGTTTGTTTCCATTAGCAACACACCTTCTAGAAAGACTTCTCAGTATTCTCAGTTTCCTTCAACACAGTCCAAGTTAGTAACTTTTCTTTAGTTAAGGGCATTCTATATCCATGCAGCAAAGTCTCACTGCAGCTTCACTTTATCACAATTTCCTAGCAAAGTTAATATGGGCCACAAATGAAGTTATAGCCAGATGTCCAAGATGATTGTCGCATCTCCAGACTGCGTGAGAATTTATGGCCTGCTGGGAAATGTAGTGTTTTGTCGAGATGCTGTCACCTAGAGTGTTCTCCATGCACGCAATACAGACAGAGCTGACACTCTGCAGGGATCACTAGCCGGACCTTCTGCGGTGAAGACCTAGTGTGAGTGGGGTTGGAGTATCCCTCCGCAGCATTAGACACGGTCCAAGTGGTAAACAATATCTCCAGTCCTGCTGAATGACACACTCCCTCTGTCACTATTTTAGGACACCGGCTTCAGTGGCTGGCCCGCTATAATTGACTCAGCAAAAGCATTTTTCAGATGGTGGTAGCCAATCAGATTTCTCTAATTTTGAATCCTCCAAGGATTTGCAAATCCCGCTTAGTTCAAAAGGGAAAGATACTGCCTATTCTAACAGGGTTTGTTTATTTTTCAAATGTATTATTTTCTGAAGATTTGAAGATCTGCACATATGAAGGATCCACAAATAAAAGATGCAGATATACCGAAATCCCACTCTCGTCAGCCCTTAAAAGCCAACATTTTGTAACACAGTTTCCTTAAAAACTATTCAACAAATTTAAACCAAACCAAGCAAAGGAACTCCTCGGAAGGTCAACTTTCATGCTGCATTTGGTTGTAATTCCATTCAGTGGTTTCATGTGCAGTAGAAATTAAAATGGAAGTTAACAAAAGAAAACTCTTTTGTATTTTCCACCCTGGACCGATCTGTATGAAACATGACATGCCAAAACGCACTGATGTGCACGATTTGATTGAAGCGTATCCTGCAGACAGTGCAGAGGTTATAAGCAAACCAATAAATGTGTTTTCAGTGAAAACTTAGTGTCTGATTTAGATCCTGGTGGACGGGTTACTCTGTCACAACGGTAATGGTTATCCCGTTCACCGAAATATAATTCCTATTATAACCTATGGGATTTATACTTCAACGGATGGGTTATCCGTCACCGTTGTGACGAAGTAACCCGTCCACCAAGAACTTAATCAGGCACTGAGTCTTATCCATAACTATACAGTCCTTTTTGCAAAATTTGTAATATTGTAGTAACTTGACAACGCAGACAAAGCAGGGTTGGCTTTCTTCGAGTTTATTGGCAGAAAAATCTGGTGCCTGGCAAACCAGGCACCAACAGCCTCCTTCTTCCCTCAACCACCTGAGAACCATCTCATTTCATAAACCCTTAGATAGAAAACATTCCAGAGTGACATCATAAGGCTGTATGACTGGAAGAACACATGCCAAGGTAACTTAAGCCCACATACAGAAAGCTGCAGCCAGACTCATCCTGAAGCTCCCCAAACAAACACAAATTGCCCCTCGCTTGAGAGACCTCCTCTGGCTCCCCATCCAGAAGAAATGCCAGTTCAAGATCCTCACGCACGCCTAGAAAGCCATCCATAACATAGGACCTGCCCACAACCACCATTGACTGAGCTTCCACCAACCCTCCAGACACCTGCGCTCCTCATCACTCGCCCTCGCATACCCTGCATCCGTCGCAGTGGTGGCAACTCCTTCTCCTACATCGCTGCCAAGTCCTGGAATGACCTTCCCCTCCAGCTCCGTGCAGCCCCCTCGCTGACAGACTACAGAAAGGGACTCAAGACCTGGCTCCTTGACACAGGCACAGTGCCCAGATACCCCAGGGGTGACAGCGTGCGCTTTACAAATGCTTGATTGATTGATTATAATACATATACAGCACGAAGCAAAACTGGAGGATGTCAGAGCTGGGAAGGAAGGGGAGGAAAAGGTAGAATGTGAGCAGAAAAGAAGCTTTACATGTGCCCATGCCCATAGTTTTCTCACTGACATCTTTTTCCATTCTTTTTCCTCTCCTAGATGTTATTGTTCCCGGGGTGCAGTTATTTTACTTTCTGTTTCAAGCCACATATCCTGCTACACGCCTGGCGATTTATCAGTGAAATGTGCTTCCGTTTGCACATGTTTTTCCGGATGTCCATTGTTTTATGAGTAAATAATATCACTGCATTTGTCGAAATTTTGTGGAAAAATATTAAAACTACAGTTATGTGGTACTATAACCTTGCCACTAATATGATCATCCAATGTAAAAAATAAATAGAAAAAGAAAGTCTGAAGTAGGTATTTGTTGGTGTAGTATGACAGCAGTTCCAGTGTAAGGATTTCTGGAGGTGGAGGATAAATTAAATTTTACCATTTGCGCGCCCTCTTTACCAGAGCAACAATTCCTTTTTTGGTAATGGGTCACTCTCTGTGGTCATTTCTACAAGTGCCGTAAAGCAGCCCCTGCAGTGGCCATTATATAGCGCGAGCCTTGAACAGCAGTGTGGAAGGAGAAGTAGGTAACAGAATATCTAAATGTAGGTTTGGTCCCACTGTAGACTCTAAAAACTATTTTTAAACGACTTCAATTCTTTAAATAATAAATAAATTGGAAGTTGCATTAGATGAGGGGGAAATATTTGAATGACACAGTCCGCTGGTTTATGAAACAAAATTTGAAAGAAAAATGTAAATACTCCTAGATCTGCAAGTACAGTGAAACACAGTCTCTCTTCAATGGACAATTTACTACCACTTGTCTTAGGAAAAGGGAATTCTTCCTATACTGTTTCTTGTTAGGCCTCTGCTAAGTCCACTAGCACATTTTTGCATCCAAATCCAAAACTTCTTAAACTTTGCACTTAGATTAATGATATCCTACACACTACAGACCCATACATTTACATAATATTTTATTGGACCGCTTGATAAAAGAGTCACGTTATTCGCCGTAAAGGTAAAATGTACAACCAGATAATACCAATAAGCCGAATGATGATAAAAAAAAATGCCTAAACCTCCTTGAATTTTTAATTTTAATTTAATAAGAAATAATTTTATCTTTAATATACGTTATTGCAGTTTTATGATGGGGCATTTAACAAAGCACCGGCAGACAAAGCAGGTCTTATCAAAAAGGCATTCAAAAATAAATCCATATTCTCGATATTCAGTGATACAATTACATCCCATCCCAATAAAAGTTCAACTGTACCTGGAGACTCCCAGGCTCCGTTTTTGTATCCCTCTGTAGCGCACTTTTGAGGTAACTGCGTCGGCGTATTACCACCACTGCATTGTTTTGCATGTTTACCTAGAATGACTGGATTCTAGGGGAGTCCCATAATACACGTAAAAATGTGCCAATGGCATCGCCGCAGTGGGCGTAAATGACAAGTGTCCGCGTCCCCATCCTCCACAATCTTCCAGGTGTAGAGCAGATCTTAAAGAAGTATTTAAGTTGAATCAAAAAGAGTTGGGCTGACATGGCTAGAACTCATGGTGCCAATTGGCCTCCATCCTCTCGCACTCTCCCATGGGCCCTACTTCCCTTCCAAGCCAGCTCTAAGGGTTATATTTGGGTCCGGTGTATTTATCAACATAGAGCATTGTAGTATTATGCATACATTGATGTTTCATTACTGTTGCTTTAAATCTTATCGTTCTAGGTTAGAATGATGTTAGGTCACACTTATGGTATTCGACTTGAGTCAGTTATCTCTAGACTTGTACTGGTTTCAGTCATGAATATTATAACTGAAGTTATCTATATATATATTTGGCTTATTGGATATGAAAATTGAATAAACCAGTCTTGAGGAATACTGCGCCTACTGGGATTCTTGCAGACCAGACTTCTACTCATTTACTACAAGCGTTCAAGCCTCGATATGCCTCCCCTCGCTCCCGCGTGGATCCAGCATTAGCTTACCCTCCAGGAGGTTATGTTCTGGAAGGCTTATCAGGTGTTCTCTGGATATGTCTGAGTTGAAGGAAGAGAAAGAATTAGGTGCAGTGTGTGCTGAATTCTGTTTTGAGATCTTTGAAGGATTTTACGTGGCATCCCACTCACAATTCTCATAGTTTGGAATCCCTTACTTTGTCCCATCCTTTAAAACCTTGAAGGTTAGAACTGTCATGAAGCCGCTCACCCTGCCGTAGGGACTCTTACTTGTTGGGTTTCAATATTACCTGATATGTTTTAGGGCTCATGCCAAGATTTGATTGCAACCTCTGTGGTTTCTGGTAGAGTTCACAAGAATCTAGACCCATACGTTAAGGCATGCACACTGCCATTTTCAAAAAGATTCTGTTCTAGGCGGTGGGCTGGGCCCTCACGGCCCCAGAAAGACCGTCATTGATAATGGTCCTGTGGGCTATCCAAAAGAACAACTGTGTATTAATATTAAATCACAAATTGTTATATCTCAAGCATTTATTTTCTAATCTGTTAGTTCAATTATTTTAAATAAAGGTGAATGTTTTTCTTATTTTTCTTATGAATAAATGATTTTCGTGTAATTCAGTACTGGTTGTTTTATATTCCAGACACCCTGTTTCCTTCCTTTCTTCCTATCGTTTTCTTTACTGCTTTATATCAAATCTTATTAATTGTTAAGTCTTTCTATTTTTTAAATTTTTATTTGAAGTCTCATATAGCGAGAACTTGTCTCGAATGTATTGGAGAGTTTTACATGAGCATATCTTACATCACACAAGGACACACTCAATTTTTTGTAGGCACCGGGAGATTACGTGATTTGTCCAGAATCAGAGGATGTTGAGCCGACACCGTAACTCAAACCTGGTTTCCAGTTCTAAAGTCACATCTCTGACAGTTACGCCACACCCTTTTCCCATTATTGGAAGACAAAAAGACATAAAGGGTTAGTTCCCTTGGTAAATTTACTTATGACATTTGTGTATATACATATCTCTCTCAATGTTTTGGAGAACTGCCGCACCGCCGCAGCCCGTGAAAGAGCATTGAGACAACACTTGTTGGGACTGACTCCAGTCCGGGATTTCCTCGAGGCTGAAAAGCGGCAGGATGTTGGGTGTCAAAGATTGGCAGCAGGGTGCTTGGGCCAACGGTGCATGCGAGGAGAAGAGGAGCGCCACCCACAAGGGACAAAAGGTACTTACCTGAGACGCTCGCACCCATGAACCCGGAGTGCAGGGATCGGGGTTTCTGCCACGCCCACCCTTGGGTCTCCGCCAATCGTAGCGAAGCTAGCGCCTTTAAAAACTTGGACAATGGCAACACTGGTTGTTCATTAGCATCTGAAGAAGTCACTTCGACGAAACGCGTCATGCTTGTCTAATAAAGCTGCCAGTCTTTCCACGCCTGTGTGTGCTCGGATCCTTTCTTCGAGGGAGATCTTTGGTTTTGGTATTTCGGTGCTTGGCCACACAGCGCCTTGAGCGCCCATCCTACAAGTAGTGCAGCAGGCAGTTGTGGCATTCTGGTGTTCCTTCAATGTTTTGTAGAACTGCCTCACCGCCGCAGCCCGTGAAAGAGCATTGAGACAACACTAGTTGGGACTGACTCCAGTCCGGGATTTCCTCTAGGCTGAAAAGTGGCAGGATGTTGGGTGTCAAAGACTGGCAGCAGGGTGCTTGGGCCAACGGTGCATGCGAGGAGAAGAGGAGCGCCACCCACATGGGACAAAAAGGTACTTACCTGAGACGCTCGCACCCACGAACCCGGAGTGCAGGGATTGGGTTTTCTGCCACGCCCACCCTTGGGTCTCCGCCAATCGTAGCGAAGCTAGCTCCTTTAAAAACTTGGACAATGGCAACACTGGTTGTTCATTTGCATCTGAAGAAGTCACTTCGACGAAACGCGTCATGCTTGTCTGATAAAGCTGCCAGTCTTTCCACGCCTGTGTGTGCTCAGATCCTTTCTTCGAGGGAGGTCTTTGGTTTTGAAATATATATTACCCAGCGGTGGTTGCCACTAGGTAGTTATAATTAGGACCACATTTTCATTGGAAATTGATTTTTTGGTTTGCTAATAACTTTGACACCATTTGACGAATCTTCACAAAACATTTCCAGAACAATAGTCTCACGGCTGAACAGAAATACATCAAATTTGACAGAAAGATAGATCTATAGGGAATCTATATTCAGCAAGGCATGCTTTTTGTGATTTGGTGTAAATCCGTTCACTAGTTAAGATTCAACATTTATAGATATCTAGGCATGACCAAGCGCTTTGAGTAACTGGTAGCAAATTTTTTGCTAATATGTCTGGTGACATTTGACAAATCTTCACAAAACTTTTTTTTTTAAAGTTCATCCACCTCAGCTCCTTTCTGGAAAGTTTCTGGGTGATCCATCAAGTAGTGGAACAAGGAAAGAGGGGTGGGGGAGGGGGACACAATTTCCCCATGCAATTTGCATAGGGAATTTTAAATGGCGCCACAGCCAATACAGCTGAACAGAATTTGGCAGAAAGCTAGAACTTTTCCCAGAAAAGCATCCATTATGAGATTTGGTTTAAGTTAGTTAAATAGTTTTTGAAAAATTAAGGTTAAAAATGTATAGGCATCTGCACGGTTGGGAACGAGAGAGACTAGCAAGATTCCTGCAGATATGCAACTTCAAATAATGGAGTAATCTGATGGCTGTGGCTGACTTTTTTCGCAGTGGCCATTGCGGGTAAGCCAGTGTAGCATAATCAAGTGGAATTCCGCAACATTATGCACAATTACGCAAGAAGAGTAATTCTAAATTTAGCGCAATTTTTAGGACAAAAATGCCCCCTTGCGTCCAAAATCGGCACGAGAATGCATTTTGCACTGAGAAATAACGCTAAATGCAACAGAACAAAAATAGCGATTGCGAGCAGCTGCTTGCGCTCACTAAATGTGCTCTTGGGGTAGGATGTTCCCCCAGCGTACTCCTGGCATTTAGCACTATTTCATTGTGTAAAATGGACCCGCCCGTCCAAAAGGTTATCTTATGTTATGTTAATGACTTCTTTAAAGTGCAGCGGTTACCCGGAGGTGTCCTGGCGCTAGCTACATCTCCAATTAGGCAAGAGCAGGGGGAAGGATTTATTGGGTAAAGAGCCAAGTTTTTAAGTCCTTCCTAAAGGACAAAAGATCTGTGGCATTTCTCAAGTGGAACTGCAAGTCGTTCCAGGCTTTTGCCGCGCAGTGAACAAAACTTCTGCTTCTCTTGTGCATGGCACTAGGACCAGCTTGGCCCCCAGTGAACGCAATGTTCTTTTTGGAGTTTACCAATGCAACTGCCATTTTAAATAGTCTGGTCCTGTACCTTGGAGCGCTTAAAAAACCAAACAAAGGGCCTTAAAAAGCACTCAACTCCAGTGCAGTTTTTTGATTTCCTTGGATATAGGGGAAAACCTCGACGTAAGCAGTCTGGCCGCTGCATTCTGCAGCAGTTGGAGTTTGTTCAGTAATCTTTGTTGAACATTTAATTAAAGACTGTTACAGTTGTCCAGCCTCGACATTACAAGAGCCGTGACCACTGTTTTCTCGCTACCCAGAGGCAAGAACGGCAGTATTTTCCTGAGCATTCTAATCACATAAACTGTTTTTGATGCCACTGAATTTACTTGGTGACCAAAGGTGAGACTCTCATCCACTATTACTCCCAGATTTGTGACCTTTTTTCAGGGCATAGGGAGAGTACCCATCAAGTCCAGCCACCAGTTTGGTGTCCAAAAGTTAGTGTCATTGCCAAACAGTATGACCTCGGTTTTACCCGTATTAAGTTTTAGGCAGTTCTCTGCCATCCAACTTCCAACTGAGATCATACAGTCTTGAAAGCGTTCTTACATTCCCACCTCCTTGCCTGGTAGCAGAGATACCACAATTTGGGTATCATCCGCATACGAGGTGAGGCCGAATCCAAATGCACTAATAATGGGGGCCAGAGAAGAAACATACAAATTAAAAAGAGTTGAACTGAGAGAGGACCCCTGTGGAACCCCACAGGGCAGTGCAGAGGGTTTAGACTGGTAATCTCCCAGAGAAACAATTTGTCCTCGATCAGAAAGAAAAGATCTTAAAAGATCCCAGGCTTTCCCATGGATCCCGCATGCCTTTAGACGGTCCATCAGGATGTCATGATGGACCGTATCGAAGGCGGCGGACAGATCTAATAAAATCAGAGCTGCCCTGCCACCCCGATCAACGGCTTCCCTGATCTCCTCTGTGGCTTTAATGAGCGCGGACTTGGTACTATGTCCCTCTCTAAAGCCATATTGAGAGGGATCCAAAGTTTGTGTCTCAGCTAAGAAAGTACTTAGTTGTCTATTCATGATTTTTTCAATCAATTTTGCTGGGAGTGGAAGGCTAGAAATGGGGCGAAAATTATTTGGATCCTTAGGGTCCAAGCTGTTTTTTTTTAGAAGGGGCAGTATAGAGGCCAATTTCCAACGTATGGGAAACTGTCCTGTTACAAACATATCATTGAAAATAGATGATAGCGATGACGCAATCGGAGCCAGGGCCAGTTTAACCACTGCGACCGGACATGGGTCATAGGGCGACCCCGAATTGGCTGCCCTGAGGCGCTCTTTAATATCATCAGGGGACACCGGCGAGAAATTTTCAAAGGTGGAGATTGGAGCCCTCGCAAACTTGGATTCCTCCCTAACCATATTCATCCCGCCAGTGCTTGATCCACTGAAGGCCAAAAAGATGGACTTCACTTTGGTCAAAAGGAAATTGGCAATTTCTTCGCATAGTTCATGACTTGGCTCCCGCAAATGTACGCGAGAGGGCATTTTTTTCTATGTAATAATGCAAAATGCAGCAGAACACGAATAGCGGGTGCAAGCGGCCACTCGTGCACGCTAAATGTGCTCTTGTGGTAAGATTTGTTTCCCCCAAACTACCCATCATGACATGAGCAGGAGTAATTGCATTATTATCTACAATTCCACTTCAAAGAGTAACGCAGAATTATCAATATTACCCTGATGACTGCGGCGTAATTTAAAATTCTGCCCAGGCCTAGAAAAAAGATCAAAACTAAAAAAAAACTCAAATTCACTAGTTATAGTTAACTAAAGTAACTATAACTCATGCCCTCACCGTGTACGTCTTATGACCACATATATTACATTTTATTTTTTTGCATTTATATAGCGCTTACTACCCCTGACGAGGCTTCGAAGCGCTTTTCTGGTGAGTAGCACGCTACTCCGGAGTATATATATATATATATATATATATATATATATATATATATATATATATATATGCCACAAGGAATCGCCTCAAAGGTTGCGCAGCATACACGCGCTAGAGACGAACACGGACCCAGAAGTAGGTGCTCTTAGAATTTTATTCCATCCATAACCTGCACCACCGCCATGACGCGTTTCGACCTACTGGAGGCCTTGATCACATGCACATACATACATACATACATACATACATACATATATATATATATATATATATATATTCCCTACTGGCGATTACCAGTAGGGAGTTATAGTTAGGACCTATTATCCATAGGAAATCCGCAACATTCTATTTGGAATAACTTTGGCGCCGGTTGACAAATCTTCGCACAATTTTCAAAACTGGTGGGGAGCTCCGGTCCGCTCCTATCCTGAAAGTCTCGGGGTGATTCGTCAAGCGGTGGCCGAGAAAAAAGGGGGGTCCCAAAACGTGTTTTCCCCATGCAATTTCCCATAGGAACCTTTAATCGTAGCTACAGCCCGAACTGCTGAACGGAATTACACCAAATTTGGCAAAGAGGTAGACCTTGGTTCACACTCGTGCCTTGTTGTTAAATGGTGTAAATCCGTTCAGTAGTTCCTGAGAAAATTAAAATCACATATATATCTATGGCAGCGGTGGATCCGCGCACCCTGCCGAGCATGAGCTGTATGCTAATTGGCTGTCAACACTCCAAACCAGGTCAGGGGAGGTTAAAAGAAAGGTGGGATACTAGTCGTTTGGCACATTTTGAATATGGAGAGGGATCCGGTAAACTATTAGCTTGGAAAGTCAAGAACGATCAAGTTAGGAACACAATTAAGGAGATCAGGTGTGAGCAATCTGGGGTTCTATTTTCTGAAAATCAGGCTATAGAACGGGCCTTCCAAAAGTATTATGGGGAAGTTTACCAGGAAGACTTAGTGGTCACTCAAGAAGAAGCAGCTAGCTGGTTGGCTCAAGATTTGAGCGACCAACTACCTACGGACAAAAGTGAGGTTCTGAATAGTAGTATAAGTATATTGGACATCCAAAAGGTTTTAAAAGAGGGTAAGAAAGGGAAAGCTCCTGGGCCAGACGGTCTGCCGCATGAAGTTTATAAGGTCTTGGAGGAAGTGTTAACACCAATACTGTTACGTATGTTTAATGGAATATTTTTATCCGGAGTGGGCTTTCCAGATTCATGGAAAGAGGCCACTATTGCCCTAATCCTGAAACCGAATAAATCACCTAAAAATTGTGATTCATATAGGCCAATATCTCTTTTAAACTGCGATTATAAGCTGTTTGCGAAAATTATCGCAGAAAGGCTGAACGGGGTTATTCCATGAGGATCAAAAGGGGTTTATTTGTGGTTGAACGCTTAAAGATCTAACGTTCAACCTTATAGGTGCAATAGATTTGGCCACCACCTATGAGCTCCCTCAGGCGGTCATAGCACTCGATGCTGCTAAAGCTTTTGATCGCGTTAACTGGTATTTTTTAAAAGCAGTATCTAAATCGCTAAATCTCGGCCCTAATATTAGCAGAACCTTGGAAGGTATCTATGCTGCTCCGACTGCTAGAGTCTCAGTCAATGGGGCCCTGACAGACCTGATCCAGATCTCAAGGGGAACTAGACAAGGTTGTCCCCTGTCCCCCCTCTTATTCGATTTATATATTGAGCCATTGGCTAGAAGATTAAGAGGATCTCCAGAAATTTTACCTTTTGAATACAAAGGATGGACTAAAAAGATTGGCCTGTACGCAGACGATATTGTGATTTTTACTAGGGACACACAGAAAGCTCTTGAGTCGATTTCAATAATTACTACCGACTTTGGCAAAATCTCAGGTTATAAAATTAACGAACAGAAAACTGAGATTATGGCCTGGAATTTGGGAGCTAGTGCAGTAAGGTGCACTAATGAGATGAGATACCTAGGGGTAAAAATTACACATGATATTATGAATCTCACAAAAGTTAATTTTGATTCGGTTAAAAAAGGAGTTCTTACCCAGTTGAAAAATTGGGCTCACCTTCCTCTGTCGGTGTTTGGCCGGGTCAATCTAATAAAGATGGTAATTCTTCCAAAGTTTACTTTTCTCTTTGAGGCTATCCCTCTTCCTTTTTGCAAATCCTGTTTTTTTAAAACTCCAGAGTCAGATTGGTTCTTTTATTTGGGCTTCCAAGGGGCCGAGGATCTCTTGGAAGAAATTGAGAAGGAGACTGGAAAAGGGGGGCTTGGCGCTACCAGATCTGCTCTTTTACTCATGGTCCTTCCTGCTCAAAAATGGAAGGATGCTTATGGCTATACTCCCTAAGTCTGACTTAGGTGCATTATTTGAGGTCCAGCTGAGGAGTCAAAATTTGACGGAAGATGGTTTAATGTTCAAATATGCCAACCCAAATTTTTTTAAGAAAGTTAGATTGAAGATCTTACGAGGTATGGCTAAAACATGGTATAGGGTGAGAGCTGTTAAACTGCCATACTTTAGCTATTTTGCCCCTATCTAGGACTCTCCGGGCTCTCCTGAATGGTCTAAAGATGTGTCAGCTATTCCCTTGAGGGAAGCCGGCATAGCTGCTTGGAATCATCTTTTACAGGAAGGTCAGTTGAAATCTTGGGATTACTGTAATCAGGAAGCTGATCAAAGATTGTCTAGGTTTAAGTACCTTCAGATTCGGAGCTGGTTCCAAGCTTCAACTACAGAGATTGGGAAGTATAATGAATTTGAGGAGAAATTAATTTCCAATCAAAGCCCAAAAAAGGAAATTGCACTTTGGTACTGGCTGATGGTGGACATGGAGGACGGAAATTTCCTTTTACCAGTTGAGCTGTGGGGAAGATGCTTGTCGTCTGCTATGTTGGAAGAACAATGGCAAGTATCTATGTCTACTTTATACAAAATAGTAAGACCTGCACATCTGAGAAGGAATCATCTTTTCACCATCCACAGAGCATACTGGTCCCCTCAAAAGTTATCCAAGTTTGGGAAAGGAGGAGAAGTGGCATGTCCGAAGTGTGGCAGCATGAAGGAAGATGATCTGCATATGTTTCTACTCTGCCCAAAGATCCAAGCTTTTTGGGGTGCCGTAAGTAAAGCGCTATCTGATTCTTTGAAGATCCAAATCGAGGTAAGCGCTTTACTAATTATTTTTGGGCTTTTAGATGGTCAGGTAGTAACGAGTAAAAACAATGCAGATTTGATTTTTTATACAATTTTGCCAGCCCGTAGAGAAATTTGTAAACTCTGGGTATCAAAATTTCCACCAAGGTATGAGGACTGGAGATCATCCGAGAAGAGAGTGGCCAATTTGGATATGTCAGTCGAGGGAGGACGAAGGCATGGGTTCTGGGTACCTTTATTATGTTGGTGGAATCAACCAACTAATTAATTGAATTGGGAGTCCTATGATTAAGCCTCTCTTGCCCTCGGCTGAAAGCACCTGTTTCGATGTGGTGGGTTTTCTCTTTTCCCTCCGACAAAGAATCGGTGTACATTGGGTGTTTTTTGGGGTGTGAGAGCCACCAATCCAGGGTCCGTGTATATGTGGCTCTATTCCTCCCCAGATTACTCAAGTCAGCATTATGAGGTTATGAGCATTTCGGCTGGATAAAAAGAGTAAAAGCGAAATGGTGTCTTAAGAGGCAAATGAGGACAAAAAAAAATACACTCAAAACCAGGTAGTGTTGGCAGCCATCTTGTGCCTCAGTAGAACCGAGGCACAAGAAAGCATAAAAAAAAACTTGCAAAACGCAAAAAGGGAGCAGGGTAGAAACACCCTGACCCCCTAGGCCTGCTCAGGGGGTCCCACAAGGACCCCCAGGGCTGACATTTTTTAAAAAACGATGCGCGGGCTCCTGCGCTTCGTTGTTAATTAGCCCCCAGTGGCAATACTTATTATGTAAAGGGGGCCCAGAGGGGCCCCCTAGCCCCGGGGACCACCACCCCCGGGGCTTCTTTGAATTAGGTGGGGGGGGGCTCTCAGGCCCCCAATCCCCGGGGACTGCCACCCCCGGGGCTTTCAGAAAAGAATGGCGGGGGCTCACGGCCCCCCCACAGCCCCGGGGATCACCACCCCCCCGGGGCTCGATTTAATTTTGATTGCGAGGGGGCACACTCCCCGGGCCTCTAAATATTTAGATTGGGGGGTCCGTGATGGATCCCCCAGCCCCGGGGACCACCACCACCTGGGGCTTTGAAAATGTGAGGAGGGGGGCCGCGCAGCCCCCCTCCTGGAGCCATTGATGGCCCTGGGGACCGCCACCCTCCAGGGTCGGCTCCTGCAGTGTCCTGGGAAGCCCACCCTCGGGACACTGTAGTTTGCTATGGCAGGGGGGGAGCCTCGCGGCTCCCGCGCTGCCATAGCAAACTTGGTTTGAATTTTGAACGAGAGAGCAGGAAACCTGCTCTCTCTTTCAAAATTCAAACCAAATTGCTTTTCCACACGGGGAGCTGCATCTTAGCAGCTCCCTATGTGGAAAAGCAAAGCCAGCTCCCGAAGGACCCGGGGGGCCGGCTGGGACCATGGGGGGATTGGGGACCCCCCAAGGTCCCCAACAGAGAGGGCCAGCCCCGGGGGATGGGGTACCCAGGGCTACAAGTGGCCTGGGAGGGGGGCCACGCGACCCTCTCCCCAAAATTTTATGAAAAAAATAAAAAAATACTTTACCAGTAAGCACCACAGAGCTGCGTTGCAGAGTGTTGTAAAAAGGGGCATGGCCTCTGAACAGCTCTCTGCAACGCAGCCCCCTGGCGCATACTGGAGGTACCTGGTGGACTAGTTGGCCCCCAGGGACCCACAGGATTGAGGAGGAATTAATTCTCTAACTTAAAACATGCCACAGGGCGTGTTTGCAGACATGTCACCTCAGGCCATGCCACCTTCCTTCACCACTGTGCAAACGCGCCCCGTGGCGCGTTTTAAGTTGGGGAATTAATTCTCTTTCAATACTGAGGGTTCCTGAGGGCCAAATCGCCCAACAGGTATCTCCTGTATGCGCCAGGGAGCTGCATTGCAGAGGCCACGCCCCTTTTCACACCTCTCTGCAATGCAGCTCTGTGGTGCTTATTGGAGGTACCTAGTGGGCTAGTTTGACCCTAGGGACCCTCAGAATTCAAGGGGACTTAATCTCCCAACTTAAAACGGCCACAGGGCGTGTTTACACAGTGGGGAAGGGAGGGGACGGGGCCTGAGGTGACGTATGCAAACACGCCCCATGGCACGTTTTAAGTTGGGGAAATCATTCCTCTTCAATCCTGAGGGCTCCTGGGAGCTAACTAGCCCACCAGTTGCTTCCAGTAAGCGCCACTATGCTGTGTTGCAGAGAGGTGGTCCAGGCCGTGCCTCTTTTTACACCTCTGTGCAACGCAGCTCTGTGGCGCTTACTGGAGGTACCTAGTGGGCTAGTTGGACCCTAGGGACTCTCAGGATTCAAATGAACGTAATCTCCCAAATTAAAATGGCCACAGGGCGTGTTTACACAGTGGTGAAGGGAGGGGACAAGGCTGAGGTGACGTGTGCAAACACGCCCTGTGGCGCGTTTTAAGTTGGGGAAAAAATTCCCCTTCAATCATGAGGGCTCCAGGGGGCCAACTAGCCCACCAGGTGCTTCCAGTAAGCACCACTGCGCTGTGTTGCAGAGAGGTGGTCTAGGCCGTGCCCCTTTTTACACGTCTCTGCAACACAGCTACGTGGCGCTTACTGGAGGTACCTAGTGGGCTAGTTGGACCCTAGGGACCCTCAGGATTGAAGGGGAATTATTTCCCCAACTTAAAACGCACCACAGGGCATGTTTGCACAGTGGTGAAGGGAGGGGAGGGTGTAGGAAAGTGGCTCTATATATACTGGACCAAAGTAAAATCAGCCGAACTACAAATTCCGATTTACTCACCTGTTATCAGGAGAGACATCAGTGCTGCATTTTTTAGCCCAGTACTGATCCTGAAAAGTAATTCTAACCGTACTTACCAGTAACTTGAATTTCCTTCCATAGGCTAACATTGACTGGTTTCACTTGGAAATTCCTCTAAGTGTGGAGTTTTGGAACTTAGAAATATTCCTCTAAAATCAGCCGAACTACGAGTTCCGATTTACTCACCTGTTATCAGGAGAGACCTCGGTGATGCATCTTTGAGCCCAGTACTAATCCTGAAAAGTAATTCTAACCGTACTTACCAGAAACTTGAATTTCCTTCCATAGGCTAACATTGACTGGTTTCACTTGGAAATTCTTCAAAGTGTGGAGTTTTGGAACTTTAAAATATTCCTCTAAAATCAGCCGAACTACGAATTCCAATTTACTCACCTGTTATCAGGAGAGACCTCAGTGCTGCATCTTTGAGCCCAGTACTGATCCTGAAAAGTAATTCTAACCGTACTTACCAGTAACTTGAATTTCCTTCCAGAGGATATCATTGCCTGCTTTTTGCTGAAAAACTTTCTAAGTGTCGATTTTTGAAACTTACAAATATTCCTCTAAAATCAGCCGAACTACGAATTCCGATTTACTCATCTGTTACCAGGAGAGACCTCAGTGCTGCATCTTTGAGCCCAGTACTGATCCTGAAAAGTAATTCTAATCGTACTTACCAGTAACTTGAATTTCCTTCCATAGGCTAACATTGACTCGTTTCACTTGGAAATTCTTCTAAGTGTGGAGTTTTGGAACTTTAAAATATTCCTCTAAAATCAGCCGAATTATGAATTCCGATTTACTCACCTGTTATCAGGAGAGACCTCAGTGCTGCATCTTTGAGCCCAGTACTGATCCTTAAAAGTAATTCTAACCGTACTTACCAGTAACTTGAATTTCCTTCCATAGGCTAACATTGACTGGTCTCACTTGGAAATTCTTCTAAGTGTGGAGTTTTGGAACTTTAAAATATTCCTCTAAAACCAGCCGAACTACGAATTCCGATTTACTCACCTGTTATCAGGAGAGACCTCAGTGCTGCATCTTTGAGCCCAGTACTGATCCTGAAAAATAATTCTAACCGTACTTACCAGTAACTTGAATTTCCTTCCAGAGGATATCATTGCCTGGTTTTTGCTGAAAAAGTTTTTAAGTGTCGATTTTTTAAACTTACAAATATTCTCTAAAAATCGTGCCAATGATAAAAACGTAATTACTTGCCTGTTTTAGATAGAGGTCCCAGTGCTGAACCTAGGAGTCCAGCACTGGATTACAAACGTAACGTGAACATACTTTACCTGCAAATTGAATTTCCTTCCATAGGATAACATTGGTAATTCCAACTGAAAAAGTTTCTAAGTGTCAACTTTTAAAATACAATAATATTCCTTAAAAATCACTACTGTAACCAAAACGCTTTCACTTAACGGTTTAAAGCTCATGTCCTGGGACTGAATCTAGGATCCAGTCCTGTGGTTAGAAAAGTAATCTACAAAGTAACTAATTGCATTTAACCAGAAATTCACAATGAGCTCAATGTTGCATTGTGTTTGAAATTGTGTTGCCTATTGCAACAAACTGTAACTATTGCATCCAAAAAGTCTATTGCCTATTTGAAAAGTATTTAACTAAAGTAACTCATCCTGAGAAAGTATATTTTGATACCTTGTTGGTTCTAAAATAAAACAACTATATATTTTGATACAAAACAATTGGCCTAGAGTTCAGTTCTTGAGTGTGTGAGACCATTTGCTGACTGAGTGTGTAGAACAAGTGCTTTACACTGTCCTCTGACACTGCCTTACTGCTCGACCAAGCTACCACTTTAGAGAGTAAGGTTGTATCTAACTTTAACCTCTGCCAAACCTCTGGGGACTGGGGACTCTATACACACTGTACCTTACTTTGGTCCAGTATATATAGAGACACTTTCCTACACCATCCCCTCCCTTCACCACTGTGTAAACGCACCCTGTGTCCGTTTTAATTTGGGAGATTAAGTCCCCTTGAATCCTGAGTGTCCCTAGGGTCCAAGTAGCCCACTAGGTACCTCCAGTAAGCGCCACAGAGCTGAGTTGCAGAGAGGTGTAAAAAGAGGCACGGCCTGGGCCACCTGTTTGAAACACAGCGCAATGGCGCTTACTGGAAGCACCTGGTGGGCTAGTTAGCCCCCTGGGGCTCTCAGGATTGAAGGGGAATTATTTCCCCAACGTAAAACGCGCCACAGGACGTGTTTTCACACGTCACCTCAGGCTCCATCCCCTCCCTTCACCACTGTGTAAGTATTCATGCAGTGAGCCAGGCCTTAGCACATGGACTGCTTCAAACGCTTATCCACTATGCATGCAGTCCTCTAACCACCTACACACTTGTCTTTCACACCTTCAATTCCCCTGTCAGTATTCATACACTTCCAGCAAACACCCTGTCACTCCCCTTGCACTCCTCTAGTGACTCACTCAGCATCATGTACTAATTCATTTACCGCACCAAAACCCAAACACTTATAAATTCACCCAGGCACTCTCCTTGCAGTACTCTAGTCATTCAATCAGTACCCAAGTATTCATGGAGTGAGCCAGGCCTTAGCACATGGACTGCTTCAAACCCCTATCCACTATGCATGCAGTCCCGTAACTAACCAACACACTTATAGTTCTGCACTTATACATTCAACAAAAAAAACAATATTTCAGTTTCAATATTTTAAAAAACATTTTTATTTCCATTTATATTAAAAATATATAATGTAATTTAAAAAATAAAATATGTAAAAATAAACAGTTAAAAAACTGTAGAAAATCAGTATAAAAAAATACATATAACTATTATTACATTTAAAAATTATCATTTAAAAAACCTTCGAAATTCACTGAAAAAAACACAGGTTTCAGACATGTTATAGTTAGGAATTAGCATTTAAAAAACCTAAGAAATTCACTGAAAAAACCATAGGTTTCAGGGCTGTTATAGTTAGCTGGACATTTTACTCGTACAAAACCATTGAAATTCCTCCGTTATAGTTAGTTCTGCTAACTATAACTCGCGCGTCCGCAATCCACTGCTGATAATGTCACATATTACATCATTCATGACATGGTCAGTGACATCACTGATGACATCACTGATGACATCTCAAATGACATCACTGATATATATATATATATATACACTTTTCGGAATACGGATGCAGGCATGCTGCACAACCGTCAGGGGTGCCTCCTCCTTCAGTGCTTTCGCCCACATGCTATAATATGACTCAGTTCATCTCCGTATCTGAACACAAAAGGGGCACTCCAATTGAAGTTTTACTGGTGACAAATGTATTCAAAGTACGAGGAAAATCAACGCGTTTCAGTAGCCTTCCGCTACCTTGGTCACGATTATACACGCCATTTTGTTTACTAAACATAAATAAAGTAAATCAATTCTATAATGCATTGTGTTGTTACATGTTGTTCCAATAGGGTGCATTCCTGTAGTCCCCTTACACTGGCGCCATTTCAGCGGCATAGTGCCACTGCAGGCACCCTTGCACTGTGGTGCAAGGGAGCCTGCGTTACAGGCAGGTTTGGTTTAAGACAATCCAGAGGTGTTTCCCTCTTTCTATGTGTGCTGCAGAATGTAGCACACATAGAAAGAGGAACAGACAAGGAGAAATAAACATATTTCTCCCCTTTATGCCTCAAATAGGGAGGCGTAAGATGTTGATGCATTCTCAGATTTACAGGTCCTTGTAAATCTGGGAATGTGTCATAAACCATCGGAGTTGCGTGGGAACACCCACCGCAAGGCCCTTGGAACGCCTCCCGAGCACAGAGTGAGGCAATGCAGCGATTTGCACTGCATTGTCTTACTCCATATCTATGAGGCCATTCAAAGCCTCAAAAAGTGACTTTGCAAGGCCTCATAAATATGATTTGGTGGTTTGCGCCGCCATTGAGTCACAAAAAGAGATACAACGGCTGCGCAATGGGCTCGTAAATATTCCCCTGAATGTATAGCCCTTCTCTTCCTTTTACTGTTAGCTTGTTTTTTTCTTGTGTTCCAGTTTCTCCGCAGACTTTTACAAGACCCTAGCATTAATAATGACAGGCTACGACTCATAGAATATTTATACTATGTACAACTCTTTCATGTCAGCCACCTGTTCACTGGGCTTTAGTTCTGAGCCTGGGCTTCATGGCTATTATAGGGGTTTTCCTGTCTTATCATTTTTTCTCTAAATATTTTTTCACGCTGCAATATGAATATAATAAAGCAAAAAAGTGATGGGTAATAGTTGACACTGTCTCTTTAAAAGTAAAGGTTAATATTTGACACGGTCTATTTAAAAGTGAAGGGTAATACTTGACAGTCTCTTTAAAAGTGAAGGCTAATACTTGATACTGTCTCATTAAAAGTGAAGGCTAATACTTGACTCTGTCTCTTCAAAGTGAAGGGTAATAACTGACACTGTCTCTTTAAGTAAAGGTTAATATTTGACACTGTCTATTTAAAAGTAAAGGGTAATACTTGACTCTGTCTCTTTAAAAGTGAAGGGTAATACTTGACACTGTCTCTTTAAAAGTAAAGGTTAATATTTGACACTGTCTATTTAAAAGTGAAGGGTAATACTTGACACTGCCTCTTTAAAAGTGAAGGGTAATACTTGACACTGTCTCTTTAAAAGTAAAGGTTAATATTTGACACTGTCTCTTTAAAAGTGAAGGCTAATACTTGACACTGTCTCTTTAAAAGTAAAAGTTATTATTTGACACTGTTTCTTTAAAAGTGAGGGGTAATGCTTGACACTGTCTGTTTAATAAAATAATGACTTTCCTTCACTTATGTAGGAAATTCTGCATAATTAATGAAGTGTGACTTTAAAGAAAACGCTGATACATGTGTTTATAGAAAAACAAATGAGTTAATTGTCAACGCCTTGCACTGCTGCTGCTGAAGCAGAGGTAAGGAGGGTATCTACAGCTGTACCCCATCCGCTGCAGCACTGACACTGCTCGCCCAAATAGATTCCCATTCCAGTGACCCTAATATTTCATGGGGCAGGAGGTTCAGACGGGCACTCGTGGCCCCCTACATACATCCTGCTTGGACTCTGTTAATGGCTCTTAATTTATGCCCGAGACACTGGAAACAACATGCAGACAGTGCTGAAAACCAGCAGCCATCTTTAATTGCTAATGAGTCCCTGCGGACAGGCCCTCGGTGGGCCTTGTATCAAAGTGCTGCCTTTAATTGCTGCGTGTAAACGAGGCCTAATGAAGGCGCCTGGACTCGGCTTCTCTTGTAATAGCACTACCCGAGATCACCCCAGGCTGACAACAGGGCCAGCCTTGTGTGTTTTTTTAGGTCTCGCCTGACCCAGCGCATGCGCTGATCTGCGAGACATTTAGTAGGTGGGTTTTGAAAGTGCTACCCACATTTTTGTGCTGGCTACAAGCTTCAGTGCACGATGGCGTGCACGCGCACAGCTGCTCCCCGCATTTCCCCCTCCCTTCTCGCCCAGCCATCTGCCTTTTCTCCGCCAGCCTTCAGCCTTCAGCACCATGCCCCTCCCCCCGCTGCTGCGTGCGCATCCCTAGCGTTCTTTAGCACATCATCGCAATCACTTTCGCTTTCAGAGTGATCGCGATGACTTTTGCTTTTACTGCCGCGCGGCCAATGCTTTTTATAATTAGCGTGGCCTTTTACTTTCACGGCCGCGTTTGTTCCTTATAGTGCGCGCGCGCACACACACCACTCGCGTGTTCTCTCCGGTTCTCCTTTTATCTTGTTTATTACACCTGTTGTCTGTCACCTTCTCTCTTTAGCATTTAAACTGTTCATTTTCTCTACACCTCTTTCTATTTTAATATTTTATTTTTCCTTATGTCTATTATTTCCTTTTCATGTTTTACTGCTAATCTATTTTCCTCGTGCTTCATTTTCTGCCCGCTCCCCCGCCCTCTTCACTTCCCTCTCTGACAAGCACTTTTCCCGTCTCCGCGCCTTACCTCCTCAGCCCACACGCAGCCCCGGGCTCCCGCCTCTGGCAGATCTTATCTTTGGGTCTGCGCACCTCAATAGGGAAACCCAACTTTAAAGGCCGTACTTCAGGGAGGCTGAGACAGAGATGGCTCATCAACTAAATCGCATAATGTAGTCAACAACGCACCCCGCCACCCAACACTGTTAGCCTTTTGAAGAAACCTTGGTGACATCTGTTGTATCTATTACAGGGATACACTTGTTGTTCCACATGGCAGGAGCAAACCTGTGCTACATGGTGAGGATAGTGGCAGGAATGAAAGCATTAAAATACACAGTTTCAAACCTCAGCGGTTCCGTGGAGGTTTGTCCCCTCCTCGCTGCAAGCTGCAACCGAAAATTCGCCACTCAATACTTAACAACTAAATTCTCTTTAATCTGCTGGGCAACGGCAGCAAATGTATCTGCCTCTGTTGCGCACAGCTCGAAAGGTGATCTAGCGGGGGCTTAGCAGTGCAAATACCCAGCCCAACATACATCTCTCCTTCCCTGGCACTTCTCCTCCCCACGTGACTTACCTTGGTGAGACAAGTTAGCTCACGGGCTCCTTGGACTTCTGAGGTCACTTCCGGGGTGTGGTGGGCAGCGGCAAGGCGAGTCTATCTATAATTGAGCTGACCGGCTTCCTCTTCTTTGGTATGTTGGCTGGTTTGTTTAGTTCTCTGAAAGCTGCTGGGCAACGGCGTCAAATGAGGTGCTCACGCCGCAAGCATTCCGACCTCGACAGCAGCAAATTTGATTTAAGACAGAGGGGACACAAACAGCCAGCTCATTGTTTTAGGTTTTGCTGTTTTACCACTGAATTGGCATAGCCAATAGGTCTCGCTTTTGGGACCTTAACGTCACATTGCAGGTGTTAGTTTGCTATTCCAGCCTGTGGTTCTGCGATAAGGGGCTGCCAGTATGCAGTTCCCGTTAAAGCACAATAAACATGCAGTTCTACACTTACAGTGAGATCAAACAATCTCATCTCAGAGGATGCTGCCTCGTAAGGGTCGATAGTTGTCCTCAGCCTTCTGTCAGCAGAGCCCTCGGTAAAACAATGGCTCCGTTTTGCGATTGCTCCAACAGTGAAGTGCGCTTCAGCTTAAGATGTTCAAAGCTAGAGCCGAGGTGCTGTGATTGTGACAAAATAAAACAAATAGGAAAAAATAGGGGCTGGACATTTTTTTTCTTCTATTTATTTACTTTTGTTACAATGGCAGCACCCGTGCTTTAGCTTTAAACATCTTAAGCTAAAGCATGGGTGCAGCGATTAGTTCAAGAATTAAAGAAATAGAAAACCAGCATTGGCATAGCCAATAGGTCTCGCTTTTGGGACCTTATAAGTGTTTAGACATGCAACAGTTGATGTTGTTGCACCAAGGATATTGTGCTGCATTACTAAACACTTATAAGGTCCCAAAAGCGAGGCCTATTGGCTATGCCAATGCTTGTTTCTAAAAGTGTCTTGTGCGACAGCTCAGTGGTTGGCACTTGCCCGACCCCTGCAGTGGTTGGCACTCGCGCGGCTCTTACAGCTGCATTGGAATCTGCAGTACAAGATACATTTGACGGCAATGAAAGAATGCGTCAGAACTCATGATTTAAGCGGTAGATCAGTGGTTGCAAGTTTAGCAAAAGAAACAGGGATTGGCGTGAGTTACAGGTGATCCGGGCAGCCATCTTGAGAATGTAAAACTTCCAGGTCTCAGTGCAGGCACCAGGTGATAAGAGCTCGTGGGCCTGGGCTACACCGATAACTTATGTTAAGAGCCCATGGGCTAGCAACAACCTTTCACGTTGCCTGCTAGAAAAAATACTGAAAAGGTAGACAACAAGAAAGATTCGGCACTACGTTTCATTACTGATTATAATATTGGCCATCATCAAATCAGACAAAGCCTGAAAAAACATTGGCATCTATTAAAACAAACACCTAACATTAGTCAAGACCTCAAAACATACCCAGAAATCACATTCAGACGTGCACCAAACCTAAAGGACATGCTCTGTAAATCGGAATTTGAAGACAAACGCAACACAGTCACTACGTTCCTAGATAGACCTCCAGGATTCCACACATGCAAAAATTGCAGCATCTGCAAACTAAGCTGCAGCAAAACTAAAAGAGTACCAATAACACAAGGAAGGGAATTCACCATAAAGGAATGGATTGATTGTAATAGCAAATTCTGTATATATGTGATAATCTGCCCCTGCAACCTTCCATACATTGGCAGCACAATCAGACCACTACGGATCAGGATTCAGGAACACTACCGCAACATCCACAAACACTCTACCGGTCACCCACTCACTGAACATTTTGATAGCACTCACCCCCACAAAAAGGACTTTCAATTCTTTGGGTTGGAAATTATACACCAAACCAAACGAGGGGGAAATCGCGAATTGAAACTGCGAAGACGCGAGAGTGAACTCATCCTGAACTACAAAACCACAACTTTGGGACTTAACAAAGATGCGGAAATGCACGTATGGCTAGGAGATGACTAACTGCTTCTCCTTCCCTCACCTATGGGTCCATCTGTAGCTCTGATCCTAATGACTTTACTACGATGCCTCTCCTAACAAAAAACTCCACAGATGTGTACTGTCTATACTACTAGAGAATACGCAGCATTTACCTACTGACAGAAACTGCACCTGAATTCTCTAAGAACCAACCTTGTGCCACCATGCAAAACCTAATATTCATTTGCGAACCTAAATCTCGTTTCTTCCTCTACTTATAATACGGAACACACAGGAAAAACTAAATCCACAAAATAACTAATGTATTTATGTTTTCACTAACATGCCCTCGTATATATGTCCAATTGCTATGTCTATCTGTGCCTATTTCCTTTCCCCAATCCAAAATGGCGACCGCCTTTCTTCCAACTCTCTAATTGGCCACTTACTCCCTTCCAAACACCCCGCTCCAATATGGCGCCAGTCGTCAGCTCACCGTCACTTCCTGTTCACCCGGAAGTCCCTAGTCACGATCACCTTATCTTCGCGCAAACTAACCGGCTTCACATCGCGCCACGACCTGAGAAACCCTTCGCCACCGGCATTAGCCAAGACAATAGGTAAGAATCAACTAATCACCGCCGCTATGTCCCACTGGACGTCGGCCTCTTACCCGTATCTCATAATGTTTTGCTTTGTTTTGATCCCCCTCTAGAATCTTCGGGTTGACAAACCCTCGCAACCAAACTGATATCCCATTACCTGACCTCCCGGTAAGGGAATCTCGATCTCCTTGAGCACCTCACAAGGTTTTGCTCACCTTAAAACGCCGAGTGCATCCGTACGTTTCACAATTCCGACACTCCTGTAAAACAACACACCAGTATCACACCACGGTTGGCATTTACGTACGATTCCGAAGCTTTTTACCTAGATCTAGCGCGTATGAGCACCACTAGACATCGTGAAACTATCCACACTCCACGTTATTCCCGCAATGCCCATGACTATTGCCACGCTTAATGACATCACAAGATCAATAATGATGAATATATGCATGATACTGCAATTTTCCCAACCACTTTATTTGTGAACGCATGACACACTCGACCGGCGGCCAGCAACTGTCACCGCCTCACCTTTTTGACGCAACCTCCTAATAATGTGACTAAAGTCAACCTCTTTTTCTTCCTCTCATACCTGACCGGACCGCCTTGACGCTGAACTCCAAATATCTTTGTAACTATTTTACTGTGTTTCTACCATCTGATTTAACCTATAATCTTACCGTTGTTTCTTTGTGACTAAACTGTATCGTATTCACCTTTTATACTATTTCTTGACGTTTCTTGACCGTGTCTTTACTTTTCTACCGTATATTGTACCTTTACTATTAATCGCGCTGAATACCCGACTCCTTGCATGACATGCTCTCTCCTCGCCTGGCATTTTAAATATCCGCTTGAATCTGTATATTTAAATACTGCCTCGTCACCTTACGATATTACAATAATGCATGACATAACGGGTCTCTGCCCCACTCCTGTTCTGGACACAAACGCTCTCATAAATACTGTTATTATGAAATCTTTACAAACTGTACATTATCATTCGCTTTTTGCTCTGAAATGTCTTTTTACATACGCGCACCACCGTTACTTGTTATTTTTGTGTTTTAATTACCTTGTAACTTACTCACCTTCTATCATTACACTTGTCTTTCAATTTGCATTTGACTTAACATAAAATATTCATGCATATGTCCCAATTGTATATAATGTTCCTCCGTTAAATGCCAACCTATCCTCTTCTACCTTTCTAAACTATCTCTCTCTCACAATCTAAATGATCAAAATACCGAATTCACATCCCCCCACTTTCCAAAACCACCTTACCGCTCCTTGCTTGACCACCGCAAACACTTACATTAACCCCCACATAACTTCTGTCATACACTAACCCACACGTATACCTCTCCTTACAACTACACCCTTTTTTCGGGAATAACCCTTGCCCTTCGCTCATACCCTAACTATGTTCTCTTCCTTCCCTTTTTCTGGTCTTTCATTGGTTTCCTTTACACAACTTGCTCACTTCCTCACCCCTTCACCTCTATTCCCACCTAACACACCCGCATGTACTAAACTACATGATCCACTTGACTGGGTGTTATGAATCCTTATGGCGACTCTACCTCTGCTCAGCCCTGAAGAAGCCCTAGGCCTGATGGCCGTTTAGAGGGCGAAACACGTGTTGGCTGTGCCATCCCTTTTCTTTTCTGCCAAACAAATAAAAGCACAAACTTTTCACTGGCATCGCTTGATATACTTGCATCAATTGGATATTTATATCAATCATAAAAAAATCCAGAATCTTGCCCAGACACACCAAAACTCGTTCTACTTCATTTTAGGGGGATAGGGGTTTCTCCCCCTGTCTCTGGGCCAGAATAAACAGAAGACAACATATGCTTATTATATGATGAGTAAGGGATGTGGATCTTTTTCCCCTCACCTAAAACGCAACTGGTCCTTGTGAGGCACCTGTATTGCCCGGTGACTGGTTTCAAAAAGGCAATAGGCCAGAATTAGAGGGAAGCGCTTATCAAAAAATGGAAGCAAATAGGAACCATACGTAACTCACCAGACCCTAACAGTCAACTCCGATAACATTCCATCCCGGAAATGTGTTTTACTCGCTGAAATTCTCCATTGGTAAAATGCACCAGTAAGCTACTTCACTTCTGCTTTTTTGGGTCTGGCTAGGCGACAGCTTTGGTACACAGGATGACCTCATGTTATCAAGCCTTCATTAAGGTACAGTAGTAGGACGCACAGAGAGACTGGGCTTTGGGTCAGCCATTGGCATTGGCATTGGCCATTGGCATTTATTGGCAATTGGCATATTTATTGGCATTGGCATTTATGTGTTTATGTGTTTTTCATGGGTTGCCATTGCTTAGACGGGTTGTCCATCAATGTCATAGATTTGAGGATGGTTACATTTATTCCATCTGTGTTACTGGTAGGGACCATTGGGCAGTCCTTTTGTTAGACATGTTCGGCATAGCACCGAGATTGAAGATTCATTCTAGAGGGAAGAAGAGGGTGAAGTCGGTGATACAGACGATGATCTCATTGATTGATGTCATGATAGACTGGCAAGACCTCAGATTCAGGCTCTAAAGTTACTACTCTTTCAGACAATGCATTTTTCCATAGGTGGCCTACAGCAATAAATGTATTTACTAGTGATGTACATTCTCACGCTAATGGAGGGCAAGCATTAAATATGGTAGGTTTCTTTGTCATCAAAATAAATTTTCATCAAAACAGGAGACTATGATGGAAAGTTGTACGTTGCTGAAAAGGGGTTGCTATTTTGGGGTGGCTGAATCAAGGAACATTAAAATTACTCTTGCGACCCAGTGTACGCCGACAAGTTTTATTTATCCTTTATAGAGAAAAAATCAATAATAGAGATGCAATACTTTGGGGCAAGCCTACAGAGAGTTGAGTGATGCGATGGTAGATTCTTCAGGGTGGGGGAGGCGATAATCCTCTGCTCACAGACGGAGCACTTTCTGAGGACGTGTCTTCAGATCCTTTTTCAATTACAGAAGGGTTGGGGGATTCTGATGCAGAGGAGGGGTTTGTTCCTGGTCTAAGAGAGCAGATGGGAAAGGACTGAGTTCTTGTTTTCTTTTTTTGTAGTTTTTAATCTGGGGATATCTTGAATTGTGATGGGGTTTTGTTCCCCTGAACTGGCAACTTTCTCAACCAGGTTTGCAGGAATGCCGTTTTTGTTAACTTTGTCTATAATGCAGCTACTCTTGAGGGTGATGTGAGCCTGGTGAAGGATCCAGTGCAGTTTCTTGATGCTTGTGGTGTTGCGCTTGAGCTCTGTTTTAGTTAGGCTGAGTTTTAGGTAGGCACTGGACATCCGGTTAAATGAGGTTAAGGAAATTGTTGATGTATGGTGGCGTGTTCCAGGTAGAGCTGCATTGGTGTATCTATGGATCGCGATGCTGCTGCTCACAGAGGTCTGTGTAGAGGCTGAAGATAATGGGGGAAGGATGGAACCCTATGGTGTTCCTCAGGCGATGGAGATTATCTGAGATCCTGATGTTCTCATCTGGATGAATTGGTGTCGGTATGAAAGGTAGGAGGTGAACCTCAACAGGAGCACGTGAGAGAGGCCCATGCCTGTTTTCAGTGTGTGAAGCAGCTCATGGTACTCAACAGCCTCAGACGCAGTGGAGGTCGATCAGGGGACACGAGATGTACTTGTTGGTGATCAGGAAGGAAGTGCCATTTGCCTGAAGGGTGCTGGTCTCTATACAGCGGTGAGAACTGAAGCCTGATCGGGAGTTCTTGAGAAGGAAATTCTTGCAGGTCTGGGTTTGATGCTGAATGAACACTTCTTTCGCTATGATTAGTCGAACTGATGGAAAGCGGGTGATGGATGTTGGCAGACTAGATCATCAAGGCTCAGGGTGTACTTTACAATAGAGGAGGATCTGTCATGCGTTGAGCTCACCTGGGAAGGTTCCTTGAGTACAGGAGGCATTGACAATGTTCAGGAGGAGAGAGTGCATCACCAAGGAGGGATTTCTTGGTGACGGAAGGCAGGATGTTGTCTCTAATGGTGGCGGCTTTTACAGGATGTCAGGCATGACAAGTACGCTGTTCACCATTGAAAGTGGTGTCACTAGATTACCTGTTAAACCTAAGGGCCTGTCCTTCTGTGCCATCATGTTTTAAAATGTATTAACAAACCAATGGATTTGACTTTCGTAAAATGTATGTGCACCAATGAGCACACGTACCAACAAATGTACGTGAGCAGGCATGCAAGACAGCTACTGGCTTCCATGTGGACTCACACCAACATGTATTCAAGCATCCATGCAGTCAAACAACAAAGACACTCATGCATACAAACACAACACATACTGACACCTCTATGCATGTAATAGAAATCTACACTGCTGGTCACCGAGTAGTACCTGGTGTGCAGGTGTCTGTGTTTACTCTGCTGTCGGGGTTCGTTCTGTTCTGTGTGAGGGGCGGCATGCACCGTTGCTGCCTATGCTGTACTTAATGACATTTGCACACTTGCAGCATTTGCTCTCCCTTGCTATTTGCTCTCATCCATATATCCTGTGCCCCTGTCGCACCCTAACCTCTTTTCACCTATTTGCACTCCTTCACCAGACTACCGATCATTTTAGCTTTTGTGTAGTGAGAAGGGGTTTATCAAGTTTCGCTAACTACAACTCGGGTACACCATCATCAGCTGCGACGTAAGCTTTA
Organism: Triturus cristatus; assembly: GCF_964204655.1. NCBI lineage: Eukaryota > Metazoa > Chordata > Amphibia > Caudata > Salamandridae > Triturus > Triturus cristatus. The sequence goes on along the minus strand of NC_140589.1, from coordinate 1,835,980,711 downwards.
TCCGTGACAAAGAAAAGTTCCAGGCAAGAAGCAGCAGACAATGCTTCCTCGCGCTCACTGAAAAGCTGCGGCACCATCCATGCTGGTGATAGCAGTGTCGTGATTGGCTTAGGGGAACCTGTGTGCTTCCTGCTTTCAAGAGGAGAGGCTAAGGGGGAGAGACGGCAGCCGTGCAGAGGTATTATATATTTTTCAACCCCTCCCCCGCACCTGCCACCCCGTTCCGTACCAGCTACCACTGTGTGTCACATGCAGCGGCACCGCAAGATTCTTGTGAGAGGCATGTAAGCACGGACTACTTCTATTTCTGTGCATAACTAAACCTGGTGATCACCTTTTTAGTATCAAGTACAGTGAATGCATAACACTGCAATGCTCACAAAACATGTTTACATATGTCACTGAATTTATTTCAATCTGTTCCTTTTCCTAAATGTTGAACTACAAAAAAACAATACCATTGTTTAATAATGCTTGCTTTGCCTCTATTTCAACAATGCCAGCAAGACTCATGCCATATGCTAGTCTTCATATAGAAATGTAATTTATAAGTCTTCATATATGCAATAGTGTATTTACAAATTAAAAGCCAGACCCATTGAGTTTGTCGATGCTTGCATGTTTGATCATTTCCTTATTGGGTCTTGTGAGTGGCATAAAGCGGACCACCCCATCATTTTCTTCCTTACTGCTTCAAACACCTTCTGTCTTTCCCCCTCCTCCTCAACCATTCTCCTTGTTCCTCCCTTTTCTTATCGTAAAATATGCCACAAAATTATTCGTAATTAAGCAAGTGGGCATAATCTTGTTAATATTGGTATTTCCGCATCCAAGAGTAACACAAAATTACCAAAATTAATCCGAATACTCCAGCGCAATTGAAATTCTGCCCAGCCCAAGCCTGCACTCGCCCCTCCATTGGACCAGTGGATGAGGGGTTGGATGGATGCACCCGTATTGAAGAAATATGTATGTATTGATTCATCGCTGCCTGCTGTGTAAAACTCAATCATGTTTATGAAGAAAACAAGACATGGAAAAAAGACTACTTCTCCTACTTGTGTTTTTAACTATTCAAAACCGCAAGCAGCGGCTACACCAGAGATCAAAGGCCTGCAACGACAAACAGCCATGCACCATATGTAGACATCAGGCGCGTCATGGCAGTGTAATAGCAACAATGGAGCATCAACAGTCGAAGCCCAGATCAGAGAGCACGGGGCACGGGAGCAAGGATGCAGAATGATTATTCTATGACCTGGCACTGAGAGCAGGGTGCTGCTGGGCCCTCAGCAAATCAGATGCTGGCTCCTGTACATGTATGTAGGGGGCATCTATCTAAGGGGCATATTAAAAAGGGCTTTATCTCCGCTTTTTTGGCTTTAAAAGCTAAAGAAGCGGAGATAAAAATATCGCCCTATCAACAACAGGGTGCTAACATGCAAAATCGCATGTTAGCACCCTTTTTCACTACGCTTCCCTTTGCATCTCTAATGAGATGCAAAGTGGGCGTTCCAGAGCAAAATAATAGGAGAAATGTCACTAAGCGACATTTCTCCTATTATCAACCTTCACGCTAACCCTGTTAAAGACAAACGGTTAACGCTGCTTTTTTACGTCTGCTAATTTTCAGATTTAGCCATGTAATCCAATGGGAGGTGGATTACATGGCTAAGTCCAACATGGGCTATCAACAAGGATATCCCTATCCTTGTAGTTTTACCGCTGCATTACCAGCGATAACCTCCCAAAATGCCGCTGTCGCTGGATTTTTTATCGCCTAGGCGGATAGCGTTGTTAATAACGCGATAACCAGGCGATATTATCCAGCGATAGCGGGCGTTAAAAAAATTAACGCTAAGCGCCCTTAGCGTTAATTTTCCCTGTTCCTTGTTAATATGCCCCTAAGTTCTTTATACCCGCCTAACGCTGAAAACGGACATTCTTCAAGTCAAACAAAATGACGTTTGTGTTCAGGATCCCATTTCCACTAGAAATTGCTTCATTGTCTCCCCGTGCTATGTGACAATGTACTCAATTTATTTTTGGACAAAATAACTACAGTTGGAGAACAGGTAGGGGACTCGAGTCATTCGCCAAGCCTGATGGCATTGAGGGCTTTCGACTTCTGGAGAAAGTCAATGAATCATTAGAACAATTTTCTTTACTAGATGAAATTCAGCTCATCAACTTAACATCAAGCTGGCAACCCTCTGGGTGTCCTTTGGGATATTAATTTAGCAAGATATATATGCAGGCCTGCACCTAGATTGGCCAAAGACCTTATTTTAGTCTTCAATTATTCACTAACTACTGTCACAGTCTCTGAAGCATGGGAGAGGGCTGTACTCAAGCCCCTTCGGAAGAAACCCGCGCTTGATCCCCGTGAAACAAATTATTTCAGGCCCATTTCCCTCCTGCCACACTTTATAAATTGTTGGTAAAAAGGATCTTCCTGCAGTTAACCGAGTTTGTAGAATCACACGAAATATTGGCTCCTTATGGTCTACATTTGGTTGATCTTCGTCAAATGATGGATGTGTAGGGGGGGCTGGGGCCTTGGTGCTCCTTGGCCTCTCTGTACCCTTTGACACCATCCACCAAAGTCGTATTTTTCAGACTAAGAGATTTTGGTATTAAAGTGGGGACTTTAGCCTGGTTGAAAGACTTTCTGAGTAATCAATAGCAAATGTTTTTGATTACCCACACACATCTCAATGGAGATCAATCGATGGTGTCCTTCCTCGTGGGAGCATTCTGTGTCCCCTGCTTTTGAATCTGAACATGAGAGCCTGGCCTCTCTGGTACTTCAGCTGGGTGTCCAATTCTGAATGTATTCTGATGACTCCCGGCTGATCCTTAGCTTTTGCATCAGTCCTGTTCACGCTCTTTCCTCCCTGACTGTGTGCTGGTAATTGGTAATCCGTTGGTGGATGGCCACCGACCTTCCTAAACTAAGTGTCTACAAAGCAGAGATATTATTGGATGGCCACCAACCTTCCTAAACTAAGCGCCTGCAAAACAGAGATATTACTGGATGGCCACCAACCTTCCTAAACTACGTGCCAGCAAAACAGAGATATTATTGGATGGCCACCAAACTTCCTAATCTAAGTGCCAGCAAAACAGAGATATTACTTGATGGCCAGCGGCCTTCTAAACTAAGTACCTACAAAACAGAGATATTACTGCATGGCCACCAACCTTCCTAAACTAAGTCCCAACAAAACATAGACATATTTTTAGATGTCCACCAACCTTCCTAAACTAAGTGCCAGCAAAACAGAGATATTATTGGATTGCCACCAAACTTCCTAATCTAAGTGCCAGCAAAATAGAGATATTACTGGATGGCCCCCGACTTTCTAAACTAAGTGCCTACAAAACAAAGATAATACTGGATGGCCACCAACCTTCCTAAACCAAGTGCCTACAAAACAGAGATATTATTGGATGGCCACCAACCTTCATGCACTAAGTGCCAGCAAAACAGAGATATTACTGGATGGCCACGAACCTTCCTAAACTAAGGGTCTGCAAAACAGATAGATAACTGGGTGGCCACCAACCTTCCTAAACGAAGTGCCTGCAAAACAGAGATATTACTGGATGGCCACCAACCTTCCTAAGCGAAGTGCCTGTAAAGCAGAGACATCACTGGATGGCCACCAACCTTCCTAAACTAAACGCCTGCAAAACAGAGATATTACTGGATGGCCACCAACCTTCCTAAACTAAGCGCCTGCAAAACAGAGATATTACTGGATGGCCACCAACCTTCCTAAACTACGTGCCAGCAAAACAGAGATATTATTGGATGGCCACCAAACTTCCTAATCTAAGTGCCAGCAAAACAGAGATATTACTTGATGGCCAGCGGCCTTCTAAACTAAGTACCTACAAAACAGAGATATTACTGCATGGCCACCAACCTTCCTAAACTAAGTCCCAACAAAACATAGACATATTTTTAGATGTCCACCAACCTTCCTAAACTAAGTGCCTGCAAAACAGAGATGCTATTGGATGGCCACCAACCTTCCTAAACTAAGTGCCTGCAAAACAGAGATGTTATTGGATGGCCACCAACCTTCCTAAACTAAGTGCCTGCAAAACAGAGATATTATTGCATGGCCACTGAACTTCCTAAACTAAGGGGCATATTATAAAGAAACGGCGTTAAAATTATCACCGCTTTAGCGGCAGAAAACTGCCGCAAAAGCGGCGATAATGGGCTTGATAATATGCCCTTGAGAATTCCAATAGAAGTCCATGTTCTGGTGTCAACATGGGCTTCTATTGGAATTCTCACTTCTGCCGCTAAAGCGGCGATAATTTTAACGCCTTGCTTGATAATATGCCCCTAAGTGCCTGCAAAACAGAGATGTTATTGGATGGCTATCTACCTTCCTAAACTAAGTGCCGGCAAAACAGAGATGTTATGGGATGGCCATCAACCTTCCTATAGTAAGTGCCTGCAAAGCAGAGATATTATCGGATGGCCACCAACCTTCCTAAACTAAGTGCCAGCAAAGAAGAGATATTACTGGATGGCCACTAACCTTCCTAAACTAAGTGCCTGCAAAACAGAGAGATTACTAGATGGCCTCTGAATTTCCTAAACGAAGTGCCTGCAAAACAGAGATATTACTGGATGGCCACCGACCTTCCTAAACTAAGTGCCTGCTAAGCAGAGATATTATTGGATGGCCACCAACCTTCCGAAACGAAGTGCCTGCAAAATAGAGATATTACTAGATGGCCACCGACCTTCCTAAACTAAGTGCCAGCAAAACAGAGATATTATTGGATGGCCACCAAACTTCCTAATCTAAGTGCCAGCAAAACAGAGATATTACTGGATGGCCACCGACTTTCTAAACTAAGTGCCTACAAAGCAGAGATATTACTGGATGGCCACCAACCTTCCTAAACTAAGGGCCAGCAAAACAGAGATATTACTTGGTGACCACGAACCTTCCTAAACTAAGTGCCTACAAAACAAAGATATTACTGGATGGCCACCAACCATCCTAAACTAAGTGCCTACAAAACAGAGATATTATTGGATGGCCACCAACCTTCCTAAAATAAGTGCCTACAAAACAGAGATATTACTGGATGGCCATGAACCTTCCTAAACTAAGGGTCTGCAAAACAGATATATAACTGGGTGGCCACCAACCTTCCTAAACTAAGTGCCTGCAAAACAGAGATATTACTGCATCGCCACAAACCTTCCTAAACAAAGAGCCTGCAAAGCAGAGATATTACTGGATGGCCACCAACTTTCCTAAACTAAGTGCCTGCAAAACAGAGATATTACTGGATGACCACCAACATTCCTAAACTAAGTGCCTGCAAGACAAAGATATTACTGGATGGCCACCAACCTTCCTAAACTAAGTGCCAGCAAAACAGAGATATTAGTGGATGGCCACCAAATTCCTAATCTAAGTGCCAGCAAAACATAGACATATTTTTAGATGTCCACCAACCTTCCTAAACTAAGTGCCTGCAAAACAGAGATGTTATTGGATAGCCACCAACCTTCCTAAATTAAGTGCCTGCAAAATAGAGATGTTATTGGATGGCCACCAACCTTCCTAAATTAAGTGCCTGCAAAACAGAGATGTTATTGGATGGCCACCAACCTTCCTAAACTAAGGGCCAGCAAAACAGAGATATTACTGGGTGACCACGAACCTTCCTAAACTAAGTGCCTACAAAACAAAGATATTACTGGATGGCCACCAACCTTCCTAAACTAAGTGCCTACAAAACAGAGATATTATTGGATGGCCACCAACCTTCATACACTAAGTGCCAGCAAAACAGAGATATTACTGGATGGCCATGAACTTTCCTAAACTAAGGGTCTGCAAAACAGATATATAACTGGGTGGCCACCAACCTTCCTAAACTAAGTGCCTGCAAAACAGAGATAGTACTGCATGGCCACAAACCTTCCTAAACAAAGTGCCTGCAAAGCAGAGATATTACTGGATGGCCACCAACTTTCCTAAACTAAGTGCCTGCAAAACAGAGATATTACTGGATGGCCACCAACATTCCTAAACTAAGTGCCTGCAAGACAAAGATATTACTGGATGGCCACCAACCTTCCTAAACTAAGTGCCAGCAAAACAGAGATATTAGTGGATGGCCACCAAATTCCTAATCTAAGTGCCAGCAAAACATAGACATATTTTTAGATGTCCACCAACCTTCCTAAACTAAGTGCCTGCAAAACAGAGATGTTATTGGATAGCCACCAACCTTCCTAAATTAAGTGCCTGCAAAACAGAGATGTTATTGGATGGCCACCAACCTTCCTAAATTAAGTGCCTGCAAAACAGAGATGTTATTGGATGGCCACCAACCTTCCTAAATTAAGTGCCTGCAAAACAGAGATGTTATTGGATGGCCACCAACCTTCCTAAATTAAGTGCCTACAAAACAGAGATATTACTGCATGGCCACCAACCTTCCTAAACTAAGTGCCAGCAAAACAGAGATATTACTGGATGGCCACTAACCTTCCTAAACTAAGTGCCTACAAAGCATAGACATATTTTTAGATGTCCACCAACCTTCCTAAACTAAGTGCCTGCAAAACAGAGATGTTATTGGATGGCCACCAACCTTCCTAAATTAAGTGCCTGCAAAACAGAGATGTTATTGGATGGCCACCAACCTTCCTAAACTAAGTGCCTGCAAAACAGAGATGTTATTGGATGGCCACCAACCTTCCTAAACTAAGTGGCTGCAAAACAGAGATATTATTGCATGGCCACCAACCTTCCTAGACTAAGTGCCTACAAAACAGAGATATTATTGGATGGCCACCTACCTTCATACACTAAGTGCCAGCAAAACAGAGATATTACTGGATGGCCATGAACCTTCCTAAACTAAGGGTCTGCAAAGCAGAGGTATTACTGGATGGCCACCAACCTTCCTAAACTAAGTGCCAGCAAAGCAGAGATATTACTGGATGGCCACCAACCCTCCTAAACTAAGTGCCTGCAAAACAGAGATATTACTGGATGGCCACCAACCTTCCTAAACTAAGTGCCTGCAAGACAAAGATATTACTGGATGGCCACCAACCTTCCTAAACTAAGTGCCAGCAAAACAGAGATATTATTGGATGGCCACCAAACTTCCTAATCTAAGTGCCAGCAAAACAGAGATATTACTTGATGGCCAGCGACCTTCTAAACTAAGTGCCTACAAAACAGAGATATTACTGCATGGCCACCAACCTTCCTAAACTAAGTGCCAGCAAAACAGAGATATTATTGGATGGCCACCAACCTTCCTAAACTAAGTGCCTACAAAACATAGACATATTTTTAGATGTCCACCAACCTTCCTAAACTAAGTGCCTGCAAAACAGAGATGTTAATGGATGGCCACCAACCTTCCTAAACTAAGTGCCTGCAAAACAGAGATGTTATTGGATGGCCACCAACCTTCCTAAACTAAGTGCCTGCAAAACAGAGATATTATTGCATGGCCACTGAACTTCCTAAACTAAGTGCCTGCAAAACAGAGATGTTATTGGATGGCTATCTACCTTCCTAAACTAAGTGCCGGCAAAACAGAGATGTTATTGGATGGCCATCAACCTTCCTATAGTAAGTGCCTGCAAAGCAGAGACATTATTGGATGGCCACTGAACTTCCTAAACTAAGTGCCTGCAAAACAGAGATGTTATTGGATGGCCACCAATCTTCCTAAACTAGGTGCCAGCAAAACAGAGCTATTAGTGGATGGCCACCAACCTTCCTAAACTAAGTGCCTACAAAACATAGACATATTTTTAGATGGCCACCAACCTTCCTATAGGAAGTGCCTACAAAGCAGAGATATTACCTTCTTCCAAAATTCAGATAAAGGGCCTGAAGAGCCCCAGCACTTTAGGAACCCCTACAGTAGCTGCCACCGAAGTGCGGAACTTAGGAGTTCAAAATTAGGCCAACCTCGAGCTTCGAGCCCGATTCACGTCATAAAGACCCGTTTTATCACCTGAAATCCTTGAAAAACATCTTTTTAAGGACACTCGTGATCATCGCTCTAATTCAATGGAGCCGAAACTTTGGTAGCGCAATAGTCTAAATGTTCCAAAGGGCACAATTGCTCAACTTCAACATGTGCAGAATGCAGCAGCACATGTACTGTGTGACCTTAGGAAATACAGCAGCATTTCACCTACTCTCAAACATTTACAATGGCCACCAGTCACAAATGCACCATCATATATTTGTTTTTGCTAAAAAAAAAAAAAAACATTGTTCCTGGCTAGAAATTCTCCTTATATGTCTCCCATAGGAGAATGCATTTTTGCTTCAAGTACCTTGAGTGAGAGTTGTAATTTTCGATGGCAAATCTTTTTCATTCGCTGCAGAAAAACTATGGAACACACTACCCAACCGGTTGAGAAACCAACCTTCACTTCTTCATTTCAGGAAACCCTTGAAAACCTTCCTTTTTTCGTGATTCATCTTTTCCATTCTTCATACTTTCAGCCAATAATGACTACTTCTGCTGTCTAAATGCATCATGCCAAGAAACCTCAGTGGTCGTGCACTAAACAAATTATCCAGTGTTTCTTGTACTTTGGACAATAGAGAATTGTAGTCAAAGGTTGCAGGTTTTTATTGAATAATTTCTTCACTGACATTTGCTGATTCTGATTTTTCGCTCATCCTCTTCCATCTTACTCCCCTCAGCAGCATCCCAGGTGCACCCATCACAGTGAAGGGTATGAAAGGACCGGCGGCAGGGCGCTGGAAGGAGGCAGGGATGAGGCTGGGTACCTGTCGGGCTGTGCAAACATGATGCCCAGTGAAGCGGAGGCTCTGCACTTCCATGTCATGGAACATTGACTAATTCTGGATGACAAGACTGGTCTTTGGCGCACGCGCTCCAGGTTTCAGCGGTTTGATGACATGGCCGCAATCGATCAGGTTCCACCAGCCATGAATCCCAGGACCGACAGACCTATATCAAGAGACTCAGCTCCATCTTTACCTAAATAAACAGCCGAAGGAGGGGACCTCTAGAGAGAGGAGGCTGAGAGCTGTATCTGATGCTGAGGGATGTCAGACTGGTAATGCCCCTCCTGACTCGGATCTGATGAAACTGACCTAATAAATGCTGCGTTTACTATCAACTCAGATTTGTGGGGTCTGTTTAATCCATTTTCACGTGAAACTGCATTGCAAGTGCCTAACTCTGCTTTTTTTCTCCTTGTATTTTTGTTATTTGTTTTTTGATCGGTGTCAGCTTCCAACCCATGACTTTCCTCGCCTGTTACTCTCCTTAGCCTTCTCATGTATCCTGCTTGCATCACCTGCCCCATCACTCTTGATCATCTATCTTCCATCCTCATCCCTACAACCCCCTGACCCCACATCATGTCACCTCATATTCCCTTCTTGGATTGGTTAATGGGCGGGACATACATGATTGGTTGAAGATTGTTGCGGTCGAAAGCTACAATGCAGTACCAGACAAAGGCAGAGAAGATGGGAGGAATATCATGTGTGAGAGGACGCGACAGGGGTGACACCAGCGAAGCACCTGGAAGGTGTCCCTCAGTCAGAGTACAAATGTAGTCAGAATATGGATGGGCTAATATAGACGGACCTTCCAGTCAGAAGGATGGCTACCATGAACACATTAGAAACACAAGGGGTGCCTGCTTATGGACCCACATGTTTCTGCTTTCAGGGTTGCACAGACACATTTACAGTAAGTTTACTCTCTGGGTTACAAACTTTTTGAGTCCAATCACATTTTTCATCTAATCAGGCCATCATAAGAATTGGCCACTGCATTGCAAAGTGTATTTGCTGGGCCCCTTTGCTTTTATTCTCTTTGTACCATGTTATATGGGACATCTTTGGTCTGGCAGTTCCCCAAACCTTTTCCCTTCACTTTTCCTGTTTGCTGAATTCATTGTTGTTGGCTTTAGGGCTCTGTGCTCTTTGCCACTGCTAAACAGAGCTTGTGCTCTCGCCCTCAAGCGTGCTCCAGTTGGCGTATCCCTGATTGACAGATTTCATTTACTTGTAAGTCCCTAGGAAATGACACTGCACGTACCCAGTGCATGTAAACGAAAGTAACCGTTAGTTTTAAAACATGTCTCAGGCCTGCCACTGCAGCCTGTATTGCAGTTTTAAAATGACATTTTGACCTTGCAAAATAAACCTTTTGTCATTCCTAAACCTTACTTTTTAATACTTGTAAGTCACCCTTAAGGTAGGCCCTAAGGGCTCATGTGTGCTTCAGTTTCACATGTCCTAACAATCAAAAACTCCTTAAGTAGTTCCTCACTGCTGTAAGGTCTATCCCTTCCATTGACTAATACTGGGTTACGCTATTACATTTAATATGTGATAGCCAGTGGCGGCCGGCATGACTCGTGGGTGGGGGTGACAGGCGCAGGGGGTCGCGGAGGTGGGGTAGCATGTGGTAAAATTAAAAAAACTATTAAACTTACCTTGAGGCCGGGTCCTGCGTCCCTGCTCCTGCTGCCTTGTCTCCGACTCCAGGAACAGGTAGCAGGCAGCCAGGCTCCCTCCTCTAAGCCAATCACTATGCTGTAATGCAGCGTTGTGATTGGTCTGAGCGCGTAACACGTCGCTCAGCCAGAGCTGGAGGGGTGGGCATGTTCTCCATGCAGGCTGTAATGCAGCCTGCATGGAGAATGGGGAAATTGCGCATGACTGGTTTGGGCGGCCCGAGAGGACCGACCAAACAGTCACTGCGCACTTAGGAGTTGGCAAACCACTCCTCTCCTGCCCTGCTCCGAGAGCTGAGCAGCCCCGCCCGCCCACAAAGCAGCACAAAGCATAAAATAATAATAACTCTAAGTTATTATCATTTTATGTTTCTACTTGTCACTGCTTAACAGCAGTGGGGCGACGCTCCTCTGCCGTAGCAGAGGAGCTGCCCCTGTTGATAACTCTGGCGTTAGAGCAGATAGATATGTTCTGTTTACATTCAAATGAATTGTAATTTAAAATCCTCCTAAAAGATAAAGATTTTAAGTTGCAATTCTCAAAATTCTACTTTGAGACTGTTGGTATTCTCTTGTCCTCACCATGTGTGCCTTCTTTCAGTGTCTCATCACTTGCCGATGAATGGATAGGCCATCCTGTCAGAATGTCTGGGAGGAGCTTTACCCAGCCTCACTTACACTTCAAAGGGTTATACCTCCTACACAGACAAAGGAATCTGACACCAAACCTGCCCTGTCTTGTCACCCAGACAGTTAGGAGCCATGACAGGGGACGGGAAGGGACTTTCCCAATCCAGATGTGGGGGGTAGGACAGGGCATTCACTCACACAAAGGCTGGCACCAGGTAAAAATTTGGACCTTCTAAGACACTCTTCAAAACACTCTTGGACTTATGGACATTACAGAAGAGCAACAGCCCTGCTGCCAGAGGACTGTCCTGCCTGCTGCCGGAGGACTGCTCTGCCTTCTACCAGAGGACTGTCCTGCCTGCTGCATGAGGATTGCCTTGCTGTCTGAGCAGAAAGACTGGACCTGCTTATCTTCAGCCCAGGCTAATCTGAGTGACTCCAAGGGTTAGTTGGCTGACTTCCTGTGTGGGCTACAGGGACATAACAAGCCTGCTCTTCGAGTCACAGCAATGACCATCCGCGATGCTCTCTCTGCTACTCAAAGTCTCCTCTACCGCGAATGCAACTCTTCACGCCGGGCTCAGAAGATTACTCTTCACAGGACTAACTTGGTCCTTGTATCTGACCTGCATATCATCACCATCCGCCTGAACGTTTGACTTTTCCCCCATCTAGTGCAACCAGATGACCACGAGTAGTGCTCTGTGCTTTTAGGCGCTATGCTCACTGAAAACGTTAAAACGTAATATTTCCGGTTCTAACTTATTGGATTTAATTCATTTTTGTGTTGTTTTATTTATTAAAATGTACTCTATTTTTCTAAATTCTTTTGGGATTTTTCCTGTGGCATGTTTCCCTTTATTACTCTTTGTTTTCTGCATAAGTACTTTACACTATGTTAAGCCTGACCGCTTTGTGCCAAGCTACGAGAGAGTTAAGCACAGATTAAGTTTGCGATTTTTGTGGTTCATCCTGACAAGGTTCGTCCAACAAAGAAGCCGAATTCAATCGGGCAGTCATTAGAGACTGCATAACCTGTGCTCATGGTTTGGCCATTCCATGGTTACAATATATTAAAAATTGCTTCTTGACACTTTGTTCGAGCATCCCGAGTCCATCCAAAACAAGCACTGGCATAGCCAATAGGTCTCGCCTTTGGGACCTTATAAGTGTTTAGCCATGCAACAGTTGATGTTGTTGCACGAAGGATATTGTGCTGCATAACTAAATACTTATAAGGCGAGACCTATTGGCTATGCCAATGCTTGTTGTTTCCCACTTTGACCACTGGGCACAACATACTGGGATCCTTCCTCCAAAAAGATAGCAATTCTCCTCTCTGATGATTGCCAAAAAGCATGAAATGTGTACATGAAAACTTCAAGAACGTGATTTCAAATTATAATTGCTAACTAGCTCGAGGCTTTTCGAATGGCTATGTCTGGCAGGCCCATTTGGCCGGTAGTACACCGAGCACATTAAACACTACAAATACCAGAATGCTTGGGGAAGGAAGACCAGTCCGAATAAAGGACAAGAAGCGATATGTTGGGGAGGGAGCAATCAGATTGTGCAAGACTTTGTAAAATCGCAGTTTGTGCAAAAAGCCTGTCTGAATATCGGGGAGAGGATGTGGTATAACGGCCAAAGCTGCCTACTTTGGAACTTGAAAATGAGGTTCGAGTCTCAGTGCCGGCTCAACATACTTTGATTCTGGGCAAGTCAATTAATCTCCCTGTGCCTACAAAAATGAATAAATGTCATGTGTAATGTAATTGTAGTCCGGTAAAGTGCTCCAAAATCTTCGGGTTCTAGTAACTTTCAAACCCTAGAATTGCACGAGGCTGTGAGTGACACTAGTGTGTGCAAAGGAGGTCTTACTGTGTAGCGCCTAAACACTAAACAGAGCCGTCTTCTAAGAGCAGTCACAGAGCTCCAGACAAATACAACTCCACCCCCAATGATAATAAGGGGAGAAGAGCGGGTTCGGCCCTCTTAGAACCATCAGCATAAAGCTTTGCAATTGAGTTTTCTGCATTCCCGTGTTATGTTATGTTATGTTAATAGTTTTTATAAGGCGCACAGCTGCCCCAGCCACCCGTTCTTTTTGCCACATTGTTTTGTTTATTTACTAACTTGCTGGAGAGTTTTGTCTCTTCTCCCGTCGTTGATCCCTGCGTCAGAGGTGGGGTCCAGCCCCCTGCAGCGTCTCTGTAATCGCCCAGCCTTCGATTGTATTATCTGTGGTTGTCTGTTGTGAGCTTCGCCGTTAGACCTTTGTAAACAAACCTGCACGTCACACGTTTTAAACGCCCTAGCCTTTTGGTGTTGGGGTGAAATGTGTGCAAACCCAGAGCCGCCTGCTTTGGCGTGGCCGGTCAGCAGCTCTTCCGGAGCTGGTGGAGAGCTCCCGCAGGAAGGAATTTTCAGTTGTGTATTTGTAAAGTTTACTATCATTTTCAATGCGAATATCCCTTTCTGCCATGCATTGCAGAAGATAACGGGCAAGAATATAAACCTAGCCATTGGTAAGATGTTTAGATTCTCTGCGAAGGGTTTTGGAGAACAGGAAAAATTGGCGCTCAGGCAGGTAAACAGTGAGGTATAGCGAGAGAAAACAAAGAACCAAAGCTTCACGGTGCAAACAGGTCAGGGGAAGACCCAAAACCCCTGTGTGAGGTGTGGGCTAGAAACCCCTTCCGCATTTCGGCAGCGAGACACTCACGAGCTGGACCCGCCTGCACCAGGCTTCACTTAACACGGACTTACCCGCTCGTGGGATTCATTTTAGCATTCATTCCGAACCAGATTTCTTAACCTTCGAATCCTATGGAATTTTCACCGACATCTCGATGCTCAAACAATTCGCTTCCATCAGCCCTGAAGAGTCACAGGCAACTACCTGTTAACGAAACACGTGTCGGCTGGCGTTTTTGCTTTGACAATCTCAACTTGCATTAAACCAACATTTACAGAACCTTCAGTGTTGACCTACTTTTGATTCCCAAACTGTTAATGTCTCTTTAATCTTAAACGTGTGCACAGGACTTGTTTGCAATTGGTAAGATGTTTGCCTGGAATTTTACAGAACGTCGGGCAACGCCGGGGACGTATGATGGATATTGTTTAAAGCTGCAGCTCTCGGCTCTGACTAATGCTCCTCCCCATGACATACATATGCAGACGCCATCTTGGTCCTTTTTGGAGAAAAAAAACCTGCAGACTCCGAAAATAAACTAAGCAAACGAAATACTTTGCCAGCTCTGTTTGCGATTTCATATTTCAAGACAAAAACTGTTATTCTATCCGACAGTTGCAATCCTGCTTTCTAAAATGTATCTGTAGCACTGAACTCATTTGAATTTCTGAGTCGTATTAGACGCCTTTGGGATTTTTGCAACAAACAGCAGTGAAAGTGTCACAGTAAACAACCTGTAATTCTTCTCCAAGTGCATTTGTAATGGGCTAGCAAGGATCCTATTGATTGAAAGTGAAGACGGGCCACGGGATAAACGCAGATATATAAAAAAAAAAGCATTGGCATAGCCAATAGGTCTTGCCTTTGGGACCTTATAAGTGTTTAGCCATGCAACAGTTGCATAACTAAATACTTATAAGGTCCCAAAAGCGAGACCTATTGGCTATGCCAAGCGGCCGTGCGGCCGCGAAAGTGAAAATAATAGCGGTCAAGCGCGGCGCACATGCACTGTAGCTCTAGGCTACAGTGGTAGCACTTTTTGGAGCCCTCTCAATAAGTCTCGCCAGACCAGCACATGCGCACGGTTAGGCAAGACCTAAAAAGGACAGAAAATGGGCATGGGGCAGTTTTCGTAAGCACAAAGAAGTCTCCAGGGAGCTAATGGAAGTGGCTAAGCCTTCAGTCAGAGATTACTGTATTATTCAAGTGTTTCCAACAATTGCCCCATATTTATTACACACGAATAACGTTTATGAAAGAACACTGTTGGCAAAATTTAGGCTAGGTTCCTTTCGCTGGTTGATATGTCTTCCCTTAGGCCAGTACTCCTCAGAGAGTATTGCTATTTGTCCATGTGATGAGCAATCTAGCAAAACCATTTTACATTTTGTTGTTCTTTGTCAATTTTATCTGCCGCACACTAGGACGTTTTTACTACGGTTACTGCACAGACATAGATTCTCCAAGTGCAAAGCCGCCCTCTTCTATTTATTGCAACTCAACGATTGTAATGTTTGCTATGCAGTTGCTAGTTTGTTGAAGTGTATTTTAGCTAAAAGAAGGAGTTTACTGTTTTGATAAAAAAAGCCTCTATATTCTCTTTTTACATATAATCATTGACCTTGCATTTTTAAGTGTATATTGCTGCTCCCAAATTGTATTAACTAGGCACTTTGTTACTCCAGTTATGATGCCCCTAGACTCAGAACTTCTACACTGTCACTTTATTCAATGCACGCCAACATATCGATTTTTCTTGCAAAAATGTGGTAGTTTGTAATCTATTATTATACTAGATTTGACGCACCTGGAACTTTAATTTATAGACTGTTACTCTAATAACTGTAAATTTATATAATTAATTAATTAATTAATTATATCATTTGTAAAGATGTGGCTGTTGCTTTTTAACATGTGTAGACACCATGTAGGTTGTTTATTTTTATTGTGTGTATCTTTGATGATCCGCCTTCGGAAGATCGAATAAAGGCAATTGAATTGACAAGGATTGTGGTTGTTGCGTAAATGGCGCTCCCACCCCCCTCAACCAAAATAACCCAATTTTTTACATTTCAGAAGATTTTTACATGGCCATTTTAACAAACCTTGCAGATTGCATCTTGGCATGCGTTTTAAGACTAGACACAATCTCGTGAATAAAGGTGAGCGACTCCACCTCCAAGATGAGGGACGCATCAAAGTACTAGATTAGGAAGCTGCTGTCCTAGCCCGGAAGGCGGAGAGCTTTGATGTAACCCTGGGGTGGCTGACTGCATCCGGGTCCCTTAGCTTCTCCTTATGGTCATGTACCATCGGTAGGACTATCAATCAGGAAGCCTGCAGGAAGATTGTACACATCTGGCTCAATCCCGAGTCTCCCCGCTTCTGTACCGACGTAAAGAACTCCGGCGCTCTCTGGGTCCTTGGTTATCACACTCCAGGTACTTTCCTTTAACTCTGCAGGCCGCGGTCGCCCTCTTTCATTTCTGCCCTGCCGGGGGCGGAGGGTTACAGTTAATAGGCTTGCATCACCCTGAAACTAATGCTCGGGAAAGTTAAAGTCACTTTAAACTGATAGGATTTGCGTTAATGGCGCTGCTCTTTGCTGCCTGAGGTCACAAGCTCAAATTAAGCAGAATGCCTCACATAAAATGTAATTCTGGGACAAATTCCTGCTCATGTTAAAGGGATCTTTTTTTGCTTTAATTTGGTGCCTGAGGATAAAAGTTTCTTAGCCTTAGATAGTGTGCATCACCTATAAATTAATCATGTGAATAGCCAACGCGTGCAAAACAGAAGCCTTCGCTTGCAGCCAGTATTGTTCTGCTTTACCTATGGATATGAGTCAACTAAAAAAAAGTCAAGTTCATCTGAAACATTTAGCTCTCATTGTGTCGTAGAGTTAATTGCTATAATTGCCTATATGCATGAAAATGGGGGTTTGGCCGGGGGACGAACAGGAGATGGGGTGAAGGGACATGCGACACCATAACATGGACTGCTAACGTAACTACTACTGTTGTTGAACTGTTCGGGGCAACGTTTTCTATTTGACATGTGATTGCTTGCAATGCTATGTGATACACGTTCTTTATTTGGAAAATAAAGTGTTAATCTGAAACGTGTCGCCTTTGCTTCTTGCAGCACAGTGCTGTAAATCAAATCTCTGAGGAAACTATGTTCCTTCAACAGAATTTTGTATTTACAATATTTCTCTTTTATTTCTGTAAGCCTTCCTTCCTGAGCCCTCTGGTTCTGCAAAGGGTTTTCTTACCAGGCCAGGCCTAAGTAGACTTCAGGCTGCCCTTCATCCTTTCATCCCTTCCCAGTGTCACACACAGTGGCGGCTGGCACCCTAAATATTTGGTAGGCAACCACAGACCGGCAGTGCCTGTTCAACGCCAAAGCTATCAGCCAAACAGAGTTTATAATGAGCCACGACTAAGAACTCTGGTGTTGAGGCTGAAGGCAGAGTGAGTCTTGCAATGTATCAGTCAGTGGGCACCATTAACAAAGGGTGGGGTGCGTAGGGGGGAACACAGGGGGAGAGCTAGCGCGGGGAGACCTGTTAATAAGAATAAGAGACCTGTTAATAAGAATAAGAGAAGTAAAAGAACTTACCTGATGCCGTCGGCCGCCTCCCGCTGGCCTTTTCCAGGTCCCAGCAGCCCCTGGGACAGACTGGCATGGGACTGACCTGAGCGGGCAGGAAAGACTCTCCGCTCAGGTCATGGAGTCTGTGGGGTTCCTCCAGCCCAGCTGCAAATCTAAGTGCGCATGTGTGATTTAGTCGGCCTGAGACGGCCGACCAAACACATATGCGTACTTAGGGAGTACACACGCACTCCTGCTGCCCCCTCCCATGCCCCGCCCCACCATGCACAAATTGGCTCAGAGCCGGCATACGAAAAATAAAACAATGCTACAGCATCGTTTTATTTTCATTTTGCTGGCTCTGCGCCAGGCAGTGGGGCGACGCTCCTCCGCCATTGCGGAAGAGCCGCCACTGGTATCAATGGGTTAAGAATAATAAAATAAAAATGTACTCACCCATTGCTTGAGCTGGCTCACCTCCGGTATTTCTGCTTCAATCCCTCGGTGCAGGCTGCAGCAGTTCACACTAATCCGAATGCTGCTCTCATGCTGCTGATAATGGTAGCAGCATGCGAGCAGCACCAGGATTCGCTGGAGCGGGCTGCCTCGATGTTCCCACAAGCACTGGGGGCCTGCGCCTAGGGGTGGGCGGAATTTGCGAAATCCACTTTCGCAAATTATCGCGAAAATGTTAAAAGTTATCGCAAACACGCGGAAATATCGCAAAGATGCGGAAGTTTTTTTCCCGCATGTTCGCGAGATTTTCTGCATGGTTGCGGCTCGCCAACATACCCATGTGGTTGCTCGCGGGCGCGGCCATCTTGTTTTCAGTTGTCTCGCGGTGCATGATCGCGAGAAGAAAGACGTGATCGTGCAACGAATGACATCACTGCGGGTGCGAACTGTCGCGAGACAGCGCAAATGGCTAAAAACAATACAACATCTCATGGAGAATGCGACCGGATCAAGAAAACTTGTCGGCGAATGCAGGGATTCAGGTAAGGCGATCGCGCACGCACGAGAATGTAATATTTTACAGCGCGAGCAAGAAACAAATTATCGCCAAGCTGCGGAATGCGGAAATTTTGACATTTTCGCGCTTTCCGCGGAACGCGAAAATGTCAAATTACCGCAATTTCCGCAAACGGATCGAAATTTTAGCCCAGGCCTACCTGCGCCTGCTCTCCACCCAGCTGTCTTAGACAGCTGGGTGGAGAGCTTTGCACTGCGCATGTCAGCCTGGCTGTCCCAAGACAGCTGTCTAAAGTGACATGCGCAGTGTAAACTGGTGGAGTGAGCACCATTGGCCCCGCCCCCAAACACGGCTCAAGCTGAGGAAAGAGAAAAATAAAATGATAATAAATTCATTTTATTACCATTTTATGTTTCATCTTTTGCGGCGCTGGCAGCAGGGGGGCGATGCTCCTCTGCCCCTGTGGAGGGGTTGCCGCTGGGCACATATCCTGTGTTAGACTAACGCATTTACAGTAGAAATCCTGCATCACTGCAGTGACCAGGTTGAACCTGGCTACCAGCTGAGCAAATACACTGAGCGTGTCCCTCATGCTCCAAAGCCCCCACTCCAGCTAATTACCCTAAGATGACAGACGTGGACAGGTCTGGCTGATACAGCTAATTATGTGTTGTACCTTGGACTGTCCCGCAGAAGCCCACGAGGGTAGCCACCCCTTGACAGGTGACCCTCGCATTAGCTGCACAATGCCCCCTGCTGGCCAATGAACTGCATGCTGCTCGCGGTGCATGTAAGTTGTGAGGTGCTGAGGCCAGAGAAGGAGAGTATGGGGCAGGAACCCAAAGTAAGTGAAGTCTTACCCCGTGCGACGCTACTGACGGCCTAGTGCTCCCAGCTTTTCCCATTGTTAAGCGAGGTGGAGGCGCCATCCATTGAGGCCTTGAGGTGGAGGGCCATGCATTCTCTGATCCCTCATTATGTTGGGAAGGAGATTTTAAAATTACTTCAGAATTTTCTGCACAAAAGTGAAGACGAAGGCCATGAGAAGGAAGCAGGAGCCTCTAATCAGGATTCATTATGAGACAGGCCCAGGAGGGCGAGGAGCAGTCTGTCAAGACTTTCTGTACACGTCCCAGAGATCTTGTCATCAAGTGTATGGACATCGGTTGGCAACTGTGGATTGGTGGAGCATGACAGTTGCACGTGCCCAGTGAGGGGCAAAGAATGCACATTGTGTGGGCGGCAATTACTTTTCACAAGGTTATGGAGACCCTACAAAGTGCCTGCATCTGGCAGACAGGTCAGGATTATGCAAGGCACAATGAGGGTCGTGAATTAGACCCAACCATAGCAGGACCTTGATGAATGCTGCTGAAATAAAAGTAGAAAAGTTACCTCTACGGGCCAGCCATTCCCCAACCAGGTTCAAAATGCAAAGAGAATGGGCTAAACCCAGCTTCCTCTGGGCTCCGACGGGTGCTAATGGGCCTGCTCTTGGCCTGGTCCTTGCCCAGGCATGTCCCATGCTGTGGGAATCATCGGTGCCTTAAATGCACCCACTCGCCATTGTCTTGGCTGCCAGGCGGGAACAGGAGCCTGGGGATTGTGGTCCTGGCACCCGTCATGCCTCTAGGTGAGAAGACAGCATCCCGCACTACAGGAATCAACGGTGCCTTAAACGCACCCACGTGGTGTTGGCTCCACCTCCAGGCAGGGAAGGAGCCTGGGGATTGTGGTCTATCCCCGTCACAGCTCCAGTAGTGCTCGATCAAGGCCAGTCTCTTGGGATGCTGCAGAACAAGCATGCAACATCAAACTGAAAGTTAATCTTTCTGCCATGATCTGGAGTGAGATGACCATTTCATGTGTATCCCCATGGACAAGGGTAGTAAACAGGGAGAAAACAAACCATGATCCTTTGCCCTGACCTGGCTGAGCGTCTCCTTTATATAAGGTAGCCTCACCCAGTGACCAAAGCGTACTATTCGGAAAACGGACGGAGAGGAGGAGTGATCTCTCTCTGATTTTCAATTGTATTCATGGAACCATGGATGGAGAGTTTGTTAGCTCTCAATCATTCAGAATCCTCATGGAGCCCAGTCGCTCTAAGTCCGTCGAGTGTACGTGGCCTCTGTTTCGCGTTTTAGAGGCGCGGTAAGCAGCGCTGTGGAAGTCCATTTGTTTTTGGAAAATCAAAGTTTCATCTTAGAAATATCTGTTTCAGTTTTCTGTAGAGAAATAAATGAAACCCATATTTGTAAAGTGCAAATGCTGGAGCGGGTAATACAAAATTTTGTATACCCCCCATTCTGCATGTTTATATTAATCCGAAGAATCAATTAATTGTAATATTATTAATTTGTTTGAAGTGATAACTCACCAACTATATTAACAAAGAATTACACGTGGGAATTGCACCTTGCATGGCTATATTAATTGTAAACTAACTTGAGTACGCATATTAATAGTGGAAAACTAGAATATTGCATGTTATATGTCGCTTTGGTGATTTATTTGTGATTTGTGCTTTACTCAGTGAGTATAAACCGCTCTGAGTGTTGCTTCTGCTACATAAATACACACACATATGGGTATTAGCAAGGGGATCACATTTTATTAGCCAATTTCTATGTTTAATTACGTTTTTGTGTTTCTTTTGCTTAAGTTGACCATTTCGGCCTAAACAAGATGGCTGAACGAGACGTTTAGCGTGACTGCCCTGACAACACGAGGTTCTGGGTGAAGTGCGCAGGCGTCACCGCAAGCAGCAGTGGCCTGGACCTGACCCCGGGAGAACATGTACCCTTCAAGGACGCTCCGGGAACCCATCCAAGACCAAAGACAAAGCTCAATTTAAAAGCCGGAACAAGCAAGTTTGATGACTTCATCATTCGACACCCTGAGAACTGTACCCCGCTACCCCAAATGGACCAATCAGGACTCTCTAAACCCCGATCTTGATACTTTTTGACATTATTTTCATTATAAAAGTAGGTAGGGAATTAGGCTAAATAACGCAAACGCTAATGGTATCACTGATCGACACGCTCTTCTTTGACGAACTCGATTTCCTGACGTTATGCTGACGGAGAGGACGGTGACACTGCTGGACAGCTGTTATCCTGAATCTTTGAGAGACTGAATTGCGGCCTAACTTTGCTGAATAAATTCTTCCTTGACTGATTGACTTAGAAGATGACTTTAGCCAGAATAGGTAAATATGATACCCTAAAATGCAGATGATGATTTCTAACGTTTCTTGCAATATTTCTTAGATAAAGAATATTTAATTAATTGACAAATGTGCTGTGTCGATTATTATAAAAAGAGAGTTTGATGGGATTTAAGACTAGATAAATGACTGTGAATCTAAACCTTCAAAACAACTAAATGATCCATCTCCTTATGAGAGGGATATCTTAGGTCTGAGGTTAATGTGTTTAAGTGTAAGGTAAAGGTATTCCTTTCATGTCAGCGTTTGGAAGCATATTTCCCTCAGGAAAAACAGATCAACGGAGTGTAAGTATATTGGTGTTATGGGCCCCACCAATGAATGTATTTGAGTGAATTTGATGCAGAGGTAGTTGGTCTGTGCCGAAGGGGGAATTTGACGCTCCGCGCTGCAACAGTTTTCTGGTAGCAAGACGATGGTTTTTATTGTTTTGGTTTGATGAATATTGCTTGTAAATAGCTTATTAATTATTGGTTATTGATATTGGTTCATGTACTAACACTCTATGTTGAGTCGTATCGAGTTTTATGTTGTTTGCACGGCTTCTGGGATGTAGGAAGTCGGAAGTTGTAACAGTTCCGTAGTAGAGCAGAGGTAAGAGCTGTTCTCGGGAAAGACGGAATTGTTGTTATCCTGTGGGTACACAGGAGAAACGTGTAACGATTGAAGTTGCACGACGCATTGTCTGGGTTTGATTCGGTGACATCGCCGTGTGTTGCCATTAGAGACATTTTCTGTGTGGAAGAAGTGTGTATGATAGCAAAGGTTACCTGTGAAATTCTGGCCTTAGGTACCAGGGATCCAACTGGCATTCCGATAACGCTTATCACTGGAAAGGTAATAGGTACTCTCTGAGCTCGATAGAAGGACAAAGGAGAGGTAAGCGCTGCTTTGTTAACGTATGTCATAATTCTGTAGCAGGACAGACTGTTCGCTGTTCTCGGTAAAGACAGGATTCTGTGTGAATGTACTACATTTTTCTTGTGTGAAAGTGCGTGAATGAAAAGGCATTCGGGTTAATTCTGAAACTCTAGTTTTATTTCTCAGGAGCATTGGGTCTCCAACTATGTGTCTTAAATACTGGAGAGACGGTTAGCTAATGCTTGTTAGAAGGGTAAAGTAGAGGGATGTGCTACTTTATCAACGGAAGTAACGATTCTGTAGTAGGGCAGAGGTAAGCGCTGCTCTTGGGAAAGACGGAATTCTCGTGAGAAAGGTCTATTGCTATTCTTTGGTTAGCGAAGCGGACAATGGAGACATTTTTATGTTGTTACTAACAGAATTGTAGAAATTGAAACAAAAACTTACTGAGCAGATTTGTAAAGGAGGGGTAGACAGGAGCAGGAGCTGCCGCAGCGGCTGCTGACGTCAGAACGACCGCGCTGGGATTGGACAGTCGGTCAGAAACGTAAAACGCTCTGGATTGGTGCGTTAGTGTGCGCCGCGCTAGGAGTGGAGGAATACATGGTGACGTGAAACGCTCCCTATTGGTGCGTTAGTGTGAGTCGCGCTGGGATTTGAGAATTTTGACAGTGACATAGACGCTCCGGATTGGTGCGTTAGTGTGAGTCGCGCTGCAATTGGACAGAGTAGCGGTACAGTCGTAAGGAGAAACTAGTAAGACACGAAAGAAAGGAAAATGTATTACGATCCACCAGAAAAAGAGAAAAAGTCATGGTTTAGTAAAATGAAGAAGTGGTTTAAGAAGGACAAACCAATCATAACTAGGGAAGGACAGTTACTTCCTCCACCGAAAACCCCTGCATCCTTTATGGTTGCAAAATATGGATATCACACCTGTATTTGGTTAGACAACTGGGTTAAGTATACGGAAAAAGACGGAGTATTGGCTTTTCCAGAGCATGGTTCATTTAATTTGGCAGTTTTGAGAAATTTGAGAGAGAGAATGATGAATTTAGAACCGAGACCTAGACCGACTCAATTCGAGGCTTTGACGGAGTGGGAAGACGAAATGCATGACCGAGAAAGACAGAGAAATGGTAGAGGATATAGGTACCTGTTTGGCAGATCATACGGACATGAGACGCATGATGATCGAAGGAGAAGGTGGCGAAATGCGAGTATGACTGAGGGTTTGTTTCCCGTAAGAACTGCAAGAGAGAATGAAGGACGAAAGTGTGTAGAAAAGAGGCATAATGTGGAGTCGAGAGGGTACGGAGTGAATGAGTCCGAGGATGATGTCCTTAATGATATGTTCTATATGTTATATCCACCACCATACCGACCAGAACCAGAAATATTAACTCCAAGTGCCCCAATGAAAGAAACAGTATGAATAATAAAATCGGAACCAGAGTTCCAAGTTTTGGGAAGAAACAATCCTATTAGAGAGGTAGAAAAGAAGTCTGGAAGAAAATTGGATGGAGAAAATTCAGCAGAATTAGCAAAGACAACCCTAGAATTAACTGAGAAAATAAGAGAATTAACCAAGAATTTGGAAGCGGTAACTGTACCAGTAACAATAGGTCCAGTAATGCCTATTTTTGACAAACAGAAAGACAGTGAACATTGTTTGACAGTCCCTTATAAAAGTAATAAACCGGTTGAACAACCAAGTCAGAGTGAGAATCCATGGAGACAGACTATGAGTATGATTGAACTAAATTTTTCAAATAACCCGTTTGTAGGTCAGAACTGTGCAGAGAAACGTATGACAATGATAGAGACGATGTCAGAAACACAAAAAGATTGTGGACAAGGAAATGTAGAGAAGCCAGTAGGTCCGTCTACAGAGGAGTTGATTGAATGGTTGAGAAGTTTACAAAAGAAAGACAAGGAATCTCAGTCAATAGATGTGGCAAAATTACGAATGGTACTGGAAGAATTAATAGTAGGAACTATCCCGACAGAGAAATTAAAAACTTACCAAGATGAGGAGTTGTTGTTACTGTGCAAAAGCGTAACATGGAGAGCAAAAAGTCTTCATGAAAGATTAGAAGAAGTGGCAAATGAGATGGGTATTGATATTGAAAAGGTAAAAGCCCTACAGAAACCCTATCGAGTAGATTTCACCGAAAAAGATATTGAAAACATGAATACCACAGGACGAATAGGACAGATTAAAGAGATAATTATTTTGTTGAGAAAATGGAGAGATGTGGACAAATGGAAGAGCAGATGGTATCGTAAGCGAGACGAAGTTTCAGACAAAACGTTTTCAGCTTATCCTATGAGAGAAAAAGAGAAGGTTGTGACAGAATGTCCTATGAGAGAGATTCCGGGAGGAGGATATGTGCATGTCCCATGGACTAGACAGGATATTTTGTCATTTACAAATGACTTCCCTCTACTGCGTGAAAAACCCGTCGAGTGGTATAGACAGGTGGGCAGATTTGTGAAGCTATCCAAAGTATTGTGGATTGACCTGAATAGCTTGTTTGACATAATAGTACCAGCAGATCTATGGACAGAATGTAAAATAGTAATAGATTGGCCGACACAGGAATACCCAAGGGATCCTAAGACAGGAGCTCCAGACACTGAGGTAATGAAGAAATATGAACAGGTGATGGCATTCCTGAAGAACAAGGTACCCCCTAAAGAGACGGAATGGGTGAAAATTGACAGGACACATCAAGAAAGCAAAGAATCAGTACATGCCTATTATGAGAGGTTAATCTTAGCCTTTAAACAATTCAGTGGAGATGAAAATTTGAGTGACAAGGATTTGAGTCATTTCGTATACAGGTTTGTATATGGTCTTCGCCCAGAAATTAGTGAAATGATAAAACAGCATACGGTAGATTGGCAAAATAAGAAAATAGACGAAGTATTGAGACATGCTAAATATTTCAGTGATGAAATTGAAGCAAAACAGCGAAAACTAAAAGAGAAGGCAATGTGGGCACAGGTAAAGGTAGCCGAGAGACAGGAAGCACAATTAGTGAAACAAGCTGGGTCAAAACAAAGATTTAATCCTGGGAAAAATAAAGGGAATATTGAGGAAGCTAAAAAGAAATTTCCATGTCATAATTGCGGTAGGATAGGGCATTGGAAATCCGAGTGTAAGAATCCACCAAGTACTAATGATGAAAATTCATCCTTGAATCCACAGGTGCAGAATGAGGTGAGTGGTCAACAGCAACGACAACAGCAGGGTGTAACACAACAGAACCAGGTGCCAAAACCACCTTTCCCACAGAACAAAAATTGCCAGAAGTATAGTAAGGAGAATGGATTCCACAACGAAGAACAAGTAAATAAGCCGCAACGCGCTAGCGCTGCTTCGCAGTATTGGCTGCAACGCGATGAAAGCAATTCAGAAGAGGGTTATTGACGGTGCCGAAGGGAGGAAGAGGAGTGCGTACTTGGCGCAACTCTAGAAGTAGACCAGACAGGCCCATTTGTAGATGGAAAAGTTAATAATGAAAATATTACTTTCCTAGTTGATACTGGTGCTACTCGATCAACTGTTAGATCAAGAATCTTCCTCTCTCGGATGAAACGATCCAAGTAGTTGGGGTCTCCAACAGACAAATTAAAACTTACCTTAGCGAAACAGTGAAAGTTAGTATAGGGAATTTTTCTGAAATGCACAGATTCGTAGTGTGTGACACTAGTCCTGTGAACTTGTTAGGTAGAGATTTATTGTGCAAGATGAATTGCACTATATTTTGTACTCCAGATGGAATAGCCTTTGAAACACCAGATGATGATGTGTTGTATAAAATTACATTGGCAAACAGAGAGAAAGGGGTTACAGGAACCTATGCTGTATTCAATCCTGACGAACTACCAAAAGAACTGAAACAATCAGTAAAAGCAGAAGTTTGGGACTTTACAAGGGAAGATGTAGAATTGATGAGGAATGTAGATCCAGTAAAAATAACTGTAAAAGAAGGAGTATGTTATCCAAATGTCCCACAATATAAATTGACCCCTTAAATAATCGAAGGAGTTACTCCTGTGATTGAGAAAATGATAAAACAAGGAATTTTGAGAGAAATAATGAGTAGCCCATGTAATTCACCAATAATGGGACTGAAAAAGCCTAGTGGGAAGTTCAGAATAGTGCAGGATCTGAGAAAGATAAACAGAATTGTTGTACCATATTGTCCCATTGTACCGAATCCATCTGTGATTTTATATCCGATCCCTCATGACGCAGAATGGTACACAGTCATTGATTTGTGCCATGCTTTCTTTTCCATCCCATTGCACCATGACAGTCAGCAAATTTTTGCATTTCGTTTCGGTGAGCGAATTTTGGTGTGGTGCCGAATTCCACAGGGGTATACAGAAAGCCCCTCAATATTTAATCAGCTATTGAAAAAGTCTTTGGAGAGTCTAGAAATGCCTGAAAATTCAGTACTAGTCCAGTATATCGATGACCTACTGGTGGCATCGAAAACTCGTGAAGCTTGTGAGGTAGACACAGTAGCTTTGCTGAATCATTTGGCAGATGGAGGACTAAAAGTGTCACCATCGAAATTACAATTATGTAAGAAAGAAGTCCAATATTTGGGTCACAGCATTGAGAAAGGACACAGGAGAATAACCATAGATAGAATCAGGATCATAAAAAGAATGAGTCCACCAATGACCCAAAGAGAAGTGAGAATGCTTCTGGGAATGGTTGGATATTGTCGTCAGTGGATGGGTAACTTTTCATTGATTGCAAAACCTTTGGTACGATTGACAAGAAGTGATGTGAGAGATCCAATTGATTTGAACAAAGATGAGTTGACAGTATTCAAGAAGTTGAGAGAAGGATTGTGTGAAGCGCCAGCATTAGGTATGCCTGACTATGATAAGGAGTTTGAGTTGTATTGCAGTGAGAGAAATGGATGTGCACTCTCTGTTCTAGTACAGAAGCATGGAAAACTGAGGAAACCAATTGCTTACTTTTCATCCATGTTGGACCCAGTAGCTGTAGCCCTTCCTGGGTGTCTGAAAGCAGTAGCTGCTACATGTCGAAGTTTGGAACAGAGTGAAGGAATTGTGATGGGATACCCTGTGAAAGTGTTTGTACCTCATGATGTGGCGATTCTTTTAACAAGGAGTCGTACTCAGTATATGACGCACAGCCGACTGACTAAGTATGAAAAGGTCATTTTGGGTGCAACAAATGTGAGTCTTGTGAGATGTGTGAACGTGAATCCTTCAACATTGTTGCCTGATGTAGAGCATGTGGAGGTAAGAGATGAAGCAGATCATGATTGTTTGGATGTACTTGACTTTTGTACAAAACCAAGGCCTGACATAAAAGATGACCCTTTACCAGAAAGTTATTATGTCATGTCTGTTGATGGATCTTGTTTGAGAACAGATGATGGAGTGCTGAGTGCAGCATATGCGATATCTACAGTTGCAGCAGTGATGGAAGCATCCTATTTGAAGGGAGTTAGGTAGGCCCAAGTAGCTGAACTTGTTGCCCTGTCTAGAGCATGTAAGATTGGGAAAAGTGTGAGAGTGACTGTGATAACTGATAGCCAATATGGCTACGGGGTGGTCCACAATTTTGGCCAAATTTGGCTGCAAAGAGGTTTCCTGACCTCAACTGGAACTCCCATTAAGAATGCTGAAGTGGTTGGGAAATTGCTTGAGGCAATACAGCTGCCTAGGCAATTGGCTGTGGTAAAATGTGCTACTCATAGTCGCAGTGGTGATTACATTGCCACTGGAAATAAATTTGTCAATGACATGGCACAGTATTGTGCACGAAATCAGAATTCATTCAATCGGGCAAAGGAAAAGGAAATGATTTCTTGTTTCCCAATGTTTACTAACACTGTGGGAACATGGTATGAGGTAAGACAATTGCAGGAAGAAGCAGGAGAGGAAGAAGTAAAACAGTGGGTAAAAGCAGGATGTGCACCAAGAGAGAAAGATCATGTGTGGGTCTATCGAGATGGAAGACCAGTTATGCCTGATAGCATGATGTCTGCCATGGCCTGGATGTATCATGGACAGGGACATATAGGGAGAGACGCCATGATTAGGTCTTTTAAACAAACTTGGTATAATGCCAAGTTTAGGCGTGTGGCGGAAAGTATTTGCAAAAATGTCTAATTTGTCAGCAGTACAATCCCGGAAGAAAGACAGTGGTGAGTCTAGGAACAATAGGTCGAGAGGGAGGGCCTTTCACCAGAACGCAAGTAGATTTCATTGAGATGCCTCCTTTTAACAGGTTGAGGTATGTTTTGGTAATGGTATGCCTATTCTACAGGTGGGTAGAGGCGTTCCCAACAAGAAGAAATGATAGAATGACAGTGGCAAAATTACTGTTGAGGGAATTTATACCTAGGTTTGGGTTCCCAATAACAATTGAATCAGACAGAGGAGGACATTTTCATAATGAGATCATAAAATTGATTTGTGAAGCATTGAATGTACGACAAAAACTGCATTGTGCCTACCGACCAGAGGCTTCTGGTGTAGTAGAACAAATTAATGGTACTATCAAAAACACAATAGGGAAAATGTGTTTAGCCACAGGTATGAAATGGCCAGATGTCTTGCCTCTAGTACTCATGACTATTAGATCAATACCAGACAGAACTACTGGTTTGAGTCCTCATGAGATCATCATGGGACGTGCAATGAGACATGTAATTATACCAGTCAACAAGCTGATGACAATAACTGATGACATGGTATTGGAATACTGTAAAAGCCTGGCTGACGCAGTTCATTCTGTGTTTCATCAGGTTGGAGCGGATGGCACCACTCTTGAAAAGAAGCCAGCTCATGATCTAAGCCCAGGGGACTGGGTAAAGATAAAAGTACACCGAAGAAGAAACTGTTTGGTTCCCAGGTGGGGAAAACCAAGGCAAGTGATTTTGACTACAACAACAGCTGTGAAGTGTGCTGGATTGAAGAACTGGATCCATGCAAGTCATACTTTGAGAATTCCAAATCCAGTTGATTGTAAAGAAAAGGAGTATATTGATGAGTCAGAATCCAGTACTGAGTCAGATGATGGAGAGCCAAAAGATAAAGAAGGAGAAAACTCTGAAAGGGGGGAGACAGAGTCAAGGTTAACTTTGGTCCCCAGAAGTAACTCCCTGAGGAAAAGGTTACAGATTTCTGAATCCAGTTCAGACTCAGAGACAGAACAAAGAGCACATTTGTCTAAGAAAGAACAAAGGAGGAACAAAGAAAAAGAAAGTGGAGAGACAATAAAAGAAATCCGTGAGAAGGAAGTGCCAGATGAAAGATTGAGAGAAATTCCACCTGAAACAACATCTTTAGATGGACAGGTGCCAGATACAGAGAGAGAGGGAAAGATTATTGCGGAAGACCGCCGAGGAGGTGTAGGGAACTCCAACATCCAGTTAGAAGCAGGGACAAGTAGTCAGCAGGAAGATTGCGTGATGGAGCTACGAGGAGGGACAGAAGTAGGGAAAACAAAAGAAGTGGTGGAAAAAGAACTCATTGAAGGTAAAAAGCAAGTTGAAACAGAGTCTGAGGAAAGCGACGATGAAATACCATAAGGCCGAGTACTGAGAAAGAGAGCTTGGAGAACTGAAAAGAAT
Source organism: Triturus cristatus (assembly GCF_964204655.1). Classification (NCBI taxonomy): domain Eukaryota; kingdom Metazoa; phylum Chordata; class Amphibia; order Caudata; family Salamandridae; genus Triturus; species Triturus cristatus. The sequence continues at coordinate 1,835,950,552 of NC_140589.1, read as the reverse complement.
GATAAAGGGAGTAAATTGAAAAGAGCGGCAAAAGACGAGGTGTGGCCAAACAAAATAAAGAGACTGAGGTCTCGACTGACACGTGTAAATTCGCCAAGAGCTGAACAGGTGAATGAAGTAACGAGTCAGGAAAAATCGAAAGAAGAAGAACAGACAGTAGTCAAAGAAAACAAACGAACAAGAAAACCTAACCAGAAGTATAAATCACCAGAATGGACATATGTGGCCCTGCCTGAAGTGAAGGAAGAGGTGGATAGCCAAGGAAATCCAGAGGTGGTTGTACCGGAAGTGGTTGAGGAAGACGAAGAATCGGAAATCCTGAGAGTTATCTTGTCCGATATTGGAGAAGAAGCGGATGTTCAGGACGACCTGTATGTTGAAAACGAAGGGAAGGTGAAAGATGATGAGATGCCAAACTGAATGAGACAAGGAAGTTACTGATGGAAAAACAATAAAATACTGAAAAAGATAAAAACTGGTAGAACCACGTAGGTGCTTAGAAGCCTTGGGTTAGAAACTAGTTGTGAAGTAGAAGAGGCTAAGTCAAAAGACACGGCTCATTTAGAAGATGGCAAACATAGAAAGTAGCAAAAGTAGATGTACCTTTCTTAGAAGATGGTACAAAATGTGTTGTACAGGATTATTAATGCTTCTTTGGAGTATTCTTGCTCTACTAATTTCATTTAAAGTTACTGTTGATACATTAGAAGGACGTAGTGATAACATAACTAATATAGGGAAAGTTCAAAAGGTAGTTCCAACTAGAATAGATAAAAACTATTTGCATAAAGACAGGTCAATAACAGATTTTTCTAACAATGTGTTTTCAAAGTTGTTGTATGAATATGTAAAAACAATTGCTACGTATGCATGCAATTACCTGTATCTGTATCTGAAAGAGTGACTTATCATCACCTTATCATCACCTTCCTGCAACATATGGAATAACATGTAGTGTAATAGCTAGTTTATTTTATCAAACAGGTAAATTAGAGTATTATTTTTCAGATGTAGATACCATATTTTCACAAGTACCAGCAATTAACAAACTAAACATTTTTCTTAGAGACAAATGAACTAGCCTTAGAATATATATTTATAAATAACTTGACTTGCAGTTTAAAGAAAGAGGAGAAGACATTTTTGGATATGGTTGAAGAAAGGAGATTGAAAATGCAAAGAAAGGTTTCAGAAGGGAAAGTGGAGAAAACGGTTTGGGATGTAGAAACGGAGAAACATTTAAGAGGAGAAACGAGTCCAACTATGGCTTTAGATTGGCCTCAGAAAGGGAAATTGTGTATAAAAAGGAATCAGACGGCGTATGACAATTATTTTCTAGTGAATAGTGAGTGCCATGATACATACCGAATCATGGGAGGATGGGAATTTAAAGGTGGAAGAGACCCAGACTTTCCAGGACTGTATTTCATTTGCGGGAACAGGGCATATTATCGTTTGTCAGACCACTGGTATGGCACATGTTATGTTGGCCTGGTCTTTCCAAAGATGTTTCATATGGATAGAGGAGAAGATGGTGCACATAGCTTAGATAGTTATTTAGCACGTAGTAAGAGAGAATCTTGGACTGAAATTGTGGGTGACATTTTTGGAGCACTGATACCCGCAGTGGGAAAATCTCTGAATGCGAATAAAATTAGAAAACTTTCAACAGTAGTGGATCGCTTGTCAACAAGCACCGCTGGAGGATTCTTATTGGTAAATACTGAAATGGTTGCCATGCGTGCTATGGTAATGCAAAATCGACTTGCCCTTGATATTTTATTGGCAAAAGAGGGTGGAGTCTGTGGAATGCTGAAAGTTCAACATTGTTGTACTTACATTCCTGACGAAAGTAGAGATTTGAAAATTTATATTAAGAATATTACAGAATTGCATGACGAAATTGTACCACTGGAGGTTGAAGGTGTCAGCTATTAAGGACTTTGTAGTAAAATTAGGTAGTACATTTATAGGTAAGATATTATTTCCATTAACTTGTGTGATTACCTTAGTATTAATAATAAGATTAGGTAGTATTTGTTGTAGAAAGAATAAAAATCAGAAAAGAATAAAAAGAGAAAACTTAAGGAGACGGGATAAGAAACAAGAAAGAGAATTTGAAGAAATAGAACTAGAAGAGTTAAAGGATAGCATGTATAAAACAGCAAAAAAGAGAAGAAACAGGGGAAACTGAAATATGAACGAAACAAGAAATCAATTCAAATTTCCGTAAAAGGGATACAAAATTTTAAATTAGTGTGGTGATATAATCACCAAAGGGGGGATTGCTGGAGCGGGTAATACCAAATTTTGTATACCCCCCATTCTGCATGTTTATATTAATCCGAATAATCAATTAATTGTAATATTATTAATTTGTTTGAAGTGATAACTCACCAACTATATTAACAAAGAATTACACGTGGGAATTGCACCTTGCAGGGCTATATTAATTGTAAACTGACTTGAGTAAGCATATTAATAGTAGAAAACTAGAATATTGCATGTTATATGTCGCTTTGGTGATGTATTTGTGATTTGTGCTTTATTCAGTGAGTATAAACCGCTCTGAGTCTTGCTTCTGCTAGATAAATACACACACATATGGGTATTAGCAAGGGGATAACATTTTATTAGCCAATTTCTACGTTTAATTATGTTTTTGTGTTTCTTTTGCTTAAGTTGACCATTTCGGCCTATACAAGATGGCTGAACAAGACGTTAAACGTGACTGCCCTGACAACACGAGGTTCTGGGTGAAGTGCGCAGGCGTCACCGCCAGCAGCAGTGGCCTGGACCTGACCCCGGGAGAACATGTACCCGTCAAGGACACTACGGGAACCCATCCAAGACCAAAGACAAAGCTCAATTTAAAAGCCGGAACAAGCAAGTTTGATGACTTCATCATTCGACACCCTGAGAACTGTACCCCGCTACCCCAAATGGACCAATCAGGACTCTCTAAACCCCGATCTTGATACTTTTTGACATTATTTTCATTATAAAAGCAGGTAGGGAGTTAGGCTAAATAACGCAAACGCTAACGATATCGCTGATCGACACGCTCTTTTTTGACGAACTCGATTTTCCTGACGTTATGCTGACGGAGAGGACGGTGACAATGCTGGACAGCTGTTATCCTGAATCTTTGAGAGACTGAATTGCGGCCTAACTTTGCTGAATAAATTCTTCCATGACTGATTGACTTAGAGGACAACTTTAGCCAGAATAGGTAAATATGATACCCTAAAATGCAGATGATGATTTCTAACGTTTCTTGCAATATTTCTTAGATAAAGAATATTTGATTAGGTGACAAATGTGTTGTGTCGATTATTATAAAAAGAGAGTTTGATGGGATGGGATTTAGGACTAGATAAATGACTGTGAATCTAAACCTTCAAAACAACTAAATGATCCATCTCCTTATGAGAGGGATATCTTAGGTCTGAGGTTAATGTGTTTAAGTGTAAGGTAAAGGTATTCCTTTCATGTCAGCGTTTGGAAGCATATTTCCCTCAGGAAAAACAGATCAACGGAGTGTAAGTATATTGGTGTTATGGGCCCCACCAATGAATGTATTTGAGTGAATTTGATGTCGAGGTAGTTGGTCTGTGCCGAAGGGGGAATTTGACGCTCCGCGCTGCAACACAAACATATCACCCCTTAAGGTTTCAAGGCACTGGGGGCCATTGGGGACATTAAGTGAGCTACTGCCCAGAGTCGCATGATGCTGAGCTGCCGCCGGGGATCAAACTGTGCACCCTGTGCTCCGGAGTCAGCAGCTATAGCCGCTGTGCCAAACTTCTCCCCTACCAGGAATCCATTTGTCTCTCATGGCAGTGACTTTTGTTTAGCTGTCATTCACCGTGTTTACCAAGATGCCCCAAGAATGTGGATTTGTCATGTTCCCTGGTGGACCCTGTTAATTGCTTTCAGTTTCAAATGTTGAATAGCCTTTGCAAAAACAATTAACTCTGCTTGTTCAAAAGCTCCAGGAAAGTGCAGGCATTAATTATTTAACAACAGCGATTTTTGTGAGCAACTCAGTCTCACTGGCTCATATGAACTCAGATCAAAGTATCATTGACGCTACTTAACAAGCGCTGAGGAACGCGCAACCCATCTGAACTATATCATTATTAATAAAAAATGTGGTAGTTTAGAGTTTCAAAGTCACAATGATTTCACACACTAATGTACGCGCAGTCATGAGAACAATTTAAGGCATTTTTATATGCTGAGGAAAACACTCAGTTGTGAGAAGATATCACCATTCACAAGACATAATCACAGTGAGAAGGTTCAAGCTATGTGTATTTTTTCTCTATGAGAGGAACAGTGTGGGAAAAGAACAACCATATCCAGGCTTTCCTCTCTCTGTGTTTCCTGAAGATATATTTAAGGATCTTATTCTGGAAAGCCTATTTCTCTTTGGAAGGAAAGCTTTCAAGATATGTATTGAAGGCACCAGTGGTATTACTAGGACATACATTTTCGATGATTATTGAATTTGAGATTTACACATACTTTTCTAATATTTCTTACATGTGTCGTTCCAGACCTCCTTCCCATCAGGACTGGCCCCTGTTTGTAGCACTCCAGTGTCTTTAGTGACAGTGCAGGCAGAAGGTTTCCCCCAAAAACAAGCATTAGTACCTGAGGACCGAGGCTGTTCCAGGTCCCTTGTTAACACCAAACTTACCCCTCCCCACACTTTTTTGTGTTCTCCCCTTCACTCGGATCCCTTGGTGGACCAGTCACCTAAATGAATGCCCCCTGGGGGCGGGGACGCGCATCTGGAATTCTGACCTCTCTCCCCATTTACTGTGCGGAGAGACTAATGTCTCAGTGGGGACACTGCTTCGGGAGCCTCCCCGCTGACCACTGCTCTGAGCTGTACTGCAAATGCTCTTTCTTTGATCTCTCTCCCCAGGCACCTTGAGGGCTGCTTGAAATTGCTCTCTCTCTGGACTGTGCTGCAAATGTTGCTCCTCCACTTCTCTCCCTTAACTCTTTTTCGTGTCCAGTGCATTCATGTTGCTTTGGTCTGACATGGATTTTGAGCCCTGCTTCATTGAACTGGCATCTTCTGATCTGAGCTACTGTGAACTGTCCTCTTCTGATCTGTGCTGCTGTGAACTATCCTCTTCTGCTTTGAGCTGCTGTGAACTGTCCTCTTCTGATCTGTGCTGCTGTGAACTGTCCTCTTCTGATCTGTGCTGCTGTGAACTGTCCTCTTCTGCTTTGAGCTGCTGTGGACTGTCCTCTTCCGATCTGTGCTGCTGTGAACTGTCCTCTTCTGCTTTGAGCTGCTGTGAACTGTCCTCTTCCGATCTGTGCTGCTGTGAACTGTCCTCTCCTGCTTTGAGCTGCTGTGAACTGTCCTCTTCTGATCTGTGCTGATGTGAACTGTCCACTTCTGCTTTGAGCTGCTGTGAACTGTCCTCTTCTGATCTGTGCTGATGTGAACTGTCCTCTTCTGCTGCTTTGAGCTGCTGTGAACTGTCCTCTTCTGATCTGTGCTGATGTGAACTGTCCTCTTCTGCTTTGAGCTGCTGTGAACTGTCCTCTTCTGATCTGTGCTGCTGTGAACCGTCCTCTTCTGATCTGTGCTGCTGTGAACTGTCCTCTTCTGTTCTGTGCTGCTGTGAACTGTCCTCTTGTGTTCTGTGCTGCAGTGAACTGTCCTCTTGTGTTCTGTGCTGCTGTGAACTGTGCTCTTCTGCTTTGAGCTGCTGTGAACTGTCCTCTTCTGATCTGTGCTGCTGTGAACTGTCCTCTTCTGATCTGTGGTGCTATGAACTGTCCTCTTCTGCTTTGAGCTGCTGTGAACTGTCCTCTTCTGATCTGTGCTGCTGTGAACTGTCCTCTTCTGCTTTGAGCTGCTGTGAACTGTCCTCTTCTGATCTGTGCTGCTGTGAACTGTCCTCTTCTGATCTGTGCTGCTATGAACTGTCCTCTTCTGCTTTGAGCTGATGTGAACTGTCCCCTTCTGATCTGTGCTGCTGTGAACTGGCCGCTTGTGTTCTGTGCTGCTCTGTTTGTGCATCAGATGTTCATATATTCTTGTTCAATGTGCTCAGCTTTGCTCCTATGAATTTACTGCACAGAAGATCCCTCTTCTGATGTAGGGTATCCTGCTCTAAGGATTCTGCTCTTCTCTGCTGATAGTCTGCACTCTGCCCCCCTGAATTCTGTTCCCTAGATTATTAATCCTTTTCCCTGGACCGCTGCCTCTGAATCTTAAGCTTTAGAATCCCCTCACAGAGGCCTGCTCCCCAGAATTCTGTTCTGTTGAACTCTGCTCCTCTGGGTTTGCACATTGGGATTTCCACCCCTCTAAATGCTTCCTAGACCTACTTCCCTTAATTTCCTTTGCATCTTTACACCCATTCCCCTGATTTGGGCATCTCTAGTTTTTTGTCAAGGAAAGATAATGCCAGGAAGCTGGGAAGGGCTCCCTAAAAGGGCAAGGGCCGCGCTTGCCTGCTTCCACCCCTGTTTCTAGGGAGCTTCTGGTCTCAACCACATCCCTAACCGAGACAGCAGTCAGTGCAGATTGCACCCCGTTTGTCGCCCGATCCCAGGCCCCCTCTACCTGCCCTCTGTTTGAAAATACTATTTCTCCTCCTAACCCTGACAATCTTCCTCTACACTTCATTGGGGCTCCACCTCCCCTGGGGCTCCACCTCCCCAGGGGCTCCACCTCTCCTGGGGCTCCACCTCTCCTGGGGCTCCACCTCTCCTGGGGCTCCACCTCTCCTGGGGCTCCACCTCTCCCGGGGCTCCACCTCCCCTGGGCCTCCACCTCTCCTGGGGCTCCACCTCTCCTGGGGCTCCACCTCCCCTGGGGCTCCACCTCTCCTGGGGCTCCACCTCTCCTGGGCCTCCACCCCTCCTGGTGTTCCACCTCTCCTGGGGCTCCACCCCTCCTGGGGCTCCACCTCTCCTGGGGCTTCACCTTTCCTGGGGCTCCACCTCCCCTGGGCCTCCACCTCCCCTGCTCCTCCTGACTAGGGACTTGCTCAGGATGCTCTCATATACACTCCTATCCCTACTACAACCACTCTTCCTCAGGTGGTTTTCTGTTCTCTACTTTCACTCCTTGATGTCAAGACCACAACAACTGTCTGTCTCGTTTATCAGATTCTCAAGTTCTCTCGCCTATGGATGCAACTTTATCTCTCCCTCCTCCCATACACTTTACTCCATTAAAGGGGTACTAAAACCAAATGCAGCACCCCGTTCTCCTCACTGTGCTTCATCCTGTCCATTGTACCCCTTCAACACACTGCTCCTCCCCCTTCTCCTTCCTTTTTGTGCACTCATGATTGACGCTTCCCTATAATCGCTGCCTGCCGGCATAACCTACCCTACCAGGCAGGCTCACATTTGGGACGAACCTCTTGCCGACAGTCTACCATAAAACTATGCCAAGAAGCACTCTCATACGACTAAGCTCCTGCAAGAACAATACATACTACATCCAATACTGAGTTCTTGGCAATGGCCTAGATCTTCTATTCATCATTGAATCCTGGTTCTGTAGGCTGTAACTCAGTGGGACTCACTACTAAATTCAGATATCTCCCAGGATTCACAATATTTCTCAAAAACCACACTGACCATGAGGGAAGAGGAACCTCCTTTGTGTGGATGCACTTAGAGACGGGCAGCTCCTTTTGTAGTGCATGCAACTCTGCATTCATTCTGAGGCCACAAAATATATCCAGGAAATGAGGCGCTTCTCTGCCGCAAAACAGGGAGTGGGAGGCCTAGGACTTGTATAGGGATTGCCTAGACCTCACAACTATTGACTGACCATTAAAATGCCCTAATTGACCTGCTTAAAGAAGAGATATTGCCTAAATCTAAAGAGAATGACTTCCCTATCTACTGCATTAAATAATTGTTACCTACCTGTCAAAGACCATTGGGAGGTGTCTCCTACACTGCCTGAACTTGTACTCTCAGCATAGTGCTGGGATGCCTTTGGGTCGCCAGGCACTCTACAAATCCCATAGCATTTTGCTCAGGACTGGTGGTCCCACTCTTGCGGTCACCCATAGGGTTGAAGGGGATCAAGGAAAGCCTGCTCGCCACTGCAGGACTTCCTTCTTGAGACAGAAGAAGCTGTTGCCTACTTCGAAATGGACAATTTATGTTGACTTGAATCTGAAGTTGTTCCCCCCCCAAAAGTGGAAAAATAGTGATCTGAAGTTCCAGAAGAAAGATCTCAAGATCTGAGGATTTTTCTTCAAGATAGTGGTGCTACGGAAACTTGTAGAAAAATGTTCCTCTTTGTTAAAAAGGTCCTTTAACAGAAGGAGAAGCCGCCAAGCCTGATCCAAAGAAACAAGACCTGACTGCCTTCAAGGTTGCCATTTCTCACACTTTGACTTTTCTGTCTGGAAGTCTGAGGCTGAAGTCGGACTGTCTTCTCAACACATACCATCATGAGGAGCCATTATGTCTACAGCCTTTGGATTTGCCCTACTGAGGACTGTTGAATTTCAGATAAGTTCTTCAGTCCAAAGGTAATAACTTTCAGGAAACTTTTCAATACTGGACCAATTCAATCACAGGTTGGCCACCTATGGGGACAATTTCTTTACTTTCATGAAGGAACTGCTGTATTTTGTTAAATATTATTTTGCATTTCAAACATGGCAATATCAAGTAACTTTTTTTTTAATAAATCTTTTTATTGATATTGTAATAACATTACACACTACATAGTCACAGCGGAAGGATTACACAGTAAATCTCTTTGGGGTTGTAAGGGTTTCCACATTTGTTAGACTTAATATGCAATTTATTAATTATTAGTTTTTAGGAGTTTCTACATCCAGGGAAGGGGGGGGGAGAAGAAGTGGGGCACAAATATCAAACAACTTTTTAAATGATATGCTACAGAAAGTTGTTCTTATCTGTACACCTTTTAATCATAACATCCAATTGGCTTTATTCTTGGTTACTTTTTTTTATATTACATTTTTGCTATTTACCTAACCTGGTTTGTACCTATAACATTGATTATTTCTCAAATATATCGTTTGTTTGGCTTGTTGTTGTGCACATACCACATGCATTTACTCTGAGGAAGGCCTTGCAATACGCAAACAAACGACATGGGAGGTTGAGAATCTGCAAGTAGCCTCCATTACCCACAGACCCACAAACCGAATGTGAACTGAAACTGTCCACCAAAAAATATGCTGTTTTTGGGTGAAAAAAACGAGTTGACAAAGTGCCTGTGTCCTGCTAAGAGTGTTCACCTGGAACCTGGTGGTAAATTACTGGGGAGAGGGTTGAGGGACACAATTCAAGAGGGACCATTAACAGTTCCAAGGGCCAGATATACTAACAATGGGTTTGCAAAAAAGTGGTTGCAACTTGGGCACCAACTTTTTACAAATCCATTGAGACCTATCTACTATTAGGTCAGTTCGCAAAGTCACAATTCAGAATGGGTCAAAATCCGACCTACCTCATGACTATTAATAAAGTAGGTCATAGAATGTGAAGTTCTTTGACTGGATGACATCACATGGTTGGTGGCCCGCTGCGTTCAGCAGACCTCCAAGTCTGTGATCGTATTAAAATTAAGTAATGTTTTTAAAATGCAGCCCATTTTTCCAAAAGGAAATGGGGCTGTGTTTAAAAAAAACTTCTGCTTTTTTTCAGAAGTTTGCTTGCGAGTTGGCATTAGTCCCCTGGACCACTGCCTGCCTCCCAACAAAAGTTTTCAACATTTACAAAAGGGAAGGGATTCCAAGTGGTCCTCTGAGTAGTCAACCGCTTTTCAATGGCTCAAAAGGAGCTACCATAAGTGATCTTATCTTCTACACCAAACAACGAGCACATAGGAGAAAAGCCCTTTACTCTCGGCTCTGGATCACAGCATCTACTAACACCCCCAATGGTCTCAGACTCTCTGCAGTTCCCTCAAGCGCTTGCTGAGCACAGGCAACCATCTCCCTTTATAGCAATGGGGTTATTCTCATCTGAGCGCAACCTAGAACTACTGGATGAGGTATTCTCACTTATCAAAAGCTATGTGACGAAGAAAGTATCCTCCCCAACCCAGGCTCATCCTATCACCGCAGTCAGACCAAAGCTACCTCTTGCTGCACCCTCCCCGCCCCCCCATTACTTATATTGCTCCACCCTATCCCCTCCTCCTCCATCCACCACAATCAGTTCACACAACATCATGCCCTCCCTTTTACCCCTGGAGCTTGATTCAACCTACATCAGTTGTCATAACAGTCTGAGCCCTCTCCGCACCTCTAGAGCAGAGATTACGGAAACACACTGCCTCGTACCCAACACCTTCACCTCATCTCTGCCTATGACTTTTGAACATACCCCCACGGTCACTACTGATATGCACACGACACTCCCTCTGGCCTAAACTATGATGCTTGCTAACGTAGAACCCCCACACATTACCAGCAACATGGCTCCTCTCGCCTCAGCACTCCTTATCAACCATTGTATGAGACCCACATCTCTGACTCTCAATCATTACTCCATCCCTATCCACCCCTCCCCTCCCGGGCTCCCACAACTCAGCTGCTCCCTAACACCAGATGCGGGTGCACCCTCTCTTCTCTTGGCCTCTTTGCCCACATCTCCCCCACTAGGTATGAATAGACACTCCCTTTCCAAATTCAACAACAACCATGTGAGACAGATGTCACCTCCCACATCCTATGGGATCTGAACAACCTCAACGTCTCTTCATATGATCTGGAGAGCAATTCCCTACCCCAGTGTCTTCACCCGGCCCATCAGAGTGAAAGAGACTCTATCGGACAATGATATTTACTCCCTCCTCCTCTCTTACAATTCCAAACACTACAACACCCCAGTCAACTTGGGTCAAATTCAAACTATTCAGACCAGTTCACGCAGGGAACCTAGACCCAATCCTAGAGCAATAAAAAATTCCAACCTCAAGCAAGTTCCCATCACTCTGGCTCCCTCCGCTGTCACCATTCCCCACCTGAAATGTATGCTACTCAATTGCAGATCGGCATCTAGAAACGCAGCAGATATTGCTGACCTTATCCTTACACATGATCTCGCCCTCATAGTTTTGACTGAAACATGGCTAAATGACTCCTCCACACCAATTCTCGATATTCTCGTACCTCCCAGTTATGACATCATCAGATTACATAGATCAATCAGACCAGGTGGAGGTATCGCTTGTATTCACCGCAACAATCTCTCTGTGAAGCAAGGTCAAAACGGAACGCTCACCGCATGTGAACACCTTGGCATCGATGACTCGTATAATGATAGACCTCGATGCAAATTGCATGCATTCTACCAGGAGATAACCTTCCATTCATTGAATAAATTATGGAAATCATCACGACCAATTCTGGTCTACACTGCGCCCAATCTTCCTTGGTGTTTTCAACCTACACTGGAATGACCCAAACGACCAAGCAGTGATTAAACCTTCCTAACTGACTTTAACCAGACCCAAATCTGTGACAGTCCTACCCACAACCTGGGAGCAACCTTGGATCTAATCATCTCCAATGCCAATTCCATTTAACTTGAATATATAATTCCTTTTAATTGGACAGATCACCGCAGCAGTACTTTCCACATCACTGAATCGGTGTACTCAAAAAAGGCACAAATTAAAATACCTAGTCACTGGAAAAGACGGATTCGATACATAAACTTGAACGAACTGTCATCTATAAGCAACTACATCCTATCAACCCCCAAAGACATGTCAGATGCCCTGGTCTTACTGATCATTATAATAACTCAATGACAAACATCCTAGAAGCTATGGCACCCCTCCAACTAAAAGGAATGTCTAAGCCTTGGTACAATAGTGGCCTAAACGCTGAAAGACGAAATCTTAGATTAGGTGACCGATCATGGAAATTCTCCCCCTCTCTCGAACACCTCAAGCATCTGAGATCTATGAGAAGCATTTACAACAAATGCATACGTAGCACAAAAGCAAACTTCTTTAGGGAACAGCTGAATAATGCCAGGAACCGACCTGAAAACTATTTGAACTTGTCAAATTGCATTCTAACAGGCAACCCAACCCTCTATCTAGGTCTAATCTGCAGCCTAACTGCGAAGAACTTGCCACCTTCTTTCTGGGAAAGACAGGAAAGATTGAAAGAGATTTACGATCGACATTGGATCTCCTCCCAGGGCTCTTACACATCAGCCCCCCTACGACCCTTGGGGCCTGAGCGTCCAGGTACTCGAATCTCTTCAGTCAGATGAAAACCACTCTTCCCCCACTCTGAACCTAAACAGTAAACCCTTCATTACTTCAAGGCACAATACCAGACTGCCCCAAGTCTGGACAGATAACCTCCATTCTTAAAAAACCCACGGCGGACCACACTGATCCAAATAACTTCCGCCCGATCTCCGACATCCAGACTCTTTCAAAGCTCCTTGAGAAATGTGTCCATACCCAGCTATGCAATCACATTGATCAGTTCCATCTCTTAGACCAATACCAATCTGGCTTCCCTCAGGGCTATAGCACTGAATTGGCCCTTTCACGTAGTTGATGACGTGCTACAAATGTTTGACCAAATTAATCCTGCCTTCTAATCCTCCTTGACCTTTCATTAGCATTCGATACGGTCAAACATGACAGACTCCTTGAGTTAATGGGACACAGCATGGGGCTTTCTGATCAGGTCCTTGACTGGTGCGCCTCCTTCCGCCAAAATAGATCCTAAAGAATAAAGATTAATCATTCCCTGTCCAACCCCACACCTGTCCCTTTAGGTGTTCCGCAGGGGTCTGTGCTCTGAAATTCTGAAATCATCAAACATCAGTTATCATATGTACGCTGACGACACCCAACTTTACCTGAAAATATCCTCCCTTGAAGATATTAGGTCCCTTAACGCAACTCTACAAAAACTCAAAATTGGTTGACCTGCAACCACCTCAAACTAAATACTCGCTCTCAAAACAAATTCCTTTTAATTGCACTCCCCAAACAATCACTTGACATTGCTGAATGGATGACACATTTAACAGCCCTCAATTGCTTTCCACACGTTATTGATTCCACAAAATCATTGGGAATAACGCTCAACAAGAACATGCAGCAACACTTCAGCTCAGACACCAAAGGAGCTAACTTCCAAATGAGCTTCTTAAGGAAAAATAAACCCTTCTTAATATGCAATTTATTAATTATTAGTTTTTAGGAGTTTCTACATCCAGGGAAGGGGGGGGGGGAGAAGAAGTGGGGCACAAATATCAAACAACTTTTTAAATGATATGCTACAGAAAGTTGTTCTTATCTGTACACCTTTTAATCATAACATCCAATTGGCTTTATTCTTGGCTACTTTTTTTTATATTACATTTTTGCTATTTACCTAACCTGGTTTGTACCTATAACATTGATTATTTCTCAAATATATCGTTTGTTTGGCTTGTTGTTGTGCACATACCACATGCATTTACTCTGAGGAAGGCCTTGCAATACGCAAACAAACGACATGGGAGGTTGAGAATCTGCAAGTAGCCTCCATTACCCACAGACCCACAAACCGAATGTGAACTGAAACTGTCCACCAAAAAATATGCTGTTTTTGGGTGAAAAAAACGAGTTGACAAAGTTCCTGTGTCCTGCTAAGAGTGTTCACCTGGAACCTGGTGGTAAATTACTGGGGAGAGGGTTGAGGGACACAATTCAAGAGGGACCATTAACAGTTCCAAGGGCCAGATATACTAACAATGGGTTTGCAAAAAAGTGGTTGCAACTTGGGCACCAACTTTTTACAAATCCATTGAGACCTATCTACTATTAGGTCAGTTCGCAAAGTCACAATTCAGAATGGGTCAAAATCCGACCTACCTCATGACTATTAATAAAGGAGGTCATAGAATGTGAAGTTCTTTGACTGGATGACATCACATGGTTGGTGGCCCGCTGCGTTCAGCAGACCTCCAAGTCTGTGATCGTATTAAAATTAAGTAATGTTTTTAAAATGCAGCCCATTTTTCCAAAAGGAAATGGGGCTGTGTTTAAAAAAAACTTCTGCTTTTTTTCAGAAGTTTGCTTGCGAGTTGGCATTAGTCCCCTGGACCACTGCCTGCCTCCCAACAAAAGTTTTCAACATTTACAAAAGGGAAGGGATTCCAAGTGGTCCTCTGAGTAGTCAACCGCTTTTCAATGGCTCAAAAGGAGCTACCATAAGTGATCTTATCTTCTACACCAAACAACGAGCACATAGGAGAAAAGCCCTTTACTCTCGGCTCTGGATCACAGCATCTACTAACACCCCCAATGGTCTCAGACTCTCTGCAGTTCCCTCAAGCGCTTGCTGAGCACAGGCAACCATCTCCCTTTATAGCAATGGGGTTATTCTCATCTGAGCGCAACCTAGAACTACTGGATGAGGTATTCTCACTTATCAAAAGCTATGTGACGAAGAAAGTATCCTCCCCAACCCAGGCTCATCCTATCACCGCAGTCAGACCAAAGCTACCTCTTGCTGCACCCTCCCCGCCCCCCATTACTTATATTGCTCCACCCTATCCCCTCCTCCTCCATCCACCACAATCAGTTCACACAACATCATGCCCTCCCTTTTACCCCTGGAGCTTGATTCAACCTACATCAGTTGTCATAACAGTCTGAGCCCTCTCCGCACCTCTAGAGCAGAGATTACGGAAACACACTGCCTCGTACCCAACACCTTCACCTCATCTCTGCCTATGACTTTTGAACATACCCCCACGGTCACTACTGATATGCACACGACACTCCCTCTGGCCTAAACTATGATGCTTGCTAACGTAGAACCCCCACACATTACCAGCAACATGGCTCCTCTCGCCTCAGCACTCCTTATCAACCATTGTATGAGACCCACATCTCTGACTCTCAATCATTACTCCATCCCTATCCACCCCTCCCCTCCCGGGCTCCCACAACTCAGCTGCTCCCTAACACCAGATGCGGGTGCACCCTCTCTTCTCTTGGCCTCTTTGCCCACATCTCCCCCACTAGGTATGAATAGACACTCCCTTTCCAAATTCAACAACAACCATGTGAGACAGATGTCACCTCCCACATCCTATGGGATCTGAACAACCTCAACGTCTCTTCATATGATCTGGAGAGCAATTCCCTACCCCAGTGTCTTCACCCGGCCCATCAGAGTGAAAGAGACTCTATCGGACAATGATATTTACTCCCTCCTCCTCTCTTACAATTCCAAACACTACAACACCCCAGTCAACTTGGGTCAAATTCAAACTATTCAGACCAGTTCACGCAGGGAACCTAGACCCAATCCTAGAGCAATAAAAAATTCCAACCTCAAGCAAGTTCCCATCACTCTGGCTCCCTCCGCTGTCACCATTCCCCACCTGAAATGTATGCTACTCAATTGCAGATCGGCATCTAGAAACGCAGCAGATATTGCTGACCTTATCCTTACACATGATCTCGCCCTCATAGTTTTGACTGAAACATGGCTAAATGACTCCTCCACACCAATTCTCGATATTCTCGTACCTCCCAGTTATGACATCATCAGATTACATAGATCAATCAGACCAGGTGGAGGTATCGCTTGTATTCACCGCAACAATCTCTCTGTGAAGCAAGGTCAAAACGGAACGCTCACCGCATGTGAACACCTTGGCATCGATGACTCGTATAATGATAGACCTCGATGCAAATTGCATGCATTCTACCAGGAGATAACCTTCCATTCATTGAATAAATTATGGAAATCATCACGACCAATTCTGGTCTACACTGCGCCCAATCTTCCTTGGTGTTTTCAACCTACACTGGAATGACCCAAACGACCAAGCAGTGATTACACATTCCTAACTGACTTTAACCAGACCCAAATCTGTGACAGTCCTACCCACAACCTGGGAGCAATCTTGGATCTAATCATCTCCAATGCCAATTCCATTTAACTTGAATATATAATTCCTTTTAATTGGACAGATCACCGCAGCAGTACTTTCCACATCACTGAATCGGTGTACTCAAAAAAGGCACAAATTAAAATACCTAGTCACTGGAAAAGACGGATTCGATACATAAACTTGAACGAACTGTCATCTATAAGCAACTACATCCTATCAACCCCCAAAGACATGTCAGATGCCCTGGTCTTACTGATCATTATAATAACTCAATGACAAACATCCTAGAAGCTATGGCACCCCTCCAACTAAAAGGAATGTCTAAGCCTTGGTACAATAGTGGCCTAAACGCTGAAAGACGAAATCTTAGATTAGGTGACCGATCATGGAAATTCTCCCCCTCTCTCGAACACCTCAAGCATCTGAGATCTATGAGAAGCATTTACAACAAATGCATACGTAGCACAAAAGCAAACTTCTTTAGGGAACAGCTGAATAATGCCAGGAACCGACCTGAAAACTATTTGAACTTGTCAAATTGCATTCTAACAGGCAACCCAACCCTCTATCTAGGTCTAATCTGCAGCCTAACTGCGAAGAACTTGCCACCTTCTTTCTGGGAAAGACAGGAAAGATTGAAAGAGATTTACGATCGACATTGGATCTCCTCCCAGGGCTCTTACACATCAGCCCCCCTACGACCCTTGGGGCCTGAGCGTCCAGGTACTCGAATCTCTTCAGTCAGATGAAAACCACTCTTCCCCCACTCTGAACCTAAACAGTAAACCCTTCATTACTTCAAGGCACAATACCAGACTGCCCCAAGTCTGGACAGATAACCTCCATTCTTAAAAAACCCACGGCGGACCACACTGATCCAAATAACTTCCGCCCGATCTCCGACATCCAGACTCTTTCAAAGCTCCTTGAGAAATGTGTCCATACCCAGCTATGCAATCACATTGATCAGTTCCATCTCTTAGACCAATACCAATCTGGCTTCCCTCAGGGCTATAGCACTGAATTGGCCCTTTCACGTAGTTGATGACGTGCTACAAATGTTTGACCAAATTAATCCTGCCTTCTAATCCTCCTTGACCTTTCATTAGCATTCGATACGGTCAAACATGACAGACTCCTTGAGTTAGTGGGACACAGCATGGGGCTTTCTGATCAGGTCCTTGACTGGTGCGCCTCCTTCCGCCAAAATAGATCCTAAAGAATAAAGATTAATCATTCCCTGTCCAACCCCACACCTGTCCCTTTGGGTGTTCCGCAGGGGTCTGTGCTCTGAAATTCTGAAATCATCAAACATCATTTATCATATGTACGCTGACGACACCCAACTTTACCTGAAAATATCCTCCCTTGAAGATATTAGGTCCCTTAACGCAACTCTACAAAAACTCAAAATTGGTTGACCTGCAACCACCTCAAACTAAATACTCGCTCTCAAAACAAATTCCTTTTAATTGCACTCCCCAAACAATCACTTGACATTGCTGAATGGATGACACATTTAACAGCCCTCAATTGCTTTCCACACGTTATTGATTCCACAAAATCATTGGGAATAACGCTCAACAAGAACATGCAGCAACACATCAGCTCAGACACCAAAGGAGCTAACTTCCAAATGAGCTTCTTAAGGAAAAATAAACCCTTCCTCTCCCCCCCCCCCCCCGGACTTCGAATCAATTGTTCAATCCCTAGTAATCTCCAGGCTGGACTATGGAAATGTAACCATTTGTGGCCTTCCTAGAATAAAGTTGGCCCCCCTTAGGGCCTCCCTTAATTCAGCTGTAAGGCTCAAATAAAAATTGCTTGCATGACACACAAAGTCTTACACTCCAACACCCCAAGGTACATTGCCCAAACATTGTAGCTATCTGGCGGTGCTAGAACCTCAAGAAGCACCACGTCCCTACTATTGAAACCGCATAAATTTAAGAAGAAAACCTACAATTGGGCCTTCTTTGGCATTGCCCGAAGAATCTGGAATGCCCTACCTTCTGAAATCCAAGTTAACCCTTCACCCGCGGCTCTCAAAAAACAAGTGAAAGTGCTATTGATGAACAAATGCCGCTCTAGCTCCTAGCATCTCTGGCACCGATAATGCACACGGGCTGCACCCCGTCACTATGGCTTGTTCTGTTTCCCCTTTTAGACTAGAGGGAGTTTCTCACCCCGCCTTGGTAGTACTACATCCTATATTGTTTGTGTGACTGGTATTATCACTTATGATCATCGGCTGTACCTGTTTCTCTCACCCTGAGCTTCTGTAAAGCGCTCTGATACCCACTTGGGTCATGTTCGCACTATGTAAAACTCGAAATAAATAAATAAAAAATGGTCTGCAAATGAAATTGTGTTTGCGCACCATTCGTACATTGCATTGTGAACAGCAATTTGGAATAGGTGCCCTAAATATGTCCCTTCAAATTGCGATCCGTTATGCTTCTCTGAACCCAGTTTGCAATCAGGTAACCACGCACTTAATCACAAAGTGGGTGTATGACGTAGTAAAAAGCCATTTACTGGTTGCAATGCCAGTGATTTAGTGAATCGCGGGGTTTGCCAAGGCTAAATGGCTTAGTACAGCTGACCCCAAGTTCTGAGGTCGGATGTACGGTGCATGAATTGTCTTTGCCCCCACAGTAGATCTCAGGTGACAAAATCATTTTGGGCTGCTTTTATAGTCCTTGTTTCAACAGAAAAGTTGTGGACTTTGGTGCAGTAAATTCAGGTTTATTGGCCACATCAACAGGTTCGTCTAGACATAAAAAGGAGCAGCCTGTGACTGCCACTTACACAACCAGCATTCGGGGATGTGTATTGAAATCATGCTCTGCAAGCAAGCTTGGGCTGAGAACTAGAACGCTAACCCTACTAGTTACTATGGTACACGGTTACCTCCTAAACAACATGTTACTGCCATTACTGTTGGGTGGATGGGGAACCCAGGGGTCATAGGGCACCCGCTGACCCCACTAGTGTCCCTTAGCAACGGGAGAACTAGGATTTAGGGCCACTCCTGAAAAATGTTGATAGCTCTACGAGTGCTGCATGTAGAGGGGAGGGTTCAAATGGCTCTGGGTTCAAGAGGGTTGGCCTCAGCCAACGGAACTCCGCTCTGGGGCCAGGAATGCAAGGGGCAAACATTTGTATCATTTTCAGGCTGGAAACACAGAGACTAATGATTCCCTCATAGTAGGATGGAGTGTAACCAGGTGGGCTGGTTCATGGTCACCATGGTTCACCATTAGTTGCAGTCCTCTGATGGTTCAAGCAAGACTTTGGCCCTCAGTGAAGCAGATGGGTCGGTTCAGTCATGGCTATAATTCTGCAGACTCCTGTGGCTTCTGTTGAACGGTACTTCTTCCAGTACATGTCTCCAGTGACATGTATGGTGCCACTTAGCCAATTTTGAAATTCACTGCTGGACCAGAGAGTTTGTTCTGAGCTAACTCCTTTTTTTTTGCAGTTTTATATAGCGCAAATTCGACCCGAAGGTACTGGAGCGCTTTACATGAGTACCAGTTACGTTATACAAGGATACATTCACATATTTATTTATTTTTGGTAGGCATGGGGAAATTAAGTGATTTGCCCAGAATCACGGGATGTTGAGCCGATGCCGAGACCTGAACCTGGTTTTGTTGCAGGGATTCTGCCTATTCACAGAACTATTTGCAGGATTATGGGACCTCTGTGTATAGGGGCTAAGCCTTCCCACCACCTTAGTGCCCACGAGCCCAGGACCGACTAGCTATAGTGTCTCACTCGCTCTCCGACACACTCACGAAGAAGCACATGATTAGACATCCCAGAACACAACACTCCCGGATCTCTCAGGAATCGCGGTAACAAGACACACCTTTTCACACACTCTCTCATACTTGTCTACAATAAGAACTGACCGAGACACGAATATAGTTTAAAATGTTTATTTTAACAATTGTGCTCTAACATGCAGTATACGGGCCACAACAAGCAGAAAAATGCTTAACACAAATATAGTTAGCATTGCAGCTAGGCCATACCTCATAAAGGGAGATGTCATCATATAAAGACAATTGGGAAAGGACTACAGTGCCGAACCCCCCTCCCCTTGGTAAGAAGTATTATTACATACTAGAAGATCTCTGGGTTTTGTCAGCAGACCCCATACCTTAGACTATAGATGATATTTCTACATCGTAGGTGCGTGTTGCTCTTCTCCCTGGAAAGCTCCCTCTCCAAGTGTGTGTCACCTAAACATGTATCACCATAATATCGAAGCTTGCATCTCCAGCAGCAGCTGCATTCGTGTGTTTTGTCTGGGCGCTAGGGCCTGACCAGAACAGAGTAACAAGGGGCATTGTTTATCGAACTTGCTCACAATGTTTAGACTAAACTCCATAACATAACATAGCATGAAAGGCATAAACAGAGTCTTTAAAAAATATAGCCATGCATCCTCCTGAGGCCTGAGCTGGGAGTGACGCGATATTTGCCTGATACTTTTTGCTAATTTGCACAGTTCGTTTTCTTTTAAAACTTCAGTCTTTTTACCTCATTGTTAGTGCTCTGTGGGGTGTTATTCCTGTCCTCCCGTTGTGACTCAGCAACAGCGCAGTAGCGTGGAGGCAGTGCCTGCGGCTTTCGCTTGCGCGCTGACACTGTGGGCTACAGAGGGGTGTGTGAGGCAAGGACCAATCACGCAGCACTAGGGGCTTCATAATCGCAGGCTGGCGCAAGTGTGCAGCGGACGTGCGTAGCGGGCGCGCCGCTGGTGCGCCGAGGGCGCGCCTATGGCAAGCTCGTCTGCGCCCGTCCGCGCTCGTGCCGCGCTCAGCGCCGGCCATACTGCTCGTTGCCCCCCCAGGAGAGTAGGATTTGGTCTAGAGGCCAACTGCTTACTCTGTCCAACTCAAACTGCAAAATGCCCACCTGTTTCTCGTTAGATAAGTTGTTGATAGGAGGAGGAAGGTATCCTAAGGCGCAGTGCAGATCCTGCAATTTCACTCTAAACAGCCTATCCCAGACAGAAACTAATGGCCTTAATACCCTGGAAGAACTGCTGCGTGATGACTCCCCACGTAATATTAACTGTGATCAACACATTAAGGCTGCTCTGATCAACTGCAGATCCCTCCCTAAGCATGCCGCTGAAATCTGGCTGCTTCTAAAAACCTATGAGTGGGATCTGCTATTTTTGACAGAAACTTGGTTGAGAGAAAGCTCAAACCCGGATATCAGTCTAGTCGTTCCCATGGGCTACAGAATGGTTACTGCTAACAGAGCAGATAATAGGCTTGGGGGAGGCCTTGCCATAATTCTAAGGGAGGACTGGGAAATTTCCCACAAGAAAATTGAAGATCTGGGACCGATAGAGGCCATGTCCTTCCATATTAAATTCTCTAAAAGTCATTCGATGGCAGGGCTTGTGATATACAGACCCCCAAACACTGCGGCCTCCTACTGGCCACTACTGTTTGACTGCATCGCTAATCTTTCCTTACGATACTCTCAGCTCACCGTGCTAGGAGACTTCAATGTACATATGGATATGTTGAATTGTCCCCTAGCCACCTTATTAGGTGATGCTCTAAAAAGTCTTAACCTGGTACAAAAAGTTCAATCCCCCACTCATGCTGCTGGCCATACTTTGGACCTTATCTTTACTAATAATAGGGCCATCATAGTGGAAGAGCCTATACCGGTAACTTGGTCGGACCACATGCTGATCACGTTCATGATGGGACTGAAACGCTCTGTTAATCACAGTAGGCCCACTGTAGAAAATAGAAGAGATTGGAGAAAGGTTACTCTTGCCTCAATGAGCAATGAATTAGTCAATACCTCTCCGGCTCCTTCCGGAAATCCTACACATGATGCTTACCTTTTTAATTCTTGGATAACAGCAGCTCTTGATAAGATAGCCCCGATTAGACCTTGTAAAGTGCCTAGGAGTAGGCCCTCAGCACCTTGGTTTACCACCGAACTCCGGATGGAAAAAAGCCATTGCAAGGGGCTGGAGCGAATCTGGAGAAAGGACTATGAAGCTCCAGCTAAAGAGATTTACAAGGCAGCACTGAGGAAATGTAATAATTTAAAACGTAGGACCATGAGAGACTTTATGGCAAAACAAATTGTGGAGGCAGAAAACTCTCCAAGCGAAATCTTTAGGATAGTGGAGAGTTTCATGAAACCACAGCCTCTAAAAAGTACGGTTCCTCCGTCTCTCATTTTGTGTGAGGAACTGGCCTCGTTCTTCCACAACAAGATTATGACCATTTACTCAACCTTCCCTATTACGGATAAACTGGATGTGGAATCAAATGGCACTTCAGTTAAATGGTCAGACTTTCGCCGGTTTGAGAAGGAAGCATCCTTGATGGAACTAAGGAAAGTCAAGTCCGGGTGCCCGTCTGATCCGTGCCCGGCAAGAGTTCTTAAACTGCTAGCCCCTTTAGTCAATAACACCTTAAACACCAGCCTTTGTTCGTCCTATCCTCAAAAAAGAGGATGCGGACCCAACAGAGCTGAAAAACTTCAGACCTATTTCTCTGCTTCCGGCCCCAGCAAAAATCTTGGAAAAAGAGGTCCAAAGGCAGCTCTCGGACTTTCTTGAATCCAATGACCACCTTCATGACTCTCAGTCAGGTTTTAGGGCAAGGTACAGCACTGAGACGGCCCTGCTAGAGGTGGCAGAGTCCATACGTGAAACGATGGATGCAGGAAACTGTGCTATGCTCGTGCTGCTAGATCTCTCGGCGGCATTTGACACAGTCTCCCATAAGATCCTTCTGAATAGGCTTAACCTACTAGGAGTAACGGGGACCGTGTTACGCTGGTTTCAGTCGTTTCTGGAAGACAGATCACAACAGGTTTTTCTCCATCCTCATGTCTCCAGCTCTAGGGCAATGTTACAAGGGGTCCCACAGGGCTCCGCTCTCAGCCCGTCACTTTTCAATGTATATCTGGCCCCTCTGGCATCTATTGTGGAAAAATCGGGTGTCCGTGTCGTCTCGTATCCAGACGACACCCAACTTATTTTTTCCTTCAAAGAACAAAGCATGAATGCCTTCACGAATTTTAGGCAGTGTCTTCTAAATATTTCATCGTGGATGACAGATAACTGCCTGAAACTTAATACTGACAAGACTGAGATCTTATTCTTCAACCAGCCTCTCCCACCTCAATCCGAGCTTTGGTGGCCAGTAGAACTAAACCCGCCGCCTATTCCGGTCAATTCTGCTAGGAATTTAGGCTTTAGGTTTGACACCCAACTGACAGGCAATGCCCAAATATCTCACATCTCCTCTCAGTGCTTTTGGAAACTGAAGGCACTGCGCAGATGTCTTCACTTCCTTCCTATGAACTGTAGGAAGATGGTGGTCTATGCTCTCATTACCTCTCAGCTTGATTACGCTAACCGCCTCTTCATTGGTCTCCCGGACTATCTCATGAGGAGACTTCAGAGGATCCAAAATGCAGCAGCCAGGCTCATCAGAAATGGGCCCCTACGTTATCACATCACCCCTCATCTGCAAAGTTTGCACTGGCTGCCTGTGAGGAAAAGAGTTATGTTCAAGGTTCTGGTTCTAGCCCACAAAGCTCTAAGAGAGGTGGGCCCGCTCTATTTGAAGCGTAGGCTCCAGAAATACCAGAACGCCAGAACCCTAAGATCCAACAATCTTAACCTCTTGGTTATCCCGCGCTTCAGAAAAGCAAGGACGGGAGGGCGTGCTTTCTCCGTGAGAACTGCAATCTTGTGGAATACAATGCCCAATGACTTGCGGCAGATAAGGGCGGAACTTCCTTTTAGGAAGGCCCTTAAAACATGGCTGTTTGGCCTCCCCTAGTTTCATCCTCGCTCAGACCCCCTCATTGGATGGATGCTAGCGCCGGGACACCTCCGTTGGAGGTAGCTGTTGCGCTCTACAAATGCTAATAATAATAATAATAATAGTAACGTGCGCAAAAACTGCATCATGGCTGCAGGGCTCATGCTAACTTAGTGATGTCGACAATGTCTCTATCGCCACGTGACAGTTTCCCAGTTCCAAAGTCAGCAGTTCTAGCCCTTACGCCAGTCTCTGCTTTCTGTGCCAACGTGCAACAGGGCTATGTATCGTACCCCTTCTTTTTAACATTGTTAACATTAGTACAAGTAACATGGCAAAGGTACAGTGATAATCACATTTCCCCTGAAGCTGGGGTACCAGCACACACCGTTGATAATTACACCATAACAAAATAACATGGTAACCCTGGGAATAAAGCCAATTGGCCAGCAGTGACATCTGAACTTCCTAAAGGGCTGTTTGAAGATCATAAGCATGGCCTTGAGAGAGGATGATTTGTTCAAGATGCAGCCAACACTGACCTATGGTGCTGGGGTTTGGTGTCCCCAAGGCATCTTTGATGCAGTTGAAGCACCAAACTGGAGGGTGTCATTGTGCCCGAGGAGTACAGTGGCCTTCGAGATAAGACTGGAGCAGTGGCATAACTAGGGGGGGGTTGTGGGGGTGGTCCTAACCGGGCGGCACGAGTTTTGGGGGCGGCGGCCTCCACCCCACTATAGCCTGCCGTCTCGGGGCGGCAACAGTACCACCCCCGGCTCAATGCGTTTGCCGCGAGGGGGCGGCGAACGGAGAAAATACTCGCCAGCACCCCCCCACCGCTCTTCACTGCGGCCCCCGCGGGCCGTCAAGCGCAGAGACTGCCACCGGCGCCCATAGGGCTGGCTACGCCACTGGACTGGAGCTGCTACTCCGCTCTTGAACGGGTGTCTCCTTACGTTGATACGATGGGGCCCGATTCAGAAACCAAGTAGCACAACTACACTCACAGATTTACACTTATATTTGAGTGTAGATTTAGTACTTTCTGAGATTCACCAACATTCCCAGAAGCCTGCATGCACCGCTGCAGGAGGTGCAAGTTTCCAGGCACGCTTCTGGGAAGGCCATGTAGCATTGCAAGCGGGAACTCATCGCTGTGGGAATTTTCCATAGTGGAGAACTTCTGATGAGAGAATAGGACCCCCTGTACAGCAACTGTTGTTTATTTCCCTGTGGAGAACCCCCTTCCCTGCACCCCCGCCAAATCTGGTGGTTTATGAGTTCCTGAGTGGGAAGGGGGAGACCAACCTTTGTGAATGCCCACAAATGCTTGCGGGTGTTCATAAACTTCCAAGGATAACCATACTTTGGAAGGCACCTCCTCCCCACCCCCCCCCCCCCTATGGAATTACAGACATGGAGAAATCCACTCTTATGACTAAGATCTCAGCACACAGAAAAACTGAAAAGAACCCTGAATCATCACACATTACATTCTCCATCTCCTTATAGATACTTTGGGGTATATTTACAAGCCCCAAATGTCACAGGAACATCACTTTTTCTGATGCTCTGGTGGCGTTGTGCCGTTCCCCATATTTAGAAGGTGGCTCTGAGCCACTTAACGTGTCTTAACGCCACCTTGTAAATGTTCTGCTGCAGTCTGCTGCGGAAAAGGGGTGGACAATGGGTGTTGCAGTGGGCATTCCACCGCAACACCCATTGCTTTTTGATGCTGCCCTAGATCTACAAGGCTGGGGCAGTGCCAAAAACCTAGGCCAGGTAATACCTGGTCTTAGAGTGGTGATACTAGGAGAAATTATTATTTTCTCTTAGTTTTTTGCTCTTTCTATGTGTGCTGTAGAATGCATCACACATACAAAGAGCAAATCGCTATTATTGATTGTTTGTGTGCAGGAAGGTATCCCTTCCTCAAAATAAACAATCGCCCCTGCAGTGCAGGCACCCTGGCAACATGGCACAAGGATGCCCGCACTGGTGCTAGGCAGCTTTTTTTGTGCCAGTGCTAGAGGAAATACAGAGGTGCGCTGTATTTTTGTAAATACGGTGCATCCCTGAGTTTTGAAAATGTCGGAGCTCGGCATTGACAAATTTGGCATAACACTGCGTTCCGGCATTTTCTTATCCCGCTGTGTGTGCAGTGATTTTTTGTTTTGTTTTTATACTTTAGGACAGTAGTTCTCAACCTGGGAGTCTGTGAAGCCTCCTCAGAGATTCCGCGACTACTTAGAAAACTAAATAATATTGACAGATTAATAAGGTGTATATAAATAAAGAAGATAAATGTATGTTTGAAAAACTTTAAACGTACTGTAAAAATGAAGGAATTTTAAACTAAAGGCTAAAAATGTAATTAGTATCCTCAGACTGATTCGTGGGAGCAGTGCAGATGCGTCAAACGGAATATAGTATGGATGATGAGTGGCCGCAATTGAATTTAGGAAAGCTCCAACCTTTCTATTAAACTTAATTTTTGATTTTTTTGTTATTCATGTGTTTGCAAATTGAATAAAATGTGTCAGCTTTTGTGTATTTCTTTGATGAATGATTTTTTTTTTTTTTAGTATTGTTTTGCGGCTCAAATAAATGATAATGCTTAGGCCGGGGTCCCCGGTTTCCAGTAATGACTCGTAGAGGGCAGTGCTTTAAATGGCCCGATACTGTCCAGTACTGAGTGCCGGCACTTTTTTATTGTGAGAAGGAGAGTACCTGTGCTTCTCAAGAAAGACATAATACTTTTACTTGGAGAGTACCGGTACTTCTTAGAAAAAAAGCAGGTACTCTGATACGCAGTACCTGCACTTCTATTTTTTTCCTTTCAAGCACTTGTGGTGGGGGTCCCCGGATTCCAAAAATGATTCAGTGGGGTCCCCAGGTTCTAGTAGTGATTTAGTGGGGAACTCCCAAAGTGAAAAGATTTGGAACCACTGCTTTATCAGGCTTTTTAAAAATGTTTTAGTCATGCCTCAAAATGCAAGCCAGACTTATTGGCTTTGCCAATGCTTGGCCCAGCAGGCAGCGGTATTTTCGCGCCTTGAGTTCCCCAGCCGTAACGGCTCCTGATAGTGAAATGAACCTTTGCAAATCCATTTTTCAGGAGTGGTTCAGCCTCAGACAGCTACCTGCCTGTCCGAGGCGCCGGCTGCCCTCCGTGCGCTGCCCCCACCCGCCCTCCATGCGCGGCCCCCACCCCTCACCTGCTCGATGATTTATGAGGCCCGTCAGACAGCGGCGCTTCACTCTGACAGCCGCCGCTGGGCGCCAAATGGGCTTTTGATGCAGCCGGCGAGAGATCTTTAATCCATTACTGGACGGAAAGCATACACGCCCGGCAGCCGAGGAAAGTATGAATCTAGAAACAGAAGCGGATAATTTGACAAGAGAGAACAGGCGCGTCGAAAGGACGCCTCTCTCCTCTGGCTTTACGCGAAAACTACAGGGTCCAGAATGCAAAGCGAGAGGGTTCTGTTCGAATTTCATTTCGGGTCGCATTATGTTGCTTTACAAAAAAATTAAAAGCAAGAGGTCTTGAAATGGTTCTTGAATATATCATAACCGACCATTAACTGCAAATCAACATTTGTTTAGTCCCCAATGTGTGAAAGCCAGTAGCCCTGCCATTAATTGTACAACTTACAGTTCCATCTCGTGCGCTCTTATTTTAATGGGAAGATTTTAAAAGGCTGTGGCTTAATTGATAATAGCTTTTTTATTTGCTCTTAATGCCTTATTTAAAATGCAGTCCACAAAACCAGATGTGTTTTCAAAGGCCTGCCGCCTTTTATTGCTTTCTGGTTGGTGACGTTCATTAGTCGCTGTTACATTTCGGTTCTTATGGTATTTTTAGAAAATGTGCTTTTCATGAATCCTCGTGGCACTAGATGTGGGACGCCTCTTCCTGGCCTTTCTGTGTGTCACACACAACGGCTGTGGGCAGCGGACCTTCTGTGTGATCTGCGGCAGCGAAGGGACTGCTGGGAAGGAGCCTGCCCTATCAAGGGGACAGTCTAGCCCTACTAGGTATAGTATTTGACTCTCTTCATGGACGCCCACTGGGGAATCTATCATAAAAACAAAAATCAGTAGTTTAAAGACCTAATAAAAACATGAACCGTGAAACAATGCAATAAAAGGAAAAGCAAAGAAGAGAAAAAAAATGTGCGAGAAACAATTCGAAGTCCCCTTCCCAGTTGGAGATTTTGTGCTGGAATGCCACAAATCAATGTCCTAATCCAGTTCCCTACACGTACCCCCAGGTACCCCGGCTACCCCAGATCATCCTGGGAGGAAACATCATGGGCTCCTGGAACAAATAACTCATGAATGTCCCTGAATTCCACACGCTTCAGCCTGGTTTGCCCCGGGGGGGCTTCACATTTTCAGCAGACAATGTGACTAGTAGAAAAGCAATAGGCTTGTGTGAGATCTTTTGGCTTTGGCAGAGAGGAGTGGCATTGTGTGGAGTGGAGTGGCATTGATTGCCGGGTACAGATATTGTGTGGTGTGGAGAGGCACTGTGTGGAGTCGAGTAGAGTGATATTGTGTGGAATGGAGTGGGGTGGTATTGTGTGGTGTGGAGTGGC
This sequence comes from Triturus cristatus, assembly GCF_964204655.1. NCBI lineage: Eukaryota > Metazoa > Chordata > Amphibia > Caudata > Salamandridae > Triturus > Triturus cristatus. The sequence continues at coordinate 1,835,922,195 of NC_140589.1, read as the reverse complement.
ATTGAATGCAGTGGAGTGGAGTGGCATTGATTGCCGTGTACAGATAGTGTGTGGTGTGGAGAGGCACTGTGTGGAGTTGAGTAGAGTGATATTGTGTGGCATGGAGTGGGGGGTATTGTGTGGAGTGGAGTGCCATTGAATGCAGTGGAGTGGAGTGGCATTGATTGCCGTGTACAGATAGTGTGTGGTGTGGAGAGGCACTGTGTGGAGTCGAGTAGAGTGATATTGTGTGGAATGGAGTGGGGTGGTATTGTGTGGTGTGGAGTGGCATTGAATGCAGTGGAGTGGAGTGGCATTGATTGCCGTGTACAGATAGTGTGTGGTGTGGAGAGGCACTGTGTGGAGTTGAGTAGAGTGATATTGTGTGGCATGGAGTGGGGGGTATTGTGTGGAGTGGAGTGCCATTGAATGCAGTGGAGTGGAGTGGCATTGATTGCCGTGTACAGATATTGTGTGGTGTGGAGAGGCACTGTGTGGAGTCGAGTAGAGTGATATTGTGTGGAATGGAGTGGGGTGGTATTGTGTGGTGTGGAGTGGCATTGAATGCAGTGGAGTGGAGTGGCATTGATTGCCGTGTACAGATATTGTGTGGTGTGGAGAGGCACTGTGTGGAGTCGAGTAGAGTGATATTGTGTGGCATGGAGTGAGGTGGTATTGTGTGGAGTGGAGTGGCATTGAATGCAGTGGAGTGGAGTGGCATTGATTGCCGTGTACAGATAGTGTGTGGTGTGGAGAGGCACTGTGTGGAGTTGAGTAGAGTGATATTGTGTGGCATGGAGTGGGGGTATTGTGTGGTGAGGAGTGGCATTGAATGCAGTGGAGTGGAGTGGCATTGATTGCCGTGTACAGATATTGTGTGGTGTGGAGAGGCACTGTGTGGAGTCGAGTAGAGTGATATTGTGTGGAATGGAGTGGGGTGGTATTGTGTGGTGAGGAGTGGCATTGAATGCAGTGGAGTGGAGTGGCATTGATTGCCGTGTACAGATATTGAAGAAGTGTGGCTCACTGGTTAGAGCAGGCATACCCTGAAGTAGAGGTCAGACCCGGGACCAGGGTTCAATTCCCGACGCGGCAGGGTCTGAGCCCAAGTGTCCACGGACTCGATAATTCTCACTTCGGTGCCTACTCGAATCATGAGTTCACACTCTGGGCAATAGCTCGCTTAATCTCCACTACGGCCCCCCCCCCGTGGCGGGATGCCTGGCTTTCACCTTGGGGATGCCCAGTACGGGTTATCTCACAGGGAAAAACCAGGACGGGTTCCCAATGCAAGCGCCGAGATGCCCAAGGGTAAGTCGAGCGCTATATAAGAACACACATACATACATACATACATACAGATATTGTGTGGTGTGGAGAGGCACTGTGTGGAGTCGAGTAGAGCGATATTATGTGGCATGGAGTGGGGTGGTATTGTGTGGAGTGGAGTGACATTGAATGCAGTGGAGTGACATTGTGTGGAGTGGCATTGTGTGGTGTGCAGTGCAGTGGCATTGTGTGGAGGGGCATTGAGTGAAGTGAATGAGTGGAGTGGCGTTGACTGAGGTGGAGTGGAGCAGAGTGGCGTGGCATGCCGCAAATCACTTCAACACCTCAGCAGAAGTCGTAAGCACTTTATAAATACAATTACAAATGAATGGAGTGAAGTGGTGTGGTGTGGTACTGAGTGGAGTGGAGTGAAGTGGCAATGTATAGAGTGGACTGGATTGTAGTGGAGTGGAGTGGGACTGTGTGGCGAGTAGTGGCATTGTGTGGCATGAAGGGGAGTTGAGTGGTGTGACATTGAGGGGCGTAACATTGAGTGGGGTGACATTGAGTGGAGTGGCACTGCATGGAGGATCATTGTGTGGAGTTGAGTGGCATGGCATTGTGTGGTGTTAAGTGGAGTGGTACTGAGTGGAGTCTCATTAATTGAAGTGGCATTTAGTGGGGTGGAGTGGCATTGTGTGGAATTGCATTGTGTGGAGTGGAGTGAAGTTGTGTGGAGTAGAGTGGAGTGGCATGGTGTGGCTTGGAATGGAATTGTGTGGCATTGTTTGGAGTACATTGGCATTGTGTGGCATGGAGTGGAATTGTGTGGCATTGTGTGGAGTGGAGTGGAATTTTGTGTAACTGTGTGGAGTGGCAATGTTTGGAGCTGGGTGGAATGGAATTGAGTGGCATTGTGTGGCGAGGATTATGTGGCATTATCTGGAATGGAATTGTACAGCATTTTGTGGAGTGTAGTGAAATTGTGTAGCATGGAGTGGAATTGTGTTGCCTTGTGTGGGGTGGTTTGGAGTGGAATTGTGTGGCATGGTGTGGAGTGGAGAGGAGTGGAGCCGAATTGAGTGGCATTTTATGGAATGGAGTGGAATTGTGTGGCATTGTGTAGAATGGAGGGGAATTGTGAGGCATGTGGCATGGAGTTGAGTGGAATTGTGTGGCATTGTGTGGAGTAGAGTGGAATGAATTGTGCTTCTTTGAGTGGAGTGGAATGGAATTGTGTGGATTGGAGTGGAGCATAGTGAAATTGTGTGCCATTGTATGGCATGGAGTGGCATGGAGTGGAATGGAATTGTGTGGCACTGTGTGGAATGGGGTGGAATTGTGTGGCATGGAGTGGAGTGAAGTGGAACTGTGTGGCATTGTGTGGCATGGAGTAGAGTGAAATGGAATTGTGGAGTGAAGTGGAATTGTGTGGCATTGAGTGGAATGGTATTGTATGGCATTGTGTGGCGTGAAGGAAAATTGTATGATGTGGAATGGAATTGTGTGGCATTGTGTAGTGTGGAGTGAAGTGGAATTGTGTGGCATGGAGTGGAGTAGAATTGTGTGGCACAGTGAGGAGTAGAGTGGAATTGTGTGGCATGGCTTGGATGGAATTGTGTGGTGGGGAGTGGAGTGGAATTGTGTGGCATGCACACAAGCCTCTGTCGCCCTCTCTCTGTCTCATCATCCAAATTGTACGACTGATGCTACATTTCACCGGACTTGCGCAGATGATTATATTAAGCCCGCTGCAATGCATGCAGGCAGATCCGTTCCATTGTTTTCAATGCATATGTTTTACTTTGTAATAAGATGTGCAGTTCTGATGAAAAGCCATCAAAGACGTAGGGTGTTTGTGCACAAATTATAGCAATGAAATGCAACGTGCTGCACGTACGAGTTGCACACTACAGACTGTAAGGGAACAGCAGCTCTGCTGATTAATGAAGCACCGTGACAGTGTCAGGCTGAGGTAGAGCGTGAGCCTAGCAGCAAGTATGTGAATAGACAAGACACACGAGTGTGCGAGGGCATTTCAAGAGTGAGAGCGGAGTCTGACAACTGAATGAGAACACAAAGAGAAGGAGTGAGGGGGAGGAAGCACCACGGACAATGGGGGGTGGGGTGGGAGGGAGAGAAGAATAGTACCTCAGTGACAGCAGAAGGACACAAATCAAGAGGCAGCAATCTGTGCATGGTCCATGCTCCATGGAAGAAACAGGAAGTGACGCTTGGCACGCGCTGGCTAAATAGAAGTCAGCAAAGAAGAGTGACAATGAAGCGGTGTAACCAATACCCCTCGCAGCAACAGTGTATGCAAGTCCTAAAAAGAAAGGTCATTCAAACACTCATAGATTTAACAAGAATCTCAGACCCAAAAGCTAACTCAGAATCCTGAGCTATATTCAGATTATAATGTGTAATGAAAGTAGTTGGAGATGCCCAAGTGGCAGGTCTGCCGATATCCACAATGGATACCCCTCATTCTGCCACGGAAGCTGCCGTCCCTTTGGTGGAACGGGCTTTAATCACACCTGGACGGTCCCTATCCGATGCCAGATGTGCCAAAAAAACAACAGACTTCATCCATCTACTCAAAGTGCAGTTAGAAGACTTCTCACCTCTTGTATGAGGTATAAAATGTACAAACAGGTTTGCTGATGTCCTAAAACCAGGTGTCCTCTTGAGGTAAATCTTTACAGCTCTTACAACATCCCAAAGGTGAATCAAGAGATCTGAACCTGAGGATGAACCTAACTCCAAGGAAGGAAGAATCATTCCCTGATCACTATGGACTGGAGATTCAACCTTAGGCAGCACGTTTGGATCCAAGGAACCTACAAGGCCATCCTCAAATATATCCAGATAGGTATCAGATACTTAAAATGACAACTCAGCGCTCCTACAGGGCTATGCTGAAAAATATTCATGTCGGTATAATGACACATAAGGCCTCCCATCTCCCCAGTCTTCTTGCCGTACTTAGGGCTTCTAGGAAAAAGACCTCTTCCAGGTGTTCAAAAAAAGAGACTTTTGTCGTAAAGGTCTCAACAGTTCAAATCCATAAAAAGTTTCGAAAACAGCGGTTCAACTGAAGAAAGGTCACTCAAAGGTGCTTCATTGCAAGTTAACTGTAGAAATTGATAATTTCTTTTTGAAGATTTCCTGAAGAAATTGCAGAATGTCCTACAGAGAACTCTGAACTGGAAAGAGATCTTTGGACCTCCACTGACTGTCAAAAGAAGACCAGTGATGACTATAATCCTTATTGGTGGAACTTCTCCTGGAGGCCTGCAGACATAGAACCAGGTGTGGGAATCCCCCTGTTTAAGAAGCATTCCCCCTAAACTGAGAGTCTTAACCAGCTGAGGGTGGACAGCGACAAGGGAGGATGACTCAGAGGAGATGGAGACAGGGGAAGGATCCATGCACGATCTACAGCAAGATACCAAAGAAGAGGGAACCAAGGTCGTCCAAAGTTCGCTGTGTCCAGAACAATACTATGATTGTGTCTGCTGCTTCCCTCTGAAGTCTTGTCAAAACCCTCAGTATTAAAGAAGGCGAGGGAAGGTACACAGAAGGCCTACCAGCGATGGGCTGGTTAATGCCTCCACCCCCATTGCTGACTGTCCCAGAGACCTTGAGAAGAATCTCAGGCGTTAGGAACTCTGATGTGTCGCTTAAAGGCCTACCAGAAGAAGTCCCACTCATGACAAGTCAACTGAAAAATGAAGGGACTGACAACAAACTCCTGGGAGTAGGAGAAAATCCAGTTTAGCTGATCTACCTGAGAGTTTGAAATTCTCCTGATATGGACTGCTCTCCGAGAAAGAAGATTTTGCTTATCTCAAACACATATCTGGTGAGTTAAAAGATTGGGGGCTTAGCAGCGTGTGTCAAACTGGATATTTAGGTAACTCTTGACTACCATATTGTCTGCACCAAACAGTAGCACTCTCTCTCTGCCATTGGTTCCTTACACTTGGAAGACATGGGGGCCGATTCACAGAACTAACTTAAGACAAAATCCTAAACTTACTACTTTTGGTATTCACAGAAGGCATTTAGTAGTAGTAAAGTTTGGATTTTGTATTAAGTTTGACTTAAGACAAACTTAAGACAGACTTAAGACAGACTTAAGACAGACTTAAGACAAACTTAAGACAGACTTAAGACAGACTTAAGACAGACTTAAGACAAACTTAAGACAGACTTAAGACAGACTTAAGACAGATTTAAGACAAACTTAAGACAAAATCCTAACTTAAGTCTGTCTTAAGTCTGTCTTAAGTCTGTCTTAAGTCTGTCTTAAGTCTGTCTTAAGTTTGTCTTAAGTCAAACTTAAGACAAAATCCAAACTTTTCTACTACTAAATGCCTTCTGTGAATACCAAAAGTAGTAAGTTTAGGATTTTGTCTTAAGTTAGTTCTGTGAATTGGGCCCTAAGTCTCTGCATCCTGTTCCAGAGACCTTAAGCTGTCTGGGGCCATAACATCGCCCCCATCCCCCACTACTGCCACTGGTATTCAAGACCTCTGGATTTGGATAGGAAAACATAGTCCCTCGTCCAGAGTTGAGAGCATCATTTACCAAGATCAGTGCTCTCAAATTGACTGAGTCTCTGGAATTAGATCCTCATAGTTCTCGTGAACTAGTACCCAATGGCTGAGAAAATGTAGATCCACGTGCCTCAGATGGAGATGAACCCAGGGGACCATCACAAGAGTGTCAGAATGCCAAAGAAGAGATAAAGCCAGGACTGACACCTACCCCCACAACCCACCACAAGAACTACAGAATCCTCATCGACAGCAAATGGGACATGACCACCTTAGACAACGGCGTCACAGCCTCACGCTTCCACACCCTGAAGATGCTGAAGAAGATTTGGAAATGGCTCCCAATCACGGCTCACGTGCACTCTCTCTATACTGTGATCAACAAAAAACTCACCAGAAGGTTCAAGACGATTCAGAAGTCGGTGTCCACAATCACTCTCAACCTCCCATGCAGCACTCGCATCACCCCACACACGAAGGAACTCCACTGGCTCCTCATACACAAACAAGCGCCTTTTAAACTCTTCACCCGCACTTTCAAAGCACTACATACCACTGGTGTGGCATATCTCAAAAGTTGCATCTGCTTTCACAAACCCTCCAGACTTCTCTGCTGGTCAGGATTCCCACTTGCACGCATCCCATGCATACAGCAAACCAAATACGGAGGTTGAGCCTTCTCCTTCATAGCTCCTAAAGAGCGGAGCAACCTGGTGCTACATATTCTAGCCTCCTCCACACTTCTTGAATGCTGCAAGAAGTTGAAGACCTGGCTTTTGGAGTAGTCCCACTAGGCACTAGGCTTGGCAAGACTCACGCCTGCCCAGTGCCAGGATACGCTCCTGGGTGATAGTGTGCTCTACAAATCTACATAACATAAAATAAAATAACATAAGAAAGCAACAAAGATAAGCGTGTAGAGTGGATGGGGCTTAAAAAGATTTTTTAACAAATTAAATAAAAGAAAGGCGCACCTTAGCCTCCTCTTCTGTTTTTAAGCTTCCCGTACCTCTGTTCTGTAACCCGATCCAGAGGGAGAAGATGTCGCCAACAGGGAAGAAGATAGCTCCTAAAGGTAAGTCACACAAAAAACTCTGTTTAAGCGAGCCTAAGCACATTAAGCAAGGATACCCATGCAAACACAGGTCAACAGGCACCGCAACACAGGAAAACCCCACCAGCACTGGCAGGAGAGAGAGATGCACGCCGACGAGCACGATAGACACAAGTCCCATCCCAGCATAGGTCGCCAGCAGCGCGATAGGGAATCCCATACAACATGGGCAGCCCATGCAAACATGAATAAGAAGGCAGAACTATTGGAGCACGTTCAAGACTCCTTTGCATATAGCTGGGTCCAAACTGCAGTGGCATGGTGGGCAAAAGAATGATGGGTTGGAAAGCTACACCGAGCGATTGCCAGTGTTTAGACAAATTGCAAGCATTCCTCCCACTCCTTTTGGGTGTATGATGTGCCGCCCTAAGTGGCATGGGTATGCCCAGGGTTGGATCCCATTCTCACTGTGCCACTGAAACCAAGGTACACCAGGGAGGGCATGGCCTGGCAGTTCAGGCTGCTCTCTTCTTATTGAAGCAGGGTAAAGACTGATTTCCATATGACTGGGTCCAAACTTAGGTGGCATGGTGGGTAAACCAACAATGGGATGCGATTACCAGAGTTTGAGCGGGCCTCTGCAAAACCATGAAAATAAAACTCACCTGTGTTTACAATACAGAGCTCCGAGTCAGACAACAGGTCATTTGCCCTGTCTTTACCGAAGACTTCTCTTTAGCAGAAGAAATGGAGGCATGACGTAGAGAGCCCCCGCATCTCCAGAACAGACTTGAACAGTGCCCTGGCAGCCTTCTGACAGCCCGAGGGAAGCTAAGGACACACAAATAAAGCAGGAAGAGGCACATGGAGAGAGGGTGCTTACAGTGGGTACTTCATCTATTTCAAATAGAAACAGAGCACAGCTTGGGAAACAGTGATTAGAGGAATAAATGGAACTCATTTAGGTAATGGATGGGATGAGGAAGGGATGAGGAGGCAATGAACCAATTTTGCTGGAATCTCACAATTTGCTGAAATGGTGAAGTCAAGCTTCTCAGAAAATATGGTTGTAATGCACTCAATGACACAATAATTCATACAATGTACTTACATTTTTGACACATTTAAACAAACTTTGCGTGCAGTGCTGTAAGGGGGCTCCAACCTGGCCCGAAAACAGAATGACATGAAAACAAGAACAGATGTCCCAGGACCGGCATCACTGCTCAAGATTCTAACATAGCCGTCAAATGAACCTACTAGAGTGGGCATTGGGTCCGCCCTTATCAACCATTGGCTTACTTCGACAAGTCTCTTCCAGCCATTGGCTTGAGACTTTGTCAGTCACATCCTGGCTCAGCCCAGTAGGACATTCATCTCTCACCTAACACTGTTGGCTGTTTGAATGTAGCCTTTCACCTCCGCTCATTTGCATGTATTGAACTTACAAGGATCTACTTTATAGTTTTTCCGTCCACTCCTTCTTGCGCCCTCCCTCGCTGTGATGTGCTAACGCTATGCGCATTCGCACATTACACCAGACGTATTACATTTTCCAATGCTTGTTCTAATTCTGAAGTGTGCAACCTGGTCACTACCAGACGCTCCCACAACATACTTCAATTAGAAAGCCTCAAAGCAGAGTAGGTTAACATTTAAAACAGACATACCTCTTCTGAGATGATAAAACTGGAAAAATCGATGGGTTTTCGGGACTGATGAGAATATCGCGCCACATTCCCATTGATGAATAAATGTCCTATTAGCACCAGAGCTTAATTTGTAAAAACAAAATTATAAGTACCGGGGCTCTTGTCAGGAGGCCACTGCAGCTTCCACCACACATTGCTTCTCCCAGTGCTGCCAGTGACAGTACCAACACAACTACCAACCATCACACTCCTACAAGTGTGACATTTCAGACTATTTCAGGCCTCCAAAGCTATAAGAATGGCTTGGGTAGCAGGAAATAGTATTTTTTAGTGCATATTGAATTAATAATGAACTGTAGCTAAGGTAATCTCTAAATTAGCCAGACAGCGCCACCATGTGTCAGACGATCACTAGTGCTCGGTGTTAACAATTAAGTGCGGGTGCCAGGCACCAGAAACCACAGGCTCAAATTAAGCACTGATAAGCACTGCTTGAAATGGAAATCTAGAAGTGCAGATAATTTCTTTCCAAGATTCAAGATGGAGCACTGATGATGCAGCCCTCACTTTTAGTGCTAAAAATTCCACCAGGTGATAATGGCACTTGCGAGGTCTCTGCCAAATGTTTCCCTCCCCTTCAAAAGTGGCACCTCAAACGGCGGCCACTTTCACAGAGTCTGTGCATGTTCCTCACCAGGATGTGTATTGCAGCCGGTGGAGAACATGCAAAGTGCGCATGACTGTTTGGCCGGCCAAAGACAGCGGGCCAAACCGTCGTGCGCACTTTAGAGTGTGTGCCCGCCACTCCTCCACCTGGCCCCTGCTCCGGCAGCCCAGACCCACTCCTCCCCGCACCTAAGCAGGAATGGAAAACTAAAATGATAATAATGTTCAGGTATTCTCATTTTATTTTTCCTCGGCAATACTCCTAAAGCGGTGGGGCGACACTCCTCCGCCTTAGTGGAAGAGTCGCCTCTACGTGAAGTTTCATGTCCCTCCCTGGCTGTCCCTGAGAACGTGAGGACAGAAAGAAATATAGAAGAGAACAAACTAAGGGGGGGCATAGCCGAGAAAGACTATAAAGGAAAATAGAAAGAACATAATAGTAGGAAGAGGACACTAAAGAGAGACCTATGAGAGAGACAAAGAGGAGTGGTTGAGAGATAATGGAGACAGATAAGAGTGGGACGAGGAGACAGATGTATGAGAGATGCAGAAGGGTGGGAAAGAGACAGGTGAGGGAGAGTTATTAGAAACACAGCCTGCAAGGAAGAGACAGCAGCGAGCCATAGAGAAGGGGTGGCCGCGACGGGGAACAGGACGGACGCTGTCATAGTGACAAGCAAGAAACACAATTATGAGAGAAAGAAAACGAGGGAGGCACTGACTTGAGAAAGACGTCATAGAAGGTTGAGAGAGACATCCTAGGGACATCCGAGTGAGAGAGGGGGACAGATGTGAGAGACAGGTCAGAAAAAGACAGCTGAGAAGGCACAGGTGAGAGACAGGAGACGAAAAGATAACTGAGAAAGAGCAGGGACACAGGTGACATAGAAAAGAGAGTGGTGAGTAGAGACAGTTCGGACAGGGAAAGAGGTTCAATAGTGAGAGACAGCGCCGTGAGAGGGCTGTGACAGGTGAGACAGTGGATATTAAGAGGCAACCAGTTAAGAAAGAGACCGCTGAGAGCGAGTGTGGAACAATTGAGAGTGAGGCGAGTGACCGGCAAGGAAGTGAGAGACGGGGGTGTAGGAGTGAGACAGAGGGGTGATAGGAAGACAGAGACAGGTTGCCTAGAGACAATGGAGAGAGGGATGTTGGGTGAAAGCAGGTGACAGATATAGAGAGATGAGAAAGAAACAGGCTGGGGCGAACGAAAGGTGAGCGAGAGGCAGCGAAGAGACAGGTGAGAATGACAGCTGACAGAGAAGGGGAGACATGAGAGAGAGAGAGAGAGAGAGAGAGAGAGCGAGAGAGAGAGAGAGAGTTAATAAGGTAATTGGTGAAAATGAGACAGTTGACAGAGATGGGGAGGCAGGAGAAGAGAGAGGTGGTAAAGAGACACGATTCGAATAGGACAGAAATATAGCAGTGACAGAGGTGATTAAAAAAGAGAGGCAGATGAGAAACACAACAGCTGAGAGATAGGGAGAGAGGTGACGCATAGAGAAAGGGGGTAGGTAGAGACTGTGGAGAAAGGGGCAGCTCAGAGAGGGAGAGGCAGAGAGATGCCAGAGACAGATGATATGGAAAAGGGAGTGAAGAAAGATGACCAGAGGAGGAGACAGACGGCAGAAAGAAATGTCAGGAGAGCGGTAGAGCACAGCAGAGAGAAGTGAGAGGAGAGAGCAAGGTATAGGAAGGAGGACGAGAGGAAAGGAGCTGTGAGGGCAGAGTAGGGGATAGTGATATGTCAGAGGAAGCTAACCAGGAAGGAAAGAGAGATGGGGAGTAGAGATAACGGAGGAGAGAGAAGGGGGAGAAGGAAAGCCAGAGGAGAGAGACAAAGATCGGGAAAAGAAGACAACTTCTCTTGCAAACGTGTGTTCATAATCCAGCACAGCAGTACGATTGTACTCTCCACTAGCATGACATGGTGGGCATGTAGACTCTCATGGCTGTACTCACCACTAGCATGACACGGTAGGCATGGAGTTTATCATGGCTGTACTCTCCACTAGCATGACATAGTGGGCATGTAGTCTCTCATGGCTGTACTCACCACTAGCATGACACGGTAGGCATGGAGTCTATCATGGCTGTACTCTCCACTAGCATGACATGGTAGTCATGTAATCTGATTGGCACGTGATCTATCATGGCTGTACGCTCCACTAGCATGACATAGTAGGAATGAACAGGCACATGCAGCAAAAGAAAAACAGGTCGCAAACGGGCAGATTCTCAGAATCTGCCCCTTTGCGACCAGTATTTTTGCATTTGGGATTCATCATCCCGAATGCAAATATCGCAATTTAAGTAATCTCTAAATTGCGATTACTTAAATTGCGATTGCATTTAAGGAATCGCAAATTGAGATTGAAATAGCGATTTCCATAATAGGGGGCGCAAATTACCATGAAGTTTAACTTCACGGTAATTTGCAAAAACTTTGAAAAATGCACTAAAGGTCATTTTTCAAAGTTCCATTTTACACACACACATGCCCTTGGGACATGTGTGTGTGCAGGATGTACTCATATGCGGGTTTCAGGGGTGCAACAGGGTGTCCTTTTGACACCCTGGCACCCTTGAAATTGCATTCTCAATTTGCGATTCTCTAATTGAGAATCGCAAATTGAGAATATCTGACCATTCATTCCTATGGGCCTCCAGGCCCATAGGAATGAATGGGGAGGTAGTCCTTAATTGCGACTCGCAATTTGCGAGTCGCAGTTAAGGAATGTTTAGAAATCGCTATTTTTAAAGCGATTTCTACATGCATAGGCTTTTGCGATTCCTTAATTACGATTCTTTAAAAATCGCAATTAAGAAATCACAAAAGCCAACATTGATGCATGTGCCTGGAAGTCTGTTAGACTTGTGGTCTATCATGGCTGTACCCTTCACTAGCATGACATGGTAGGCATGGAGTCTGATAGGCTTGTGGTCTATCATGGCTGTACTCTACACTAGCATGACATGGTAGGCATGAAGTCTGTTACACACGTGGTCTATCATGGGTGGACTCTCCACTGACATGACATGGTAGGCATGGAGTCTGACAGGCACGTGGTCTATCATGACTGTGCTCACCACTAGCATGACATGGTAGGCATGAAGTCTGTTAGACACATGGTCTATCATGGCTGTACTCTCCTTTAGCATGACATGGTAGGCACGTGGTCAATCATGTCTGTGGTCTCCGCTAGCATGGCATGGTAGGCATGTAGTCTATCATGGCGGTACTCTCCACTAGCATGACATGGTAGGCATGTAGTCTGATAGGCACTTGGTCTATCATGGCTGTACGCTCCACTAGCATGACATGGTAGGCATGGAGTCTGATAGGCACGTGGTCTATCATGGCTGTACTCTCCACTAGCATGACATGGTAGGCATGCAGTCTATGATAGCTGTACTCTCCACTACCATGACATGGTAGGCATGTAGTCTATCATGGCGGTACTCTCCACTAGCATGACATTTTAGGCATGTAGTCTGATAGGCAATTGGTCTATCATGGCTGTGCTCTCAACTAGCAGGACATGGTGGGCATGAAGTCTGTTAGACACGTGGTCTATCATGGCTGTACTCTCCACTAGCATGACATGGTAGGCATGTAGTCTGATAGGCACTTGGTCTATCATGGATGTACTCTCCACTAGCATGACATGCTAGGCATGTAGTCTATCATGGTTGTACTCTCCGCTAGCATGACATGATAGGCATGGAGCCGAATAGGCATGTTGTCTATCATGGCTGTACTCTCCGCTAGCATGGCATCATAGGCATGTAGTCTGATAGTCATGTGGACTGTCATGGCTGTACTCTCTGCTAGCATGGCATGATAGGCATGAAGTCTAATAGGCACTTGGTCTATCATGGCTGTACGCTCCAGTAGCATGACATGGTAGGCATGGAGTCTGATAGGCATGTGGTCTATCATGGCTGTACTCTCCGCTAGCATGGCATCATAGGCATGTAGTCTGATAGGCATGTGGTCTATCATGGCTGTACTCTCCGCTAGCATGGCATCATAGGCATGTAGTCTGATAGGCATGTGGTCTATCACAGCTGTACTCTCCACTAGCATGACATGGTAGGCATGTAGTCTATGATAGCTGTACTCTCCCGGAGCATGACATGGTAGGCATGAAGTCTATCATGGCTGTACTGTCCACTAGCATGACATGGTAGGCATGTAGTCTATGATAGCTGTACTCTATGGGAGCATGACATGGTAGGCATGTAGTCTATTATGGCTGTACTCTCCACTAGCATGACATGGTAGGCATGTAGTCTATGATATCTGTACTCTCTGGGAGCATGACATGGTAGGCACGTGGTCTATCATGGCTGTACTCTCCACTAGCATGACATGGTAGGCATATAGTCTATGATAGCTGTACTCTCCGGAAGCACGACATGGTAGGCATGAAGTCTATCATGGCTGTACTCTCCACTAGCATGACATGGTAGGCATGTAGTCTGATAGGCACGCGGTCTATCATGGCTGTACTCTCCGCTAGCATGACATGGTAGGTATGTAGTCTATGATAGCTGTACTCTCCGGGAGCATGACATGGTAGGCACGTGCTCTATCATGGCTGTACCCTCCACTACCATGACAGGTAGGCATGTAGTCTGATAGACACGTGGTCTATCATGACTGTACTCTCCGCTAGCATGACATGGTAGGCACGGAGTCTGATAGGCACGTACTCTGTCATGGCTGTACTCTCCACTAGCATGACATGGTAGGCATGTAGTCTATGATAGCTGTACTCTCCAGGAGCATGACATGGTAGGCATGTAATCTGATAAAGCCGTGGTCTATCATGGTTTTTCTCTCCGCTATCATGGCATGGTAGGCATGTAATACCACAATAGTTTCTAGCTAGCCTTTATAATCCTTACAAGGAATTAAACTCAATAACCACTGGCCCACCAATAACTTTAATACATTTTATTTCAATGGCAATCATTTTTCTTGATGGTTTTTTAATATAAAAGAACACCGTTAATCTATACATGTGGCATAATTCTTTTCATTGATACAATAAAGCAACAATATATCATCATAACAAACCCCACACGATTATCACTTCCATTCCTGACACACAAAATCACACACTCTCAAAACATCCATCCCTCCATGCCCGGACACGTCCTTACCAATCCACTACGGAGACCATTCATTAGTCGGCTATTGATGTGTTTTGGTCGGGGAACTCAAATGACAGTCAACACACGTTTCGGTGGCATAAATAACCGATGTCATAAACAACCTGAATTAATCAGGTAAAAGAACCCAACCTAGAAGAGAGAAAGGTATCAGAAGTCTATTGGATTCTGAAGTCCACCAACAAGAGAGAAAGAAAAAGATTTTTTCTTTCTTGAGTCCCCTCACTCACCAGGGTTTCCCCACGGTGACATGCTTCATCATTGGGGTCCTCTCAGTCCTCTACGGGCTGAGGTGTGCTGCGACTTGCGGATTACGTAGGAGCACTAAAAAACAGACTATGTGTAGTGCAAGTGAAAGTGTAGTGGAGTGGGATAAAGTGAATTAAAATAATCAGCTAGTGGGCCAAATACATGTTATTCTTGCTCCTAGCTAATTAATTTAAAAACGGGGTGATATGCTAAAGGCCCTAACTATAATGGATAGGTGTACCTAGCATATGGTCAACTAGTTTCGAGCTCCCCAGGTCTTCTTCAGGACTCCACTGGGACCAGCCCAGTGTGAAAACACCACTCCTAGTCAAGCTGATTGAGGTGCAAAAAGTGAGACGCTGCAACTGGTAGGCATGCGTTATAATTAATACATACGTAAATATACGTCAGGCAATATCTTTAGGATACATAAAGCACATATATTAAAGGAACAAAAAGTTAATTGGCAATGTTGTTAAACCAATAGTGATCACACTACACACAAGTGTTGGTACACTCTATCCTCTAATGTGCCGCTATGTGGTTCAAAAGAAGACGTTAAATAAAGAACATTCTCCATGCAGGCGCTGTGCTGAGAAGTGAGTTGAAATTCAATAAATGCAAAAAATACATACATAAAAACCTCATGCGTCTGACACAACATAAAACACATACAAGACATTACATTCTTGAATGCTGTCGCCTAGCTCTGACAGAGAATTTCTTCCAATTCAACGACTCTCTGTACAAACAAACGCACGGTACCCGCATGGGAAGCACCTGTGCGCCGAGCGTAGCAGGGCTTTATGTACATCACCTGGAGAAACAAAAGATTCTCTACCAAAATAATCCGCACATCGACCATATAAAACTATGGAAAAGATACATAGATGATGTGTTTTTGATTTGGGAAGGTAGCGAAGCAGAGGCTGAGTTTTTCCTTGTTTGGCTCAATCAACAAGATCCTTTTCTGAAATTTACCTCTACTATGAGTAGGCCCAATCTGGTTTTTCTTGACCTCAACATAACAGCGCACGAAGGTCGTATGATCACCACCACACATTTCAAGCCCACAGCAAGGAACTGCCTACTAGTGTACGACAGTTTCCATCCCAGAAGTTTGAAAGACAACCTTCCTTTTGGGCAATTTTTGCGCCAGAGACGCAATTGCAGCACACGCCAAGATTATAACATCCAAGCTAAGGATCTATCACAGAAACTTATCCTACGACAAAACCCACAACATCTAGTGTCCAAGGCCCAAAAAAGAGCTTCCAATAATAACAGAGAAGCACTACTTGAACACAAACCGGAGAACACGAATAAAGACCGTAAAAGACAAATGTGCATCACCACCTTCAATATCGCATCAGACCAAGTCACTAAAATAATAAAAAAACATTGGCGAATCCTGAATAGTGGAGGTTTGGATTTACAAAAACCTATGTTCAGTCATAGGAAAGCCAAAAATCTGAGAAACTATCTAGTACACACATGTCCCAACCCTACCAAGACTGAAGGTCCTTTACGTTTGCTCCATCCATTACCTGAGGGCCATTACCCATGCAGCAACTGCAGCGTGTGTCACTTAACCATAGCCACCAAAACAGTAACCTACAACAATGGGATGACATGGAATCTTCGATCCTTCACCAATTGCAATACGACTGGTGTGGTATATCTTATCACCTGCATTTGCAACCTTCATTATGTGGGGATGACCACAAGAAAGGTGAACACAAGAATAATCGAACACCGAAGCAATATTAGGTGTAAACGTAACAACACAAAAATGACCACTCATTTTTTAGAACAACAACATACACCTAATGACCTTAGCTGGGTCATTCTTGAACATGTAAACAACCACCCTAACATTGATAAAAAACTGCACGAAAAAGAATAACGTTGGGTGTTTAAGTTACGGTCTGACACCAAAGGTCTAAATGATGATATACCGTGGGGACAATTAACATGAAACTAAGGTTGATGCACTAGCCATAGTCTAATAACCTTGTTATTATCTAGGGTTATTCCGTTTTTTTCCCTGAATTCCATCGTGCCTCCTGTCCTTTAATTAACTTTATTGAAAGTTTTGTTAAAAAGTTAATTCATACTATTTGGCCCCCACCTGATAAGATGAATACTCCGTAAATTTTATAACCCCTTTTGTTTCCCCCACCGGCGTAAGCATGATATACACAGTTGATTCTGTAGGTCATGATAGCTGCATCGAGGTGAAAATACACCCGTTCTATCAAGAATCTCTATTCCCAACTGGCCTTATCCATCATGGCCACACTATTGAGACTATACCTTGCGAGCCCTTTATAGTATACATCGTATGAGGCACAGTAAAATACCATCTGAAGGTATTATCCCTCGTCTGTAAACATTTCTTCTTTTTTTAATTCCATTTGAATTTTCATGTATGATCGTTGTGTGTAAGGATGGGCTACCCGAGTATACTAACTCACAAATAAAACCCCAATCCAAAATGGCCACAACTGAAAGGGAATCCGACGGCGAGTCCTCCCTCGCTTTCCATGCGGAAACTGCCATTGATAACCGGCCCCTCGCTCGGGACACTTCAGTATGCGGTCCGTGAGGTTTGGCACTATTAGGTGTACTAGAGTGTGGTTGTCCACGTACAAGTAAGTGGGGAAGCTTTTGGGAAGATCAGCACGCCCTTGTAAATCCCAGAGATCGTTTCCTTTTTTCCGTTTCTTTCCTTAAGGGCCAGCCACAGATACGGAGCCCGACACCATTTAACGACCTCATTTACCATTCTTCTACTTGTACGAGATATCCACACCCCCTCCGTTCACCACGAGGCACATTGTTGCTTCTTAAAATGTATGTAATGTCTTGTATGTGTTTTATGTTGTGTCAGACGCATGAGGTTTTTATGTATGTATTTTTTGCATTTATTGAATTTCAACTCACTTCTCAGCACAGCGCCTGCATGGAGAATGTTCTTTATTTAACGTCTTCTTTTGAACCACATAGCGGCACATTAGAGGATAGAGTGTACCAACACTTGTGTGTAGTGTGATCACTATTGGTTTAACAACATTGCCAATGATCTTTTGTTCCTTTAATATATGTGCTTTATGTATCCTACAGATATTGCCTGACGTATATTTACGTATGTATTAATTATAACGCATGCCTACCAGTTGCAGCGTCTCACTTTTTGCACCTCAATCAGCTTGACTAGGAGTGGTGTTTTCACACTGGGCTGGTCCCAGTGGAGTCCTGAAGAAGAGCTGGGGAGCTCGAAACTAGTTGACCATATGCTAGGTACACCTATCCATTATAGTTAGGGCCTTTAGCATATCACCCCGTTTTTAAATTAATTAGCTAGGAGCAAGAATAACATGTATTTGGCCCACTAGCTGATTATTTTAATTCACTTTATCCCACTCCACTACACTTTCACTTGCACTACACATAGTCTGTTTTTTAGTGCTCCTACGTAATCCGCAAGTCGCAGCACACCTCAGCCCGTAGAGGACTGAGAGGACCCCAATGATGAAGCATGTCACCGTGGGGAAACCCTGGTGAGTGAGGGGACTCAAGAAAGAAAAAATCTTTTTCTTTCTCTCTTGTTGGTGGACTTCAGAATCCAATAGATTTCTGACACCTTTCTCTCTTCTAGGTTGGGTTCTTTTACCTGATTAATTCAGGTTGTTTATGGTATATGTACTGTTGGAGGGTGAACCTAACCTTAAACCTCTAATTCCCCCCATTTTTTGATAACCATAAATAACCAATGACCACCTTCTTCAGGACCTAAGTTACAATGCTCTTTTACTCACAATAAACACATGGGGGTTGTTGGGATAATCAAACGTGCCTAACTTCCAAGTTCTCATGTGCTGTAATCCTTGTGCATGGAATATACAGCATAGGACAGGCTTACAGCTAGTCGTTTAAAGTCAGCTACATGAGTGGTGCAAATCTGCATTGTAGGCCACATGTGATATTTAACTTTTAAGCCACCAGAATGCCTCTACTCCAGGGCTTAGCGAAAAGTTAAATACATCAACTCGGATTTAGCCAACCTTCCTACATATGTGGGAGGCACAGCACACACACAGGAAGTTCAGTCAGCGGGTCTAACACACGCACATACATGCACGCATGCATGCATGTGCACACACACACACACACACACACACACACACACACACACACTTGACCTAGTGGTGGTCTCTTGGTAGTTATAGTAAGGTCAGCATTTCCTTTGGAAATGCCTTTTTTGTTTTGCTTATAGCTTTGGCACTGTTTGAAGAATCTTCACAAAACTTTCCAAAAAAGAGCTCATTTTTGCCTAGTTTGCGCATGGAAAGCTTCCGGTAATCTGTAAAGCTGGGGCCTTAATAAAAAGGGGGGGGCCTAAAATGCAAAATCCCCATGCTTATTCCAGAGGCTTCTTTAGGCAGCACAACCGCAAAAACTGCTGAACGGAATTACTGTAAGTTTGGCAGGAAGCTAGATCTTGGTTCGCAAATTGTGCTTGTGTGATATGGTGTAAATCCATGTAGCAGTTTTTAAGATATTAATGTTTAAAAATATTTGTATTTTTGGACGGTTGGGTTTGAGGGACTTTCGGGAGTGTCCCTTGAACCCAATATTAAAATATGGAGCTTTCTGGTGGGCCCAAGGAGCTTGTTTTCACTTAGGCCAATTCGCTCCTCTGGGAGTCAGACTTCAGCAGGAGCGAGTGCTCTATTTGCCTGTCAGCAACATGAGAAAAATGTTCCTGGCAGCCATTATAGGTCTCATGAACTTAGTCCCCTGTCCTGAAGTAAATAAATCAAATATTATAAGGGTGCCCTGTAGGGATACCCTGAACCCCTGCTGTGGGGAGACTAAAGGGCCCCCCTTCCCCCGACAAAATATTTTTTTTAGTGCTGCCAAGAAACATGTTTAAATAAATATATATGGGGAAGGGGGGCGTGAGTAGGGTCGCATGGGCCCCATCCCCTAGGCCAGGCATGTCAAATAAGTGGAGGGGGCTATGCAACTACCCTCCATGAGCCTTTGTAGGATGCAGGGATCCCAGGGCCGATTTCTTTTAAAAAGGGATGAGGACAAGCGCCCCACCTCCCTGAGCCTGAATTGGTACCTGGGAGCCTATCCCCCGTGCCACACTCAATGAAAAAGGGGAGGGGCCACACAGCCTCCCTCCCTGAGCCTGAATAGGCTTCTGGAACCCCATCCCCTGGGGTCAAAATCAATCATAAAGGGGAGGGGGGCGTCCTCACCATGCGCTGCTAATTACCCCACATATTACATCACTCATGACATCGCCTATGACGTCATTGATAATATCTCTGCAACATCTTCAATGAATTATTAATGAGAAAACTGTGCACTGCGGAGGGGGGTGAGGACATGAGTTATAGTTACTTAACATAACTATAACTATAACTGGTGAGTTTCTGTGTTTTTTTAGTTTAAAGCATTACATTGTTACTGAACATTTCACCTCACTATGGGGCCAATTCACAGAACTAATCCGAGATAAAACCCTAAACTTACTACTTTTGGTATTCACAGAAGGCATTTAGTAGTAGTAAAGTTAGAGCTCCTAACTTTACCACTACTAAACTGAGACAAAATCCTAACTTTACGACTTTCGGTATTCACAAAAGGCATTTAGCAGTATTAAAGTTAGGAGTCCCAACTTTACTGCTACTAAATGTCTTCTGCGAATACCAAAAGTAGTAAGTTTAGGATTTTATCTCAGATTAGTTCTTTGAATCGGACCCAGGAACGTTACTTTAACCTTTATGTATATATATATATATATCAAGCCAATACTCCCTCTCACTAAGAAAGAGTGCGGGACAGCTCCGGAGTGCAGAAAAAGTGGCTTTATTTGTTAAAAAGCGCTGGCATTGCGAGTCCATGAAACGCTGGCAGACGCGTTTCAGCCTTCAATAGCTTTCCTCAGTGCCCGTTTCCATGTTCTCCTTCCATCTCTGGGGGTCAGCTACTACGATCTTTAAATGGCGACCACATCCAGTCAGCTGATCACTTGCCCCTCCTTCCGCCTCTATGACACGGCGGCACCACGCGCAGCTCTTCCCAGTCTACTGCATGCTGGTAGGTGGAGTCCTCAGAGCAATCCCATACAGTGATGGGGTATTGCACAACACCATGTGATGTCCCACTGTGTGGCTGCTGACCCTCACTCCACCGCAGTTGTCCGGAAAGCTCAAGCCATTCTTGGCACCCCTTATCAGGCGGATCAATCTCGCCTCCTCTCTCCCCAGGTAACGATAACGTCCAATTGGAAATCCACCATACCAGGGGGGGTGGCGCGTTGCAGTTTCATGCGACAACCCAAGTTGCAGGCACTACGCGTCACTCCTGACCGAGAGGGCGTCCCGCTACACCAGCAACCTGCACGCTGGTACAACATCAAGCCAATACTCCCTCTCACTAAGAAAGAGTGCGGGACAGCTCCGGAGTGCAGAAAAAGTGGCTTTATTTGTTAAAAAGCGCTGGCATTGCGAGTCCATGAAACGCTGGCAGACGCGTTTCAGCCTTCAATAGCTTTCCTCAGTGCCCGTTTCCATGTTCTCCTTCCATCTCTGGGGGTCAGCTACTACGATCTTTAAATGGCGACCACATCCAGTCAGCTGATCACTTGCCCCTCCTTCCGCCTCTATGACACGGCGGCACCACGCGCAGCTCTTCCCAGTCTACTGCATGCTGGTAGGTGGAGTCCTCAGAGCAATCCCATACAGTGATGGGGTATTGCACAACACCATGTGATGTCCCACTGTGTGGCTGCTGACCCTCACTCCACCGCAGTTGTCCGGAAAGCTCAAGCCATTCTTGGCACCCCTTATCAGGCGGATCAATCTCGCCTCCTCTCTCCCCAGGTAACGATAACGTCCAATTGGAAATCCACCATACCAGGGGGGGTGGCGCGTTGCAGTTTCATGCGACAACCCAAGTTGCAGGCACTACGCGTCACTCCTGACCGAGAGGGCGTCCCGCTACACCAGCAACCTGCACGCTGGTACAACATCAAGCCAATACTCCCTCTCACTAAGAAAGAGTGCGGGACAGCTCCGGAGTGCAGAAAAAGTGGCTTTATTTGTTAAAAAGCGCTGGCATTGCGAGTCCATGAAACGCTGGCAGACGCGTTTCAGCCTTCAATAGCTTTCCTCAGTGCCCGTTTCCATGTTCTCCTTCCATCTCTGGGGGTCAGCTACTACGATCTTTAAATGGCGACCACATCCAGTCAGCTGATCACTTGCCCCTCCTTCCGCCTCTATGACACGGCGGCACCACGCGCAGCTCTTCCCAGTCTACTGCATGCTGGTAGGTGGAGTCCTCAGAGCAATCCCATACAGTGATGGGGTATTGCACAACACCATGTGATGTCCCACTGTGTGGCTGCTGACCCTCACTCCACCGCAGTTGTCCGGAAAGCTCAAGCCATTCTTGGCACCCCTTATCAGGCGGATCAATCTCGCCTCCTCTCTCCCCAGGTAACGATAACGTCCAATTGGAAATCCACCATACCAGGGGGGGTGGCGCGTTGCAGTTTCATGCGACAACCCAAGTTGCAGGCACTACGCGTCACTCCTGACCGAGAGGGCGTCCCGCTACACCAGCAACCTGCACGCTGGTACAACATCAAGCCAATACTCCCTCTCACTAAGAAAGAGTGCGGGACAGCTCCGGAGTGCAGAAAAAGTGGCTTTATTTGTTAAAAAGCGCTGGCATTGCGAGTCCATGAAACGCTGGCAGACGCGTTTCAGCCTTCAATAGCTTTCCTCAGTGCCCGTTTCCATGTTCTCCTTCCATCTCTGGGGGTCAGCTACTACGATCTTTAAATGGCGACCACATCCAGTCAGCTGATCACTTGCCCCTCCTTCCGCCTCTATGACACGGCGGCACCACGCGCAGCTCTTCCCAGTCTACTGCATGCTGGTAGGTGGAGTCCTCAGAGCAATCCCATACAGTGATGGGGTATTGCACAACACCATGTGATGTCCCACTGTGTGGCTGCTGACCCTCACTCCACCGCAGTTGTCCGGAAAGCTCAAGCCATTCTTGGCACCCCTTATCAGGCGGATCAATCTCGCCTCCTCTCTCCCCAGGTAACGATAACGTCCAATTGGAAATCCACCATACCAGGGGGGGTGGCGCGTTGCAGTTTCATGCGACAACCCAAGTTGCAGGCACTACGCGTCACTCCTGACCGAGAGGGCGTCCCGCTACACCAGCAACCTGCACGCTGGTACAACATCAAGCCAATACTCCCTCTCACTAAGAAAGAGTGCGGGACAGCTCCGGAGTGCAGAAAAAGTGGCTTTATTTGTTAAAAAGCGCTGGCATTGCGAGTCCATGAAACGCTGGCAGACGCGTTTCAGCCTTCAATAGCTTTCCTCAGTGCCCGTTTCCATGTTCTCCTTCCATCTCTGGGGGTCAGCTACTACGATCTTTAAATGGCGACCACATCCAGTCAGCTGATCACTTGCCCCTCCTTCCGCCTCTATGACACGGCGGCACCACGCGCAGCTCTTCCCAGTCTACTGCATGCTGGTAGGTGGAGTCCTCAGAGCAATCCCATACAGTGATGGGGTATTGCACAACACCATGTGATGTCCCACTGTGTGGCTGCTGACCCTCACTCCACCGCAGTTGTCCGGAAAGCTCAAGCCATTCTTGGCACCCCTTATCAGGCGGATCAATCTCGCCTCCTCTCTCCCCAGGTAACGATAACGTCCAATTGGAAATCCACCATACCAGGGGGGGTGGCGCGTTGCAGTTTCATGCGACAACCCAAGTTGCAGGCACTACGCGTCACTCCTGACCGAGAGGGCGTCCCGCTACACCAGCAACCTGCACGCTGGTACAACATCAAGCCAATACTCCCTCTCACTAAGAAAGAGTGCGGGACAGCTCCGGAGTGCAGAAAAAGTGGCTTTATTTGTTAAAAAGCGCTGGCATTGCGAGTCCATGAAACGCTGGCAGACGCGTTTCAGCCTTCAATAGCTTTCCTCAGTGCCCGTTTCCATGTTCTCCTTCCATCTCTGGGGGTCAGCTACTACGATCTTTAAATGGCGACCACATCCAGTCAGCTGATCACTTGCCCCTCCTTCCGCCTCTATGACACGGCGGCACCACGCGCAGCTCTTCCCAGTCTACTGCATGCTGGTAGGTGGAGTCCTCAGAGCAATCCCATACAGTGATGGGGTATTGCACAACACCATGTGATGTCCCACTGTGTGGCTGCTGACCCTCACTCCACCGCAGTTGTCCGGAAAGCTCAAGCCATTCTTGGCACCCCTTATCAGGCGGATCAATCTCGCCTCCTCTCTCCCCAGGTAACGATAACGTCCAATTGGAAATCCACCATACCAGGGGGGGTGGCGCGTTGCAGTTTCATGCGACAACCCAAGTTGCAGGCACTACGCGTCACTCCTGACCGAGAGGGCGTCCCGCTACACCAGCAACCTGCACGCTGGTACAACATCAAGCCAATACTCCCTCTCACTAAGAAAGAGTGCGGGACAGCTCCGGAGTGCAGAAAAAGTGGCTTTATTTGTTAAAAAGCGCTGGCATTGCGAGTCCATGAAACGCTGGCAGACGCGTTTCAGCCTTCAATAGCTTTCCTCAGTGCCCGTTTCCATGTTCTCCTTCCATCTCTGGGGGTCAGCTACTACGATCTTTAAATGGCGACCACATCCAGTCAGCTGATCACTTGCCCCTCCTTCCGCCTCTATGACACGGCGGCACCACGCGCAGCTCTTCCCAGTCTACTGCATGCTG
Organism: Triturus cristatus; assembly: GCF_964204655.1. Taxonomy (NCBI): domain Eukaryota; kingdom Metazoa; phylum Chordata; class Amphibia; order Caudata; family Salamandridae; genus Triturus; species Triturus cristatus. The sequence goes on along the minus strand of NC_140589.1, from coordinate 1,835,897,776 downwards.
GTAGGTGGAGTCCTCAGAGCAATCCCATACAGTGATGGGGTATTGCACAACACCATGTGATGTCCCACTGTGTGGCTGCTGACCCTCACTCCACCGCAGTTGTCCGGAAAGCTCAAGCCATTCTTGGCACCCCTTATCAGGCGGATCAATCTCGCCTCCTCTCTCCCCAGGTAACGATAACGTCCAATTGGAAATCCACCATACCAGGGGGGGTGGCGCGTTGCAGTTTCATGCGACAACCCAAGTTGCAGGCACTACGCGTCACTCCTGACCGAGAGGGCGTCCCGCTACACCAGCAACCTGCACGCTGGTACAACATCAAGCCAATACTCCCTCTCACTAAGAAAGAGTGCGGGACAGCTCCGGAGTGCAGAAAAAGTGGCTTTATTTGTTAAAAAGCGCTGGCATTGCGAGTCCATGAAACGCTGGCAGACGCGTTTCAGCCTTCAATAGCTTTCCTCAGTGCCCGTTTCCATGTTCTCCTTCCATCTCTGGGGGTCAGCTACTACGATCTTTAAATGGCGACCACATCCAGTCAGCTGATCACTTGCCCCTCCTTCCGCCTCTATGACACGGCGGCACCACGCGCAGCTCTTCCCAGTCTACTGCATGCTGGTAGCTGGAGTCCTCAGAGCAATCCCATACAGTGATGGGGTATTGCACAACACCATGTGATGTCCCACTGTGTGGCTGCTGACCCTCACTCCACCGCAGTTGTCCGGAAAGCTCAAGCCATTCTTGGCACCCCTTATCAGGCGGATCAATCTCGCCTCCTCTCTCCCCAGGTAACGATAACGTCCAATTGGAAATCCACCATACCAGGGGGGGTGGCGCGTTGCAGTTTCATGCGACAACCCAAGTTGCAGGCACTACGCGTCACTCCTGACCGAGAGGGCGTCCCGCTACACCAGCAACCTGCACGCTGGTACAACATCAAGCCAATACTCCCTCTCACTAAGAAAGAGTGCGGGACAGCTCCGGAGTGCAGAAAAAGTGGCTTTATTTGTTAAAAAGCGCTGGCATTGCGAGTCCATGAAACGCTGGCAGACGCGTTTCAGCCTTCAATAGCTTTCCTCAGTGCCCGTTTCCATGTTCTCCTTCCATCTCTGGGGGTCAGCTACTACGATCTTTAAATGGCGACCACATCCAGTCAGCTGATCACTTGCCCCTCCTTCCGCCTCTATGACACGGCGGCACCACGCGCAGCTCTTCCCAGTCTACTGCATGCTGGTAGGTGGAGTCCTCAGAGCAATCCCATACAGTGATGGGGTATTGCACAACACCATGTGATGTCCCACTGTGTGGCTGCTGACCCTCACTCCACCGCAGTTGTCCGGAAAGCTCAAGCCATTCTTGGCACCCCTTATCAGGCGGATCAATCTCGCCTCCTCTCTCCCCAGGTAACGATAACGTCCAATTGGAAATCCACCATACCAGGGGGGTGGCGCGTTGCAGTTTCATGCGACAACCCAAGTTGCAGGCACTACGCGTCACTCCTGACCGAGAGGGCGTCCCGCTACACCAGCAACCTGCACGCTGGTACAACATCAAGCCAATACTCCCTCTCACTAAGAAAGAGTGCGGGACAGCTCCGGAGTGCAGAAAAAGTGGCTTTATTTGTTAAAAAGCGCTGGCATTGCGAGTCCATGAAACGCTGGCAGACGCGTTTCAGCCTTCAATAGCTTTCCTCAGTGCCCGTTTCCATGTTCTCCTTCCATCTCTGGGGGTCAGCTACTACGATCTTTAAATGGCGACCACATCCAGTCAGCTGATCACTTGCCCCTCCTTCCGCCTCTATGACACGGCGGCACCACGCGCAGCTCTTCCCAGTCTACTGCATGCTGGTAGGTGGAGTCCTCAGAGCAATCCCATACAGTGATGGGGTATTGCACAACACCATGTGATGTCCCACTGTGTGGCTGCTGACCCTCACTCCACCGCAGTTGTCCGGAAAGCTCAAGCCATTCTTGGCACCCCTTATCAGGCGGATCAATCTCGCCTCCTCTCTCCCCAGGTAACGATAACGTCCAATTGGAAATCCACCATACCAGGGGGGGTGGCGCGTTGCAGTTTCATGCGACAACCCAAGTTGCAGGCACTACGCGTCACTCCTGACCGAGAGGGCGTCCCGCTACACCAGCAACCTGCACGCTGGTACAACATCAAGCCAATACTCCCTCTCACTAAGAAAGAGTGCGGGACAGCTCCGGAGTGCAGAAAAAGTGGCTTTATTTGTTAAAAAGCGCTGGCATTGCGAGTCCATGAAACGCTGGCAGACGCGTTTCAGCCTTCAATAGCTTTCCTCAGTGCCTGTTTCCATGTTCTCCTTCCATCTCTGGGGGTCAGCTACTACGATCTTTAAATGGCGACCACATCCAGTCAGCTGATCACTTACCCCTCCTTCCGCCTCTATGACACGGCGGCACCACGCGCAGCTCTTCCCAGTCTACTGCATGCTGGTAGGTGGAGTCCTCAGAGCAATCCCATACAGTGATGGGGTATTGCACAACACCATGTGATGTCCCACTGTGTGGCTGCTGACCCTCACTCCACCGCAGTTGTCCGGAAAGCTCAAGCCATTCTTGGCACCCCTTATCAGGCGGATCAATCTCGCCTCCTCTCTCCCCAGGTAACGATAACGTCCAATTGGAAATCCACCATACCAGGGGGGGTGGCGCGTTGCAGTTTCATGCGACAACCCAAGTTGCAGGCACTACGCGTCACTCCTGACCGAGAGGGCGTCCCGCTACACCAGCAACCTGCACGCTGGTACAACATCAAGCCAATACTCCCTCTCACTAAGAAAGAGTGCGGGACAGCTCCGGAGTGCAGAACAAGTGGCTTTATTTGTTAAAATGCGCTGGCATTGCGAGTCCATGAAACGCCTTATTTGGCAGACGCGCTACGGATACTCTGTTTGATAACCTCCCGGAACATGTTGAGGCATCTGGGGGAAGTAATGAGAAAGATCCTCAAACCACAGGTGACGTTAAAACCTTGCTCAAAAATTTGGAGAACTCCTACGCACGGAAATGACTAAATGGTGGGAAAAACGATCGCTAGAAAAATATAAAGAGGTGAGACGTGTGCCACGAGGGTTAAGGGTACTAATTGCTTAAAGACTGGGCGACCAATAATCTTGAAGCCTCAATGAATATGGTCACTATATCAAATATGCAGCTATTGACAGAGAAGAAATACTAAAACAGATTGAGATTTTGAATGCTACATTGGCAACACATGATCAACAGGAGTTAATTAGCAAGAGCAGAGCTGAAATTGATTTGCGCCTCCAAAAACATGAAGAGACAATTACATTGCACAAAATATTCAAATTCACAAGGGATAAAAAAGACTATGAATCAGGGATGATTTTTACATTTGCACGAAAATTCGACATAGCTAAAAGGCAAGCTATGGGATCAAAGACACCATCAGTCTGTACAACCACTCCACGAAATCCCGATATAAGTGATATTGAGTTCAGTTCAGCCGCAAGCAGTACTGGGTCAGAGGATAGTGACTCAGAATAAGGACAATGTGTTGTACCTAATAGTCTATCTCCATCTGAGGAATTGGGATTTTTAGTGGAGGACCGCCGCCAGACGTTGCGACAAACGACTCAGGCCAAGAGAGGCGGAAACGGAGGAATGAGTGTAGAAAAGAAAGACGCAAATGTAAAATCAGGAAACAACAGGGGAAGATGGAGGAATACAACGAAAAAGAACTAAGCTCTGCACATAATGCCGCCATTGACAATACTGTAATCAATCTAACTAATCTGAATCTTACTACAGCAGAAACGCAGTTATTAGCCTTGGGTTTATCCTTCTGCCCGTCAACCCAATTTAAATATGTCCAAACCAGGATTGACATATTTAAATTTATAAGCCTCTGGCAAACCCAGCGCTATACTTCAAGTTAGCGACACACCCGATCTAAAGATCATGCACTCCTTAGTTGATGACTCTGATGTCGATGATGAATCAAACTTATCTACACAGCAACAATTGTCCGAGTGTGGCATGACAGGCAATGCACCAGCTTTAAGTCCATTTCGTCCGGCATCTACCTTCATCCCTCTCATGCCAAAGGACGCTATTGACACTTTTAGCGAGTGTGTCATCAATGACCTGAAGATTTTGAACCGCAAAATACATAGAACTAGGAAAAATCGATCTTTCCGCGACAGACAGTATTCAGCTCTGATCGTAAAGTTAAAAGACAATGCCGACATAATTATAACTAAGGCCGACAAAGGCGGCAATGTTGTTTTGTGGCCTAAAGACCAATATTTACAGGAGGCGTATCGCCATCTAAATGATGCATCATGTTACAAAAAGGCAACAGCCCAAGACATACGACAACTAAAAGACACAGTCCACAAAGAACTCGGACAATGGAGAAGGGACGGATTATTGAATAAGAATGAATACAATTTTTTGAAAATTGATTTCCCAACAACTGCGGTCCTGTATTTTATCCCTAAGGTCCACAAACAAGAAATACCCATTCCAGGCAGGCCCATCATATCAGCCCAAAAAACCTTATGTGAAGCATGTCCAAATATGTAGATTTTTTCTTACACGAATTTGTAGAAGATTTACCTTCCTTTATAAAAGATACGGGCCATTTTCTATCTACTGTGCAAACCGTCACTTGGCAACACGAATATCTCTTTATTGTCATGGATGTATGTTCACTTTATACAAGTATCAGACACAGCAACGGACTTAATGCAGTTACATTTTATCTTGACAAAAGAAATATCAATTTCCATCAGCACAATATTACAGATGATTAGTATTTGTTTGCATAATAATTTCTTTATGTTTAACAATGACTTTTTCCAGCAACTGGGGGGTGTGGCCATGGGGGCGTGCTTCTCTCCCAGCTATTCATGCCTGCATGTTGGCTGGTGGGAGGAGCACGTCCTCAGGCGCACTGATGCTGAGCTGTATGAAGCCCGTGTTATACGCTGGTGGCGTTTCATTGATGATATTTGTATTGTGTGAAGTGCTTACATGCCACTTAGACCGGCTTTGCGGCCGACACTTCCTGATTTCGACCGATTCGAATGTTGACTGACATATATATATATATATACACATATATGCATGTATTTATACATAGATGGAAGTGTAGCCTCAACAGGTTTGAGAATTGGACTAATAGTCCCCCTGCTAGAAGTGCTCTGCTAACTACGTGAAAGCAAAGCCGGTCTAAGTGACATGTAAGCACTTCACAACTGCTGCTAAGGACAACAGACCTCTTGCCAATGTCTAATGAGCAGTGCACAGTGCAAGCGTCCCTCGCACACGCAAATCCATTACACCATAGACAGCAAAAGTGCAATAGTAAATATGGGCTGATCATGTTTTGAGCTTACTGTGGCCGTAATGATTGATTGATAAACACATTTTGTATTTTTGAAAATTGACTCTTGAATTCTTCATAGATGCCTCGTGGTGGTGGAAGTGGGGGGTTGTAGGAAAAGAATAAGGACTGACCAGCTGGACTCCAGGGCGGAAGGGAGGGGCAGGTGGCATGGTCATGATGAAGGGGAAGGCAGGGTGGCTGTTGATGGAGTCACCCCAAAAAAGCTGCTGCACAATGGAGTCTATTCAGACTAAACCTATTATCCATCCCAGACACCAAGTCACCAAGTCCTCTGTCTGTCTCATCCAAGTGTCAACTCACAGGGACAGCCATGTAGAGGGAAGAGACAGTCAGTCACTAAAGTGTCAGCACTTCTGTGTGGTATGTTGTGGGACCCGCCCACCGTCAGCCGTCCGCCGTCCGCAGTCCAATTAAAAAAAGCATCTCACCAGGTAAGTGTTTCACTAGCCAACCCAAGGTCACCATACTTTATCACCATTAACAAAATATGTTTCAATCACCTATTGGTTGTGAGACCTGGGTGCCGCAAACTGTGGCCTGTGTGCTATAGTCACAGGCCACAAAACATGGGCTTAAAGAGTTATTTTCAATGTAAGGGGTGACTCACCATCTTCCATCAGTGTGACTAGTTTATTAAGAATGGTCCAGTTCTGCAGTTCTAGGAGTTCTTATGCAAGAAATGCTGCTTTCCTTTGTGGGTTTATTTTGAAGGACATTGAGAATAACGAGAAACATTCTGAATGTTGAGTCATGTTGTGATAATTGTGAAAACCCAAATCCTGTATGAATTCTGCAGATGTGCTCCTATGTATCTGAGTATTAATATTTATGCATATTTTCAAGAATATACCAATGTTTTATTATCACATATGGATGTCGTTTTACAGTGGTTCGGAGCTTCCCCTATCTTTGAATATGCTTGCTAAGCTTCACGGTTCAAGTAGGCCGAAGCCTTGTAGTTCAAGGTTGCACATTTGCACATTTCCAAGAAGCGCAGCCTCACTTTCGAACCTGGCAAGGGGGAGAGGGATTTTGGGATTATAATGAGCCTAGTCTTGAATTTATGAATGATAGTGTCTCCTCGAGGATATACAGCCCTAAGTGGCAAGGGTATGTCCATATGTGGATTCCGTGCTCACTGTGCCACTGGCACCAAGCTACACCTGTGTGACAAGCCCCCGTCAGGGCAAACTGGTCTTGGGTTGCTTGTGTTCTGGCTCAGGAAGGGCCAAACCTGGCAGTTTGGGTTGGACTGTTCCTACTAGAGCAGGTTTAAGCCTCAGGGGCATATTTACAAGCCCCTATCCCCATTACAATTTCACTTTTTCGGATGTTGTGGTGGCGATAGGGGCTTCGGCTTATTTACAGGCAGCGTTAAGCCACTTAACATGGCTTAACGCTGCCTTGTGAATAAGGCCCCGTTTCACGCTATACTTAGTATGAAAGGGATGCACAATGGCTGGTGCTGTGGGCGTTCCACCACAACACCCATTGATTTTGATGCTGCCCCATATTAACATGGGTGGCGTTCATAGGAGGCATCGCCAAAATTAAGACCAGGGAAAACCTGGTCTTTAACAGGCGCAACAAGGAGAAATATTTCATTTCTCCTCTTTTTAGCTGTTTCTATGTGTGCTGCGTTGTGCAACACACATAGAAACAGCAAAAGGCCATTGATTGTTTATGTGCAGGAAGGGCATAAACAATCAATAAAAAAAATTATGTTTTGCAACTTCTATGTGTGCTGCATTAAGCAGCACACATAGAAGTTTCAAAATGCCATATCAGATTGTTTATGTGCAGGAGGGGACACCTTCCTGCACATAAACAATCTTCCCCTACAACACAGGCACCCTTGCACTATAGAGTGTCTGTGTTGGCGCTAGACAGCTAAAATTAGCACCAGCACAGGGGGAAAAGCAGGGCTGCACCGTATCCTTGTAAATATGGTTCCGCCCTGCATTTGGAAGAGGCAGAGCGTGGCGTTAAGCCAAGGTGGCTAACGATTCGCTCCGCAACTTCCTTGTAATTATGCCCCTCAGTTGCATATCTGTCTACAAACACAAGGTGGCATGGTGGGCAAACAAACGATGGGCTAAAATACTATCCCGAGCACTTGCCAGTGGTTAGACTTATTGCAAGCATTCTCCCATCACCTTTTGTGTGTTTGAAGTGCTGCTTTATATACAGAAAATGCGAGTCATGTGAAGAAGATTACTTGAGTAATAATTTCAATACGAGATAATGTTCTAGAAATTCATAAATCCCGTAACTTTGGAACTTTCAATGAACAACCCCCCCACAGGTGTGCAAGTGTGGGTTGCCTGAAGCAGCTATGAAGCGGGTGACCTGCTACTGGTCTAAGTGCACACGGGTCACATGTAAACCATCTAACCCTCATGCCCATAGATCAATACCATGACTGCAGGCATCTATTTCTGCTTGTGTATGAGCAGCTTCCTATGACCGGAGTCTTGTGGGTCGACAATAGCCTCTGAGTGTAGTACTTTTAATGGTTAATAAGCAAGTGATTCAATGTAGATGGTTTAAATCTATGAGGGTGGCCTAATGTCATATTTCTTAAAATAGAGAGGAACCATTTATAAACCCAAAGAAGTAGGATTCAAGCATAAACTAAAAGAAAAATGTCCTCTGTGGGGGTTTTGAGACCTTGCTTAACAGCACTTCACCATACATAAAGTCATACCTCAAACATCAAACATCCATCATCCTGCCAAAGGGGTCACTGTTCAGACCAATTATCAATGTATCGGCACAGAAACCTACAGTTTGTACATTGGTATTATCAATTTATTAAAAATATAATCCAAGATTAAAAAACATTTCATACAAAAAGGAAAAATCTTTTCCCTCTAAGAGACAACAATATCACTCACAAAAAAAAAATATTAAAAACACAACACAAGAGTTAAAACAGACATTAATCTTGGTCATAAAGCACCATAACCAACACCATAAACTATAGAAATTGACCCTAATGTATTGTAATTCATCAACATTTAGGGTAATTTAAGAACGGTGGATTTCTGACAAAACAGGCGTTGACGCGTTTCGAATGTATAATCTGGTTGAACCTTCTTTTTCAAGACTACGGTTAACTGTACTCTTGTTGAGTTAAAACATCTATAACAAAAACACATATATTAGACCAATAAATAGTTAAAAACATTTTTTTTTGCTATTATTACTTTAACTAGTCATTTCTGGATGAAAAAGAGAAAAACAGGAGAAACATCTGCAGTTTGTGATACCAACACAGCAGTCCACCTGATCCTGATAGTGCCCTGCATACATATTCAGCGCTTATTGCACCAATATCCATAATACCACTCTCGGGCTTATAAATGCATTCATCCCACCATCTACACACACACTTTAAATCCCACTATATAAGGAAAAGCTTACCTATAATGCGCTACTTTTAGGAGTGCAGAAACTATTTGGCCAATGTTGCGTTGGTCCAAATTCCGGTTTGAAAGAACCAAGAGCTAATTTGCGCCTAATATGAGATCCCACACAGGAACAAAAGAATATATCTTTTAATTCAGTGGTCAACAAGAACAGTGCTATATTAATACATCTGGCTATAGACCAACTACAGTGATAGTCATAACGATGACCTACTTACTTATATGCACTTCTCTATGATGGAGAATCTGCTCTCAAATTGGCTGTATGGGTTCATAGGCCAGTTGCAGGAGACGCTAGACTGGTCGGCACCTACATTAAATCACATATTACACTTAGTTAATGATAAATCCGATCAAGGCTCTCCCTTGTTTGATCAATTTTAGTCTAAATTGGGGTTATTTCTACTATAATTACATATGCATTCTCACCCACCTTAGGTCAACTGGTTTGATTTGTCTTACTACCGGGTTCCCTTCTTCCACGGGAGCGAGATAGCCATATTTAAAATCTAAGGGCCCAATTCAAAGAACTAACTTAAGACAAAATCCAAAACTTACTACCATTTTGGTATTCACAGAACACACTTACTCATTTTGGTATTCACAGAAGGCACTTACTAGTTTCGGTATTCACAGAAGGTAGGACTCCTAACTTTAGGACTCCTAAGTGCCTTCTGTGAATACCGAAAGTCCTAAAATTAGGATTTTTCTCAGTTTAGTAGTATTAAAGTTAGGACTTCTAACTTTAGGACTCCTAAATGCCTTCTGTGAATACCAAAAGTCTTAAAGTTAGGATTTTTCTCAGTTTAGGAGTTGTAAAGTTAGGAGTCCTAACTTCTGTGAATACCAAAATGAGTAAGTGCCTTCTGTGAATACCAAAATGAGTAAGTGCCTTCTGTGAATACCAAAATGGTAGTAAGTTTAGGATTTTGTCTTAAGTTAGTTCTGTGAATCGGGCCCTAAGTGGTTAAAGTGAAAACAAAAAATTTAACATAATAAAACAGTATTTTCAGAGCACCCATCCAATTACTATAGAGGGAGTAGAACACTCACTTTTTTGTGTACCCCGTCTCTTGTGGGTCCTTACTGCGCTATAATATGGCTCTTTTCATGGCTACAAAAATAAAAACCATAAGAAACACGCATGTGAATGTTACCTTTTCAATTAGTAATATCAAGAATACCTCGCTTCACTGGGCTATTATCCTATCTGTCGAGTGGAAAATCCCTATATCCATCTGTCGAGTGGAAAATCACTATATCCATCGAGTGGAAAATCCCTATATCCATCTGTCGAGTGGAAAATCTCTATATCCATCTGTCGAGTGGAAAATCCCTATATCCATCTGTCGAGTGGAAAATCCCTATATCCAAATCTTAATATGTGTGAATACTTTTAAAAGACCACTTGCATTGTATCATTCCATTTCTTCGTACTATTTCCCTGGTGCTGTTCACTGCATATTCGTTGCAACCAAATGAGCTAACAGCTACTGACGATCGGTCAGCCTGCACACTGTCTTATGCACATGTCTACACCTCCATACGGCCCCTAATGGGTCTCTGTCCCCTTCTCTTCTGATCTATTTCCACTTCTAAATTGTGTCTGGGTAAATGCTCATGCCACGGTACTCACCTCGTATGGTAATGTACAAACTGTAGGTTTCTGTGCCAATACATTGATAATTGGTCAGAACAGTGATCCCTTTGGCTGGAGGATGGATGTTTGAGGTATGACTTTATGTATGGTGAAGTCCTGTTAAGCAAGGTCTAAAAACACCCCCAGAGGACATTTTTCTTTTAGCTAATGTCATATTAGCCATAGTTAGAGTGAGCTAGAACAAGCTGGGTCCACTGTATCAATTTCAGGGCCACCATTATGTGGTGTTTTCCACATAGTTATGGATTTTCCTTATTTGCCACACAATCCATCGTCTGATGCATAATCTTCAGATTTTTTTACAAAAAAAATTGTTTCTAGCTCAAACAGATCAAAAGTTACTAAAAACACAGCAACACGTGTTGTCGTGCAGAGGAAGGCCCCATATAAAAGGTTGACTGGTCACCTTTTTTTTGCTTAGATCTATATTTGGGTGTTAAACTGGTACTAATGAGGTAAATCCTTTGCACAGACAGTATTAACAAGTGTAAAATATCAAAATATTAAAATAATACTATCACGAAATGTGCCGCATTACGCCACATAATTTGGCTTTTCTTGCTGCAAAATGTAGTCAATCCTTCCACATAATGTGGTTCTCCCTTGCCGCATCAGTGGCCGTATCAATATTGCCCTTTTTCTGAATCATCTGTACACTTCTCTGTGAAGTGTATGACTTTCAGCTTCCGCCCAACGAGTCACTGTCTTCCTCCATTCAGCCTTCTTGGGGGAGCTGCGTGGGGGGGGGGGGAAGAGGGGGTTCTTCCATCTAATGTGTGCCTGAGAGCCAGCTGCCATGTATACACAAAGTCGGGGCCTCTTTTTAATATAGAAAAACATGATTTTTACTTTCCAATTTTGTTCAAATCATTTTAAAAATGAAAACTGTCAGAGGCGATGGGATATCTAGAGCTGAAATACAGAATTGCCATGTCTTTCACCTTCCTGGCGAGTGATATGGAAGTCCTAAAAAATCTGATTTAAATGACATAGACTCTACGATATAAAACCATATCTTTTGTAAAATGCAGCTTCTGCAGTTTGTGGTCCGAGCTCTCAGATTGCATCTGTTTTGACGCTTGCGTGGTTATGTAACAGTTGAACGGCTTTGCTTCTTGTACCTGAAGATTGAAAATTCAAACCCATCTGATTTGAAAAGAGGGGAGCTGCAACACAATCCTGTACTTATTTCCATCACGGCTTGCCCTCTGCTCGTGGCTTCCTCCAAGATGGCGTCTCGCATCGGATCCGCTTGGGTGTGCTAGAGTTGGTTGGTTGGCGCTGCAGTGCATGGCTTCAGTAGACGGTGTAAGTGTGTGTCACTGCGGTTATGAACCCCTGAATTCCCGTGTGTTCCGTCGTAGCCAGGAGCATGGGCTCAGACCTTTGAAGGTCACGACAGAGGTCCCAGGCCCTCAACACATGTCTGTGTCCAGTATGATATATGGGTATGACAGAACTTAGGGTAAATATAAGGGTTTTTTCTGTTGGAAGCTGGGATTGTGCCAGTTTCTTTGCTCGCTTGCCCAGTTCTGCCGACCTAGTGATGATGCATGCCCCACGCATGCGGTCTTGAGTTTAGGATGTTGACGGTAACTGCTTTGAGCTACTGGCTGCCCACTGAGGCTCTATGCCCGATTCACTTTTCATTTGTGCAACAAACGAGCCAGACATGCATCAGTTCAATCTGTAACATTCAGCTGGAAGAGAAAAGAGTCTCCTTCCTTTGTATCCACCTGGACCACCTCTCTGGACCTCTACGAACCTTACCCCCGTTTATCGGTCCCACATATCCATCATGTCTATCCCCTCAAACGTAACCTCCAGCCCCTCATCAGCGTCTCCCCTTACTCTAAATAACAATGTTCACTCCCGCCCCATGCTCCCAGGTCCATGCCCTTTCACTCCCTCAACCCAACTTCCCTCTTACCCCTGCACCTGACCTGTTGACCTCGTCCCAGTTACCGTCCCGCCCTAGTCCTTTGTCCAATCAACTGATTCTGGCTGTCTGGTTTGTACCCTCGCGGCTACACAAATCATGTTGCTTACCCTCTTCTACCAATTCAATTAAGGGTCTCCTCATCTGCATCATGGTAAATTCCTGTGAAAGAGCACCTAGTATCTTACCCCCAACAGCCCTCTGTGAAGCCAGGCTGGAGTAAACCGAGACAGCACGCGCCCACATCTCCTATAGCCCACTTCAAGCGCCTTACCTTTCTTCTGCTGGGTACCTCTGATGCCATCCTTCTGCTGGGTACCTCTGATGCCATCCTTCTGCTGGGTACCTCTGCTGCCTTCCTTCTGCTGGGTACCTCTGATGCCATCCTTCTGCTGGGTACCTCTGCTGCCTTCCTTCTGCTGGGTACCTCTGATGCCATCCTTCTGCTGGGTACTTCTGCTGCCTTCCTTCTGCTGGGTACCTCTGATGCCATCTTTCTGCTGGGTACCTCTGCGGCCTTCCTTCTGCTGGGTACCTCTGATGCCATCTTTCTGCTGGGTACCTCTGCGGCCTTCCTTCTGCTGGGTACCTCTGCTGCCATCCTTCTGCTGGGTTCCTCTGCTGCCGTCCTTCTGCTGGGTACCTCTGCTGCCTTCCTTCTGCTGGGTACCTCTGCTGCCTTCCTTCTGCTGGGTACCTCTGCTGCCGTCCTTCTGCTGGGTACCTCTGCTGCTGGGTACCTCTGCTGCCTTCCTTCTGCTGGGTACCTCTGCTGCCGTCCTTCTACTGGGTACCTCTGCTGCCTTCCTTCTGCTGGGTACCTCTGCTGCCGTCCTTCTGCTGGGTACCTCTGCTGCCTTCCTTCTGCTGGGTACCTCTGATGCCTTCCTTCTGCTGGGTACCTCTCCTGCCATCCCTCTGCTGGGTACCTCTCCTGCCGTCCTTCTGCTGGGTACCTCTGCGGCCTTCCTTCTGCTGGGTACCTCTGCTGCATACCTTCTGAATGATCTTAGCACACTCTTGTCAGCTGTAGAGCTCTGCCATTCCTGGTGCGGCACTTCTGCACCTTGCAAATGGTTGGGCCACAGTGGCCTGGTAGTCATTCATCTCTATGTCCACCTTGGTGGCAGGAGGACCCAGCCTGTCTCCCTTTCAACGGCTGGATGCAGAAGATGTTCTTTATCCTTATTCTAACCTGTCCAAGGGTCTGCAGTATCCACATTGCTCCACTCTAAAATTTAGGACCAGATGTGCTAAACATTTTTGCTTTTTGAAATTCGCAGAATCGGGCAGTTTGTGAATGTAAAAATGCCTTTTCTCATGTACTAAGCCCAAAATGCGATTTGGTAACCTGTTACCGAATTGCAATTTGGGTTTGTAAATCGGTATTTGGAAAGGGCGTCACAAATGTAGGTCCCTTTCAGAATGGTAGAATTTTTTTTTTAAGAACAGGCAGTGGTACAAGGGACTATTTCCTATTCTTACACAATGAAACAAACGTTTCATTTTGTTCTTTTTATATGCAGCCCTTTTTCCTTTAAGCATGCCACATCCCTGTGATGGCAGCGAATCGTAGTGGGTCACAATTCGTGATCTATCTCATTAATATTCATAAGGCAGGTTTTTTTACAACCCACTATGTATCGCAATTTTTGGAATAGGGGCTAAAAGTCCCCTTTGTACATTAGTGATGGAGAGTACCAATAGCGGAAAAAAAATGGAAATCGCTCTTACTATTCTTCATACATATAGCCCTAAATGTTTTAAAGGTTGGTGTCTGCAGGAAGAAATCCCAGAACTGGAGGGAAAAGCCTAAAATGTAAGAGTCCAGAAGAAATGGAGAAGTAAGGCTCTTGGATGAAGGCACAAACAACACTGGCCAAACAGATAGAAGTTAAGGTACCCGCAAATGTGAGCTACAGAAAAAGAAAAAAATAGCAAACTAAAAACTACAGAGGGATGAACCAGTCAGAACATTTACTTTGACACAGGCAAGCCCCTATTGAAAAAGGCACAACCTCACCTTAAAATGTTGACTAATTATTGACCTATCTCTGCTAATGCCTGGGCACCTGCATTGTAGGAGAGTAGTATCTGCTTCACATGTTTACCCCCACTTTTTGCTGCTGGTGTTTCACTGTTTTTCGACTTTAGTCCGGCTGGGACCCTGCTATTCAGGGCCCCAGCCTAGCTGCTTCCTCTCTAAATTGATTGCATGTACTTTAGGTACACTCCAGATTGGATTCCATACTTGTTTGGTACTCACTTCATTGTTCAGACTGACCATGAGCCCCTCTTATGGCTAAAACAGATGAAGGGTGAAAATCCCAAACTTCTCAGGTGGTCCATTTCCCTACAGGGGTTGGACTATGCAGTGGAACATAGAACTGGGAGTAACCATGCCAATGCAGATGGACTCTCCAGATATTTCCACTTAGAACATGAAGACTCAAATGGTCAAGGTTAGTTTAATGTCCCTGCATTTGGGGGGGGGGGGGGTGTAGGAGAGTAGGATCTGCTTCACATGGTTACCCCCACTTTTTGCTGGTGTTTCACTATTTTTCGCCTTTAGTCTGGCTGGGACCAGCCAGACTAAAGGCACACCAGCCTAGCTGCTTCCTCTCTAAATTGATTCCATGTACTTTAGGTACACCACAGATTGGATCTTGAGGTACCCTTGTGAGTCCCTAGTATATGGTATACTATGTACCAAGGGCATAGGTACCCCAGAGGCCTACCAGGGGCTGAAGCATGTATTGTGCCACCCCTGGAAAGCCATGCAATATGACACCACAGGTCTGCTACTGCAGCCTGGGTAAGGTGGTGCATGCACCCCTTACTGGGGTATAGGTTCACTATACCTCACCTATCACTGCTCATAGTAACCTATCAGTCACCCCTATGGCAAGCCTTATCAATCCTGAAGGCAGGGTGCTTGGTTATATGTGAGAGGGTGCCCAGGCATGAGCTGAGCCCCTCTGCAGCCTTCGGAATCTCTTCTCCGGGGTTGTCAGTGGTGCAGCCTGACCATATACTCTTAAGTGCATTATATCTAAAATGGTTAATGCTAACTTTGGACTGACTGCACGGAAACATGTCGTGTTTGGTGTCAAACACCTTGGAATCATACCCCCACATCAGTTCTTGATGTGAGGATATGATCCCATCCTTCTAGAGGAAGAGACATGACAGTACTGGTATACCCGGTCGAAATCTATTAGAGCCCTGGCATCACAAAATGGTGCTGCAGCCACAGACACGGGTCTGGCCTCCTGCTGCTGACCAAAACTCTGGCAGGGGAGGCCTGGACAATAGGTTTTCTGTCACAGGGAGGTGTGACCACCTCCCAGACAGGCTGATGTGTATTGGGGCTGGGTGGGAGCACTCTCAAAGTGCTTTGAAGTCCTACACTGGGGACACATTTGGTGTCCCTGTGCATAGTCCAGCTCAAACCGGTTCAGGGGCTTCCAGCCTCTGCTCTGGTGTGAAACTGGACAAAGGAAATGGGTGTAGCCACCCCTCTTTAGAAATCCTCCCATAGGTGGATCCCTAGAGCTAGTACAACCCCTTCCTTAGGTATAAGTAAGCAACCTCTGTAACCAGAACTTTAGATATCCCTGGACGAAACTCTGAAGCTGAATCCTCGAACTTCGACGCTCTACTCAAGACTAGAGGACTGAAGAAATCTCCCTTGGGGTCAAGGAGTGACTCCCCTGCTTGTCAGGCACCAACAAAGCATTTTGCTGGTCCGCATCTCCGAAGCTCCTGCCGGACTCTGAAGTATTTGCAGCCCAGGAAGAGGATTTCCAGACATCTCAGAGGCCAACCCGAGTCCCCAGCAAAGCTGAGACCCTCAGCCCTCGTGAGTAGCGTGGAACCGGAACTCCAGGTCACCATGCACTTTTGCAAGTGCATTGACATCTCGACGTCTCCTGAAGTCGTGCTTGGGCTCACTGGTAGCCCCCACCTCGAGCACAGAATCCAACAAAGATTGTCGGCCTCATCACCCGAGTGACCCATGGGCCGCCATTTTGTGTTTCGTCTCGAGGTCCCTTCACGATCCCTGGTCCGTCGACTGGTGGGTCCCTGAGGGGGTAACTTTGATTTTCCTTGGGCTTCCCTGGTTGCTCCAGATGTGCCCCAACTCCCTACCAAGTGGTGAGTCCCACAGACCTTGCTGGTCTGCACCGAAGCATCTTTCTCCTTGCTGCGTGGGTTGCTGTTGCCAAGGCTTGTTGTGTCCAATCCAGGCACCAACGCTGCAGCACTCGACATCCTTTGTGGGACAGCTCGAAACCAGCTCCTGGTCATCCCCGACACCTCCTGGTCCTCGTCGCTGAAGAGTCAAGCTTCACCTTCTTTACCTGAAATCCCCCGACATCGGTGGGCATCCGCCTATCGCCTTCCTGGTCACTGGCAAGTGACCCAGACTCTGTGCCCTCTGCTTTCAGGTTCTTCTTGACTTCGATTCAGGCTTGGATCTCTTCGGACACTTCGTATCTTCCCGGCAGCAGCACTTCTTTGCCAGCTCCCAATGAAAACGACGACGCGACCCGACACCATTTGACACCTATGCACCCGGCTTCCCTGGGTGAGGTAACTCGAGTACTCCAGTGCTCCCGTGCTTCTTAAGTCCCAAAGGGTTTGGTCCTGACTCATTTCTAAGTGTCCCTAATCTTTAAAAATCTAACCGCGACTTTCCCCATAGAAGCTAACGGGAGCTCGCGGCTGTGTTCACACACTGCACCCGGCCCCCATGGGTCCCCTGTGTCACTACCTTGGGTGGATCCTTGGGGTCCCAGTGATTCTACAGGCTCTAGGCCTTGTGTCTAGTTAAGTCATGGTTCTAATACCACTATGTTAGTATATGGTTTGGCTCGCCCCTAGGGCCTGATGTGTATTTGTGCTTATTACTGTGATATTTGAAGTGTAACTTATGTGTTTTGACCTCTAGTCTCATAAAAAAACTAGGAGGGTGTGTTTAGAAAAAAATACATATATTTTATATATATACCTGGTGTGGTTGTCTTTCATTTAGGCACTCAAGAGATTATAGACTGGTAAAACAAGCTGCTTTACATTCCTTCAAGACTTAGCCTGAAGGCTGCTCACCATAGCTACCACTAGGATAGATTTCAATAAAGGTTGTCTTTAACCTATAAACAATAAGGGGTTGTTTGGACTGGTACAGGGTGCCCACTATAACTAGTGGACAGCATATACCAGGCCAACTTCTCACACCCATGAGACAGCTGGGCAAACATCCCCTCTTCTAATGCCTGGGCACCTCCATGAGACAGCTGGGCAAACATCCCCTCTTCTAAAGCCTGTGCGCCTCCTTGAGACTGCTGGGGCAGACATCCCCTCTTCTAATGCCTGGGCACCTCCATGAGACACCTGGGGCAAACAGTCCTATGAGATGGCTCCATGAGATGGCTGGATCTTTCTTGAGATGCTGAATGGGGGAGCATTGTTAGCACCTTTTGCAAGTGCAAATTTGTAGTTGTAATTGGGCTTATATTGCACTTACTACCGCTGATGAGCAGAGAATGGAAGGTAAGATGAGGTTTACTCTGAAGAAAGAAAGTATGTCAAGGTCAATTTGTTCATGGTGGGTTTCAGGAGTATAGTAGGAGAAGGCTTTCCGAGATAGCAAGCAATCGGAGAATGGTAGCTGTAGGAAGAAACAACATTACATGTAGTGCTCCATATCCGGGCAGACAGCTTATACATGTGATTCTTAATGTACAAGCATTGCAGAATGTCTTCCTCGGCATCCTTTCTGGGACTCCCCAACTGCCTGCTGAAAAGTGGATCAGGCTGAAGCTTGCAATAAGCTGTCACAGCAAACAAAATGATGGTGCCAAGGTCACCACACAGGGCGGTGCGACCGGTGTCACTGCACTAGACGCTGACTACAGAGGGCACTGTGTTTGCAAGGTTGTTAAGGTTTTTAAAAGCACCTGCACCTTGCCTCCAGTAATTTCCAGGCAAGAATAAAAATGTCAAAATAACTCAGGTGATCATTGTTCTTCCTGGAGAGAGATTGGAGTTTTGTCTAGTTGAGGTTTTGACTCGTTATAAAAAAGGGGCAGAGGGTTAATATGTCTGCTCAAAGAATGTGTTGAATGCAGATCACAAAGTGCATATAATGTAAATTGGTCAACGGATTACTGCTTGTATAAAATACATCCTTTTGTTATTCGTAATTTGTAAGTTAAAATCCTAACATAGAACAGTGAATCATTAACTGTCATCAAAGAACTGCATGCACACTGCAAAGTAGTATAGATTAGAGCATAAATTAATGTTGCATAAAGGGTTCATTTGGGTAGAAATCAATTCTTATTATTAAAGAGAAACCCCAATGTAAAGGAGATATGCCCCCAACGGGAAGACGGATCAGCAGACACTATGTTCGGGAGTGTGTAACTTCTTTTATTTTGATCCCAAAAGGCAGAGTAGGGGTGGAGTTCAGGGGGTTCTTACTCTAAAGTTTGTTCAATAAACGAAAAGGTAAACACAAAGCTCAGGAGACAGCTTCTTTCTGTGGTTCCTGATCCCGGGACGTCGTGGATTGGATTGGCCTGGGAGCTCCGTGCTCTTTGGTCTTTCGTGGATACACTTGAAGGGTGGGGAAGGGAGAAATGGAAACAAAACAAGTCGGGGTCAGTACCGATACGTATGGGTACGTTTTGGGTCTGTGCTACCTTCACCAGTAATTATGTGTAGGAGGGGTTGTGAGGATTCTTACAGCGTATCGCCACCACTTGAGTGTCCTACCTCCCCGTATCTCCCCACCAGCCCCGCGCGAACGGACCCCTGAGAGGAACTTGCCTTAGGCCACGGCCCGTCCTCCGGACTGTGGCGTCGGGACCCGGGGCATCTTCTCCTCCCTTCAGCCCACCGGGTTTGGTCGCCGTGAAGATAATGCTCTCCTGGCTCCATCTCGCCTGCTCCACTCTGTTTTCACCGTCCTCCGCTCCATTCTAGCCTTCCTCCGCTCCGCTCTCGCCTTCCTCCTTGTGCACTGCTCTCCGTCCTCCGACACCGTGTGCCCTCATCTTCTCTCCTGTGTACTTTATGCATCCCATGTCCTCGATTCCTCCCCTCTCGCCGGATCCATAGCTAGACTGCTGACTGTTTCCGGTCCGGGCTGAAGCGGCACAGCTGTAGTCCACTTCCGGTCCGCCCCGCAGTCATCCTCCTTACATATCTCCCCCACTAGGAATGGACGGTGGGGCCATTCAGTGGAGGGGTTCCTGGACAAGTAGTCTGTACAGCCCAGTCTGGCACCGGGCACATGCATGGTCTGAAATGAGAAAGGTTGCAGAGACATGATCCACCTGAGTTTGCGTTGATTTGAATCCTTGTGTTTCACGAGCCAGGTTAGGGGGGCATGGTCAGTAAGTATAGTGAAGGGGCGTCCCAGTAGGTAATATTGGAGTGCCTCAACTGCCCATTTGATTGCTAGGCATTCCTTCTCAATGGTGGAGTAATGGCCTTCTCTGGGGAATAACTTCCTACTAATAAATAGAATAGGCTTGAGATCACCCCTTGAGTCAGGCTGATGTAGCACGGCACCCAGACCCAGACCCGAAGCATCGGTCTGGAGGACAAATTGTTTGTGGAAGTCAGGGCAGTGTAGGACGGGTGCTGTACAGATAGCGTTTTTTAGGGCTTAAAAACTGTGCTCGTTTGTCATACCCCATGTTACTATTCGGGATGGATAGGTTTTGGTTAAGAGGTCTGTTAGGGGGCTGGCCAAAGAAGAGAAGTTCGGGATGAATCTCCTATAGAAACCTATGAATCCAAGGAAGGAACCTATGTCGCGTTTGGTTTTGGGGGTAGGGAGGGATTTAATTGCCTCGATCTTGTTTAGCTGTGGTTTTATCAGACCCCCTTGTATCGTGTACCCAAGATATTGTATGGAATCCATGACCAGCAGGGATTTCTTAGGGTTTATTTTTAGACCGGCCTCATGAATGGCTGAAAATACTGCAACTAAGTGTCTCAAATGGTCCACCCATGTTGGTCTAAAAACGACTATGTTGTCTAAGTAGGCGGCAGAGTAATCAACATTGGGCCTCAACAAGCGATCCATTAGGCGCTGAAACGTTGCCGGTGCCCCATGGAGACCAAAAGGGAGCACCCTGAATTGATAGAGTCCGGAGGGGGTTGAGAAGGCGATTTTCTCTTTAGCTTGAGGGGTCAGTGGAATTTGCCAATAACCCTTAGTAAGGTCAAGGGTTGTCATATACCTGGCATTCCCTAGTTTCTCAAGTAGCTCATCGATTTGGGGCATTGGATAAGAGTCGAATTTAGTGACGCTGTTCACCTGACGGAAGTCAATACAGAAACGCAGACTTCTGCCTGGTTTCGGCACTGTCACTATTGGGGAACACCAGTTACTCGTGGAGGGCTCTGTGATGTGTTGCCTGTAACATAGCTGTTACCTCTTTTTCCACCGCCTCCCTCCTTGCTGCTGGAATGCGATAGGATTTCTGCTTTACAATAGTGTTGTCTAAGGAAATGATATAATGTTGAACCATGGTAGTCAACCCGGGCGTGGAGGAAAAAAGACCAGGGAATTGACCCAGCAGAGAAGACAATTGGATCTGTTGTTTGGGGGACATTATGTCTCCAACTGGGGCTCTCTCGTCTAGGGCTTCCTGGGTACCTGCTGTGGATATCTCTAGGGACCTTTCTGTATTTACCAAGAGAGCCGATTGCCCCGTGCCATCAGACAAAGCGGGCTCTTCCCATTTTTTTATAAGGTTCACATGGTAAATCTGTTTGCCCCGGCCCGCAGTGGCTGCAGAACACTGTATGTGAATGGGGTTATTCTTTTTTCAATAACATAGGGACCTTGCCACTTAATCAACAGCTTATTTTCTGTTGTTGGGAGTAAGAGAAGCACCTTTTCTCCGGGAGCGAACTCTCTTAACTGGCTATTTCGGTCATAATACCGTTTTTGGGTGTTTTGGGCATTTTCCATGTGTTCGTGTACCAGACCCCAAATCCTAGATACTGCTGATTTTAAATCGGCTGCATATTTGGACAGTGGTTGTCCCTCCTCCTCCTCCCCTTCCCATTGTTCTGCTGCCATATCAAGCAGTATTCGGGGTTTTCTCCCGAACAATAACTCAAACGGGAATATCCCGTTGATCTCTGCTCATGTGTCCGTATTGCGAAGAGGATAAGGGGCAGTTTCTGGTCCCAGTCCCTTCCGGTCTCGGAGATGACCTTGTGGAGCATGCTTTTGGTGGTCTTATTATAGCGTTCCACAAGGCCATCTGTTTGGGCATGGTAAACAGATGTCCGGATTCAACGGATACCTAGGATCTCACACACTTGTGCCATTAGACGGGACATGAAAGGGGTCCCTTGGTCGGTGAGTATTTCTGATGGAAACCCCACCCGGTAGAACAAAGAAACCATAGCCCTGGCCACAGCAGATTAGTAGATTATAATATTTGTAAAGCGCATGGCTGCCTCGGCAAAGAGGCGTCCCAGCGCTGGAGCAAGACTAGGCAGGGGACAAGACCAAGGGGTTAGACCTGAGAAAAGAGCCAGGTCTTCACAAGACGTCTGAAGGCCTGATGGTCAGGGTTACTGCGAATGTGTAGGGGGAGAGAATTCCAAAGAGCGGGAGCCAGACGTCTAAAGGAGCGGCCACCAGATCTAGTTCTGCGTATGGGAGGGATACATGCAAGGCACTGGTTCGCCGAACGCAATGCACGCGGTGGGGTGTACAGAGTGCATAGATCGCCTAGAATGTCTGGGGCGCTTCCTGTCAGTATCTTATGCGTGATGCAGAGTGTCTTAAAGCAAACACGGTCAGGGGTGGTCATTGTTGACAAAGGAAAGGCCTCTGGATACCTGCTAGTGTAGTCTACGATGACCAAGATGTACTTCTGGTCCCTAGCTGAGGGAGTAAGTAGGACTACCAAGTCCATGCAGACACGTTTGAACTGGACGTCTATGATAGGTAAGGGAAACAAAGGGGCCTTTCTTATTCCTTCGGGATTAGTGTACTGACATCTCACACAGGCCGTACAGTGCTTTGCCACATCCTTCTAGAATCCTGGCCAGTAGAATCTGCTCAAAAGGTATTTCAGCATGTTTTTTTTTCCATATTGTCCACGCCCTTTGTGGTTGTGGGCTAGGTGTAATACGTGGTCACGAAAAGAAAGGGGTACTATTAATTGTGTGGTGGTATGTTCCCCCCCCCCCTTTTCACTGCACTATATAGCAAACCCTTGTTATCAAAGAAATACGCTCCTACCTTGTCTGGCTCTTGTTCCTGTACCTGCTCCCAGGCATGGACAAGGGCATTGTCATCCCTCTGGGCTGAGCGGAAGGTAATCGGGGCTGTTTCAACTGGGTCTGTAAGGGAGATAGGAAAAGCATGATGTGATTTCTGTGTCAGGGTATATAGCTGCTTCGCTCTCCGTCTCTCATTCCTGCTTTTCCTGTTCTTGCCTGCTCTGTCCTCCAATGTGCTGTCACGAAAGGGTGCTTCATGTAACCAGGTTAGAGTCTCCTTTTTTGTCTCATCCAGGTACTGTTCAAATCGGGGGTGCTCAGTACCGATAATGACCGCCTCAGGTAAGGACGGAATGACCCCCACTTTCCGCAGCGGAGGGTCGTTTGAGATATCCAGCAAGTCCTCTGCTACGGGGTAAGACTTAGTGTCCCTGTGAACGCAGGTAACATGTACCCTCTCGGTCTCTCATAGTTGGGGTCGGGAAACTAGGGCTCTGTCTACTACTGAAACGTGACACCCGGTGTCCAACAGCACCTGTTGCTTCTTCCCATTGAGCAATACTTCTTTCCTGTACTGATGGGGACCGTTGCCAGTCTCATATATCCGTCCCCTAGAATACCCTACTTCCATGGGTTCTACTGTTGGGGTTCGGTGGGGGCACTGTTGGGCTATGGGACCCCACTCGGAACAATGATAACACTGTGGTCCTTACCCACTTGGGCCTGAGATGGGGTGGACAGGTCTGGGGTTTATGCGAGTTACGGACTGGGGTTTCGGATCTGGTCTACTTGTGTTTCTCGGGGTCAATAATGGGGTTCGGGGTACACCAGCCTTTAACTCTGGGGATCTATGGAAAGCACAAGCCAGATCTACTGCCATTGCCGATGTGAGATTGGGATGTTGCTTTACTCATGAACGGTGTCGTTGCTGGCAGGGCATCAAGGAAATGTTCCATGAACACCTTTTCGGTCATTTCTTCCACAGTGGAAACATGAGGTGTCAGCCAGCGATTCCCCAGATCCTTGATCCTGTAGTATAGGGCGCGTGGGTTGACCCAGTGGTCCACCGTTCTTTCCGGAATTTGGCCCTGTAATATTCCAGGTCGCATCCAAATCTTTCGAGTATGGCTCTTTTCACATCCTCATAGGCCGTTGTACCAGCGGGGTTGGTGGCCTGTTAGGCTGCTTGGAGATCCTCGGTCAAGAGAGGGGTGATGTATTGGCTCCACCTTTCTTGGGGCCAGGCAGCGTTGGTTGCAACCCTCTTGAAGTTAATAAAGAAGTAATCAGGGTCGTCACCTTCTTGAAATTTTTGCAGGACCGACCCAGGGACATTTGGGCGCACTCGGGTACTGACAATGGAATCCATAAGTCTGAGTATTGCTGTGTCCTGTATCTGCTGGTTGGAGGTGAGTAGGACAGCTTGATCCCTCAGGGCGTCTTGTAATACTTTCCTATCCTTCTGGGCTGTTTGGACCTGTTGTTCGAACACCAGTCGGAGGTGTCGCTGCCCATCCGCAAGCTGGTTGATAATGCTTTCCACAGGCGCGGGCTGTGTCATGGTCGACACCTTGGGGTTATCCCACTTCTGACACCAATTGTAAAGGAGATGTGCCCCCAATGGGAAGACGGATCACCAGACACCATGTTCGGGAGTGTGTAACTTCTTTTATTTTGATCCCAAAAGGCAGAGTAGGGGTGGAGTTCAGGGGGTTCTTGCTCTAATGTTTGTTCAATAAACGAAAAGGTAAACATAAAGCTCAGGAGACAGCTTCTTTCTGTGGTTCCTGTTCCCGGGACGTCATGGATTGGATTGGCCTGGGACCTCTGTGCTCTTTGGTCTTTCGTTGATACACTTGACGGGTGGGGAAGGGAGAAAAGGAAACAAACCAAGTTGGGGTCAGTACCGATACGTACAGGTACGTTTTGGGTCTGTGCTACCTTCACCAGTAATTATGTGTAGGAGGGATCGTGAGCATTCTTACAGCGTATCGTCACCACTTGAGTGTCCTACCTCCCCTTTTTTCCCAACCAGCCACATCAAAATCTACCCCTGAGAGGAACTTGACTTAGGCCACGGCCTGTCCTCCGGACAATGGTGTCGGGACCCGGGGCGTCTTCTCCTCCCTTCAGCCCACCGGGTTTGGTCGCCGTGAAGATAATGCTCTCCTGGCTCCGTCTCGCCTGCTCCACTCTGTTTTCACCGTCCTCCGCTCCGTTCTCACCTTCCTCCGCTCCGCTCCGCTCTCGCCTTCCTCCTTGTACACTGCTCTCCATCCTCCGACACCGAGCGCCCTCATCTTCTCTCCTGTGTACTTTATGTGTCCCACGTCTGCTTCCGTCTTCGACTCCTCCCCTCTTGCTGGGTCCATAGCTAGACCGCTGCCTGTTTCCAGTCCGGGCTGAAGCGGCACAGCCGTAGTCCACTTCCAGTCCGCCCGCAGTCATCCTCCTTACACCCAACTATGGTGTTTTGATTTCAATTCTGATTTTGTGCTTTTCCAGACCAAGCACTCTTTTTTTTTTTTTTTGATACCGTTTATTACAAGTCTCAAGAATATACAAGTATGGGCCTACAACCTTCCGGCCGGCCGCTAGCAATGATAGGAGCATAAGACATACATTTATGAAACACGTGGCGTTGCAGAGGAGCATATTCAGGAGGTAACAACGTCAAAAGCCACAATAGCCGGACCCCACTATACGGTTTCATTTTAGATTGAGAACAAAAAAAAACAAAAAAAACAAAAAAAAAACCCACACCCACAAGGCAACCCACAATCGGAAATAGCAGCACGTGCTCCCCCAGAGGGGGGATCCCAACTATCCACAGGAATCTAAAAAGGGGGAAGAGAACAGAGCGAGGACTGGGGGAACCCAATGCCCGGTACCGGAGAAAAGAGTCGGCTAAGGGGACGGGGCTGGAGAGGTATCAGGCAGCAACGGTGGTGCACAGATACCCCCGCGGTAGGCGTTCCAGGGGCCCCATACTTTCACCCATGTCCCAGGCTTACCCCTCGCCACATACACCACCTTGTCTCGAAACATGCACCAGTCCATGTGTTCTTTCCAGGCCGACACCGTCGGGGGCCTCTGGGATCCCCACAGCTGAGCAATGTCACGCTTGGCTATCATATATCCCAGAGTCACCCACCACGTCTGCGGCACCGAGTAATCAGTTGGTTCCCACACATTCAAGAGGCATCTCCTCGCTTCAGGCAGCAGCGCCACATGCGTAACCACTCGCAAGACCTCATGCACACCACGCCAGAATCGCTCCACCTCCGGGCATTCCCACAAGATATGCAGAAAGGTCCCCAAAGCACCACACCCACGCTTACACAACCCATCTTCAGCATAGCCCATACGCAGAAGCTTTGGCCCCGTCATGTAGACCCGGTGGAGTATCTTGAGCTGGACGAAGCGAAGGCGAGCCGGTATGGCCACCTCCTTCGGGGAGGCCACCGCAGAGGTCCAATCCTCGTCGTCCAACTCCAGCCCGTCGGCAACCCAGGCCGCACGAAGGGCAGTTAACAGGCCCGAGCGGTCGTTAATCAGCTTTTTGTATATCAAGGAGATCGTGCTGTCCGGGACGTGCCCATCCAGCATTCTGTCCTCCAGGGGGGAATATTCCGGGATGGAGGCAACGTCCGAAAAGACGGAGCCCAGCGCATGACGGACCTGCAAGTACCGAAAGTATTCACTGCCCTGCAACTGAAATTCCTTCTGCAGCATCTCGAACGTTTTAAATCCTCCCCTCGTCCAGAGATCCCCCACTTTACTAATGCCGATTATGTCCCACTTCTCAAAGCCCTTAGAGGTCCACAGGGAGCCCAACCGCTCAGACGCGTATAGTGGTGACGCCCGGGTCAAACGGTCCTTCCACCCCATAGCTGCATTGGCCGCGTGCCACACTTGTACCATGACACGCGTGGGGCCCGTCAGACGAGCGTCGGGCGCGCTGGAATAGAGCGCCCGATTATAGTCGCCACCTGGCAATAGCATCTTGTCCATTTCAAATGCCGGGTTTAAGGCGGGCCCGTATAGGCCATGGTTAATTGCAGCTAGCTGGGAGGCCCAATAGTACCGTTTAATATCAGGGAGGGCAATCCCCCCGTCATACCATGGGAGCGTCAACTTCGCCAGGGCAATACGCAGCCTCCCGTCCCAGAACAGGCGGCGCTGTAGACTCTCCACCTCACGGAAGTAGCGCGCCGGGACTAAGTCCATAATGTTCTGCAAAGCGTACAGGAAGCGTGGCAACGACATCATCTTGAACAATGCCGCCCTGCCGAGCGGCGAAAGCGGCAGGCGCCGCCAACGCGCGACGTCCTCCTTCAGGCGCTGGAGGGGGGGAAGCAAGTTCCGTTCGTAGCGGGCCTCCGGGTCCAGAGTGATGAAGACACCCAGGTACCTGAACCCCCGCGAGGCGATCTGGATCGGACAGCCCCGCGGGAGGATGGGAGCCTCCCCAGAGAGCACATACACACATGATTTAGCCCAGTTGATGACAAGGCCGGAGTTGCGACCGAATGAATGTAAAACATCAACCAGTACTATCAATGATTTACGTGGGGAGGCTAGGTACAAGAGGATGTCATCAGCGTATAGGGACACGCGGTCCTCATACTCAGGGGTCCAGCGGAGACCGCGGATAGAGGGATGCCACCGCAGCCACTCCGCCAGGGGCTCCAAGGCAAGCGCAAACAGGAGCGGCGACAAGGGGCAGCCCTGTCGCGTGCCCCGGCCCAGCTCGAACGGGGCCGATACTCTTCCGTTCACCACCACCTGCGCCAATGGGCCCGAATACAACAATTTGACCCAACTGATGAACCCTGGGCCAAATCCAAACTTCGCAAGCATCGCCCAAATGTATGGCCACTCAAGCGTATCAAACGCCATGGTGGCGTCTAAGGACGCCAAAATGGCCGGTTCCCGTATGAATGGGACACGTGCGAGCACCCCATGCAAACGCCGCAGGTTAAGGGCCGTGTTGCGATGGGGAATAAAGCCGGACTGGTCCTGATGAACCAGATCGCCCACCACGCCGACCAGCCGATTGGCCAGTACCTTGGCGAGAATTTTGGGCTCCGCATTCAGTAGCGAGATAGGCCGATAGGATGTAACCCGGTCCCGAGGTCTCCCTTCCTTGTGGATCACCACGATTGTAGCCAGACGCTGGTCCAGCGGGAGGGAGCCCAGCGAGTGGGCCGCCAGGAACATTGCGCGGAGGTGGGGGGCCAGTGTATCCGGTCGCAACTTGTACAACTCGATAGGGATACCATTCGGGCCCATGGCCTTGCCAGAAGCGACCGAACGTATGGCGAGGGCGATCTCGTCGGAGGTGGGAGCGGCGTCCAGCGACACCCTGTCCTCCTCCGAAAGGGAAGGCAGCGCGATATCCCTAAGCAGGGCACGGGAATCCTCTTCAGAGCAGGAAGAGACCGGGGAATACACCTCGCGGAAATAATCCGCGAAACAGGAGACAATTTCTTCTGGCTCAGTTACACACACACCATCCGTTTTCTCAATCAGCGGGACCACACGATTCGCTCTCTCCTTTTTGTCCAACCACGCTATCAGTTTACCAGCCTTATCACCCACATCATACAGTCGCCCCTGTTGCTCTCTACTGAGGCCCCTGGCCGCCTCCGTGACGAGGGCCCTATAAGCCGCCTGCTTGAGTTGGAGGACATGTAGTGCAGCATCCGTCACCCCACCTTCTAGATTACCCTCCAATTCGGTTATTTCAGCCTCCACCCGGGTCACCTCCTCCCGCTCGCGCCTCCGGGCGTGGGAAATAAGGGATAGGGCCTCTCCTCTGAGAACTGTCTTGAAGGCCTCCCACAGGGAGATAGCCGAAGGCACGGACCCCACATTCTCATCAAAATATCGCTGCAGGGATTTAATCAAGTCAGCGCGAATAGTGGGGTCGCGCAGGTACCAGGAATTGATTGGGACTACCCTACCCTCACCCCTCGGAAAGACATCGAAATGTAACAGGAGCGGGGAGTGATCCGAGATACCCCGTGCCAAATGGCGCACCTCTCCCACCCTCCCGACACAGGCCGCCGGGGCAAGGACATAATCAAGCCGTGAGAGACTACCATGGGCCCCCGAGTGGAAAGTGTACTGCAGCTGCGTGGGATGTTTTAAGCGCCAGCAGTCCACCAATCCCAGGGTATCCAAGAGGCCGGATAGCCACGCCTGTGCCCGGGGGAGGTCCCTAGGGGGGTGACGATCCACAGTCCCAGAAACCACCGCATTGAAGTCCCCCCCACCACCAGAAGCCCCCCCGGAAGGCCAAGGAGGAGGCGCCCCAGGTCTGCAAAGGTGGTCGACTGCAGCCCCGGTGGGACGTATACTGACACAAAGACAACCACTTTGCCCTCCATTCTACCCACCAAGACAGTGTAACGTCCCCTATCATCGTGGAGCACCTCATCAATTTCCAACGGGAGCGAGTTCTTTACCATGATGCCCACACCCCTGGAGCCTGACGTGAAGCCCGAGTGGGCCACAAGGCGGTAGCCACGCCGATTCATGGCACAGAAGGAATTGCCGATAAGGTGTGTCTCCTGCAAAAAGACTACATCGGGCGAGAGTCGCTTCAAAAACTGCAGGACCACACCTCGTTTGATCCTGTCCCCCAGTCCATTAACGTTCCAAGACAACAAAGTTAATTCCCTACCCCCCATCATACACAGAAGCCATCATTCGTCCCCCTGAGAGCACCTTAGAACCAACACAAAAATAAGTTTGCCTTGTGATAAAAATGAACGACACCCCCTCCCTGCCCACCCACCCCAACAAAACTCCCCCCTCCCTGCACCCCTGCATGAGCCCAAACAGCCCCCCCAACGTGCAGTGTGCCTGTCGCCCCATAGATAGTTAAACTAAGTAGACCCCCAGAGGAGGAGGGAGAACCCCCAAGAGACCCCACACAACCTCCATAGGAGGGGAACTTACACGAACAGACGCATGGTCAAAAGTAGCATCAAGTTCGTCCCGAGCGAGGCCTAATATTAGTCCCTCAGTTCTGATCCGGCGAGTCCTCTCCCCCCACCGCTCCCCCCCCGCCCCCCCGATCCCCAGACATAGTATCCAGCCAGTTCCCGGCCGCTTCGGGACGATCAAAAAAGTGCGTGCGACCATCCACCTCCACTCGCAGCTTAGCTGGGAAAAGCATGGCGTATTTGAGGTTTAGATCCCGAAGACGGCGCTTGACACCGAGAAAGCTCAGTCTCTGCTTCTGGACCGCTGGGGTGAAATCAGGATAAAAATTAACGTCCATATTTTCAAGTCTAACCGGTCCCTGTAGTCTGGAGGATTGCAGGATAGCGTCTCTGTCCCGAAAATTGAAAATCCGGGCAATGAGAGGTCTCGGAGGGGCTCCGACCTTAGGCCTTCCCCCGGGAACCCTGTGGGCCCTCTCCACCGCGAAAAATTTACTCAGCCCCCGTGGCTGGAGATGGGTAACAATCAGGTCTTCCACGAAGAGGTCCGCCGCCGCCTCCTCACGTCCCTCAGGCACCCCGATGATGCGGATGTTGTTCCTCCGGGCCCGACTCTCGGAGTCCTCCAGGCGGCGATCCATCAGCGCACTCGCCTGACTAAGCCGGCGCACCTCCGTTTGCAGGGCCGCCACATCTGTCGTAAGGCCCGATGCGGTGTGGGCCAAAGAATCGACTCGGTCGTTGGTTTTGGAAAGATCGGCCCTTACCAGGCCAACATCCACGAGGACCGAGTCGATCTTCTGCGCCAGTGTATCGAAGCGCTGGCCCACCGAGGCCTTCATCTCGGCGATGGCGCCCATGACATCCCGCAGAGTCAGATCCGTGGGCAGATCAGGGGCATCAGTAGGGCCCTCAGGGGACTTGCGTGGCACCTCGGGAGATCCCTTCTGGAGGGTATAGCGGTCCATGCTGTTGGACTGATGGGCTGCGCCACGCCGGGTCGATTTTATCTTTGCCCGGTCACCATCTTGTTTCCAGTCTCCTGGTCGCACCAGCCACGTCGTGAAGAGCAGCAAACCGGTTCACGGGCTCCGGGGGGGGGTCACCGCCGATCCGCGAGGTGGATCACAGCCGGCGGGCAGGCAGGATCTCCCAGCGAGGCCACACCAACACACAAGGCCCCGCGACCCAACCTCGCAGAGACAGCAAGGGGGGTGCGAAAGCGAAAGTGAAAGTGCGGGGTACGCGAGTCGCCAAGCCCTGTCCGCCGCTGTTGTTCACTTTGTCCCCGGATCGCCCCACAGCTCAAATCCGGGGTTCGGCGAGGAGAAGGCCGCAAACCTCGATCGGTGCTCACGCCGGTGTCCGAGGTCCGATTTGGAAGCGGAAAACGGGTGCCACCTCAGCTCAGGCTCACCAACACAGTCCCCTCATCTGGGACAGGATAAATTCAGGATAGTTGGAGGAGGTCGCGGAGGTCCTCGGGAGCCTCGCACCTACGCGGCCATCTTGGTTGCACGCTAGGCTCCTCCCTCAGACCAAGCACTCTTAAACTATACTGCCTACCAGTATGGATGACATGTCACTCCTACACCTTGTAGTCCTCTGGCTTATGTCCCATTTCCTACACACTGATTTACACACGTGTTATTGATTGTCTCTGTGTAATGTGTCTGTGATGCAAAGTGCTCTGAAACCATACAGTGGTAAGAGTGGTGCTATAAAACAAAAGAAATGCATGTGAGAGAGAGTGGTTATGGAGACTTGAGGGGCACTTTTAAAGGTTGGTAGTGAGGGAATCTGTAGTGGAAGTAATCATTGGGGGGCGCAAACAAACATTGTCCAACTGGGCGCCACCAGCGCTAAAGCACACACAAAAAACATGCTGCAGGAATCAGACTGTCAGCCACTCACCAATCACAGACAGCACCTTGTCACAGAGTACTCGGATTGTGGACAAAACCTTTGCAAAGATCCGACCGACAACGACCCGACAACAGACAGGGCCCTGGAGGCGTACACAAGTATCTACATATTTATTATTTACAGTTATGTAGCAGTAAAAGGACCCCCATCAGGAGAATGAGAACATCCACCTTCTCGTCACACCAGCGACACAGAAGCACTGCATATGACATCACAGCTGCTGGTCTGGGCTGGGATGGTAGAAAAACACAGATGACAGCAAGATTAAAAAATCTGCACGCAGAAAGTTGCTTAGTAATGAAAATTTAAGTTGTCTTTGCCAACATTTAGTTTGCTTATTCGATATTGTTCCTCCATTCATGTCAACACATTTCGGCCTTTCCTCGGTTTGAAGGCGGCATCATCAGGACTAGTAAACAGACTTGAGTACAAGAATATATAACACCCATTTTAGACATGGCGTTTACTCCTGTTTATAAGAGATTATATAGCGTGCCCTGTTCATATATTTAACAAACGTTCATAACACGATCAGATTTTGTCTGCACAGCTTCATGTGGTTAACAAGCATTGGCAAAGTCAATACACCTCGGTTTATTGGGCTAATGCATACAACATCAGTATACTAGAGCATGAAACATGGGAGGGAGTGATCAGAAGTGGACAGAGAAGGCTATAGTTGTAAAGAAATCCCTAGGCAGTTCAATGCAAGCACTCAAGTGAGCTTTTAGGATACAGCAAACAGTCAGTAGCATTTGGTGAGAAATGAATACTCCACTAGGCTCAGCCAAGACATGATTCACAAAGTCTCAAGCCAGAGGCTAAAAAAGGCTGGTTGAAGAAAGCCAATTGCTGAAAGGGGTGGACTCACAGCCCACCTTACATATATTGTTAGCAATAGGTCTGTTTGACAGCTGCACTCTCAATCAATCCATTAGGATTTATAAAGCGTGGGTAATCACCCGATAAAGTATCAACACTCAAATCTAAAAATGTTCTCTGTGACCTTCTGAATCATAAAGACAATTTCCATATTAATTATTATGTGGCCTACATAATGACAACACTAAAAGGCTCTATTACTCGACCCGTTCAAATCTCAAAGCAACATAAAGGCAAACTAGTGCAATATTTAAGATAAGGACAGATGTTTGACAAATAGCTTCCGCAATGGTGAGAAGAAGCGGCTCATGTAAACAGAGGCAATATCTGTAAGTAGCCGAAGTGTCGGTCGCACAGTCAGTTAAGCTCACATTTTAGCAAGCTGCAAAAGGTGAACTGTAAGTGCTGTTTGAAAGTTGTTAGGCAAACAAACTCACAAAATGGAAACTGGAATGACTGAAAACCTCTAACTGAAAGTGCAAAATCAGGAATTGTGTCTGTAGAGCTAGATATTTTCAATGGATCAGTCAAATTCACATGTTATACTCAAGAGCATTGTTAAAATCCTCTTCAGAGGACCACAGGGAATGCAGGCGTTCCATGGACCAACTGGGGGGGGGGGGGGAGGTTTGTGGCTATTTACGCCTTCTCTCCAGACCTACTATGGGTCCTCAGTAACGGGGCCAGTGCTACCCCTTTCAGCACTTGACTCTCTCAGTGATATAGCGTGGGTCGATCAGTCCAGGGCTCTTCGAGGGAAGATAGGTATGAGGCATACACAGTAAGCGCAATATGCTGATTGCCAAAATACTTCCTTTGATGAAAAAGAACTATTTTAACAGAGTACACAAAGCATAGGAGCAACGCACCAAATAATATCCACAGTCTTTTAAAGTTGGCACACCAGCGTCGTCATGGGCGGTATCCCTAGTCCCTCTGTTCCTTGTAATGGGGCTGGTTAATCCCCATTCGATAATGGAGGTGAGTTTCAGATGTGCCTCAAGCTTGTCCTCACTCAACAAGGTCTAAGTTTGGCCTCAAGAGACAACTTTAGCAGCGCTATGTCGTAAGTTCATGTAAGTCTCTAGCAGGCTTGAGAACCACAAAGAAATGTACCCGACCTGATGTCAGCCGGCGTGTGCGGCAGGACTGGAGCGCGTTCTGGCAGGCTCTAGTCCAGTGATGCTGAGGATCCACGACCTCTCGCGGTCTTCCCCAATGATGCGTCGGGTCTCCTTTATTCTTCAGAAGGCCTGCATCAGTTGTCCTCTCTGTGGCTCCTTGGACAATCGATAAGTGTTCTTCACAGCTGTCTTGGTACGATGATCCAGTGCGACGGCCCTTCCTTCACAGTGGCCTCCCCCTGACTCACAAGGATCACTGATTTCACTTTCACAAAAATCATGGCCCTAGTTTCACAGCAGCACCCTCCTGGCACATGGGGATCAGCAATCTTGCAATAATGGGCGCCGTCCTGCACTTTCGCAGCGGTCCCAATTGGACCAGGTGTATCACACTTTGCTCACTGGGATACACTTAGCAGGATCCCTACAGGCCTCACTCCCCTCAGGTGCTGTACTGTTCCTCACAAGGTCCATTAATCTTGCCTCGTAGGCAGAAGGCTGGTGCTCCAAGCTCCAGGTAAGTGGCTTTGGGTTCCTGGGTGTTGTCCCCTCACCCATCAGGGAGACCAGCAGACCTTGGTCCCTGTCCCTGGGTCCAGCAGCCAGAAGTTTTGGTGATCTTCAATCCTGTTGAACAGTGCTGTTGAATAACTTGTGGGACTCACCTTTGTAGTCTAAATCCAGACAAAGATTCCTGTTGGGATTGAATCAAAAAGGAAGGTGCACTAGGACTATCGCACCAACTGTTTGTTTAAGGAATATTTATGGGACCGTTTTTACAATATATGGTCTTTTCTAGTTGCCACAAATACTCCAATTCGCCCTGAAGAAGTTCTTGTGCTAAGAACGAAACGCGTTGGCTGAGGTCTTATCATGCATTTTTTACTAGAATAAAGAAATTATATAAGAACTTCATTGTGAATTTGGACTTTGTACTGGTTCACCTTCCTTTTTGATTCAATCCTTGCATCTGGTTTCCAGTGGAGTTTTCCTACGGCGACCTCCGGAAGAATTGTGCACGGGACTTTCTTATATGTTGGTATATTGGGATTGAGGTGCCGAACTAGGTGTCAGCCGTAGTTACTTTTTTTAAATTAAAGATTCCTGTTGGGTTTGGTGACTTTTTTAAAGTGCCCTCTTCCTTCTTCTTTCCTTTGTCATAGGACAGTCTTCCGCAAGCAGACAAGCATAAGCATTTATATATCTAGGAAGATGTAGGAAACCCTTATGGCCTCTGGTAATCCGTTCTGCATCCCAACATACAGGGACACTGCTGTATTAGAACACTGTAGGCAGATGCCTTACATTTCTACCAGAAGCAGCTTTTAGGGGGCACCAGATCACTAAAGACTGCATCAAAAATGGCAGTAAAAGTAGGAGCACCCAAACAGTGAGCAGCTATTTTTGCCTGAGGGACAGAATATCCTTGCACTAGAACTCGCAAGATCGCGTCACAAAGCTTGAAGGCCAGGACTCACCCAGCTATGATGAGGGAGGGCAGGGCACTAGTGCCCAGACTGTGCACACTCTTCAGGTAAATACCTACGGCAGACTCCTGGCTGGCCCCCAGAGAAGATGAGCTTAATCAATGCTCCTTGTTTTATAATGAACAAGAGCCGCTGTTTCCATTTTATGCGCACCCTGCCTCCTCTTACGGTAAAATGTAACTTAATGCAGTTTGTGAATCTGGCTCAGACCACAGACAGGAAACAAACAGCACAGACCTGTACATGGGCTGCAGAAGGAGCCTCATTCTGGGCAGGAGTTAAGGCTCCGGGGGGATTTTTATGCAGTATTTACCATCACTAGAGGGGCTTCAAATGGCCAAAAAGATTCATTTCTTCTCAATAAAACTAAAAGCCATCACAGATTGTCTTCCAACAATTACTGTCATTCATTTCCCAGCACAGGCTGAGCTGACGAAGAGGTCGGTCTCCATGTGCCTGCTTTTACTGAATCATGGTATATGAGATAAATTACTCTCTATTGTACATTAAAAGGATATTGCAAGTCATAGAGTTGTTCTATGTCCACATTAAAAAGAGGCCAAAGGCAACTGAATTCTGAGGTGGCTTGCAATATCATTTTTAACATATAGAAGAGGGTATCTTATTTCTTCTAGTACATGGTCACACCATTGCCCTTCCCCCAAAAAGTACTCGCAGCTTACATTATAAGGATATTGTAAGTCATTGAGGAATTCCATGACCATATGTAGGAACGAGGCCAAAGGCTGAGATCCTTTGTAAGGTCATGGAGCTCGAAATTAACTTACAATATTCTTTTCATGTGCAATAGAGTGTCTTTTATTCCATATAATACATGGTAATTTCATCACCCTTCCCTCAAACCGCTTACATCCTTGGTGTCTTGCGCTTTCATTTTAATTGCACACAAAAATGTTAAAAGCAGGACCTGTGTAGCAAAATTACACTCACCAAAAATTAGTTCATCCTTGGCCAACATGCCCACAGTACAATGACACAGCTATGGAAAGCCCCAGAGGGTACCTTTTTGGGTATATAAACATCACCTCTTCGCTGGGAAAACCAGAGGAGATGCTTCCATGCTGACACAAGGCGCTGAAGCACCTGCATGCAGACACTCCAGCAAGCAGTGGTCTGACATCCCTCGCAGGGTGTCCAACTCGGGACCAAGACGGGGTCCTTCATTCTCTCACATCAGGTGATGGGGTAGGCTTTACCCCAGGGGGATTCTTGGCTATTAATGCTGGGGTCACTTAGGTACATCTAGTTAGGGTTTGCATAATAGGAGTGCGCATAATTACTGCCATGTATCTATAGGCCTGCATATATTCACTGTTTTAGCACCATGGTAGAATTTTACCTTTCATTTACTCTGTTAGTGCTTATAACCATATATATCTGTTTCTGCCTAATCGTTGTTGCAGCACACGTATTTTATACTAGAATGACGTTGGTTCAATATATGCTTATTGAAAATGGCCCCACCGTTTATTCTGTGTATCTCTCTGAGAAGGAATGAGCACGATTGACTGAGCGAAAAGTAATGTACTGTTTCCACGATCCCTGAGGAGTCAGGGTTGTCGTGTTTGATAGTTGCCAGAAATTATTTGCTCCTTGGTAAGGTTGAGGGGCTTATAGTGGCATTCTGAGCTAGTTGGTCTACAGGCGAACATATCCTTCGGGGGTGTTTGGAATCAGTCTGGACACCAATCCCTTGATTTATGTTGTCTAAATGCAGAGATCCTATATAGATTTGTAGGAACTACATGACAGTTTGGGAAAGCTGAAAGTAAAGTTGCATATTAAGAAAGATGTCCGTCCTGTTGCTCAGAGACATAGACAATTTGCTTTTCATTAACAAGAAACTGCAGAAAAAAGAATTTGAATCGTTACTTATGCATGACATTATTGAGCATTCAACTGGTCTGACGCCATAGGTTTTTCCCATAGTGGTAGTGCCCAAAAAGGACAGTGATGGAGCTGTACGCATATGCGTTGACATGCGTCAAGCAAACAACGCAATTGAACGAGAATTACATCTAGGTCCACACATTGCCCACATGATAGCGCTTTTTTTTTAATAACTTTATTTATCATTGATTATCAAACAATCAAAAATAGCATTTCTTTTGTTGCATTTGCCCATGGTACATAATAACACATATAACAATGGAGCATATACATCTCTCCTCTTAATACATACTGGTGACTCATCAGATTATAATCACATCATGTCATGAATATAATACATGCTGTCCAATTCTAAGAAGCTTGATCTGTGTGAAAAAGATCCCTATTATTCTATCTGAGCAGCAGATCCGCACCCTTTATCTATTAATGTCTTCGTCTTAGAGTACTTGGTGATGTGGGATAGGCTTGAGCGATGTAGAGAGCAAAACTCCTGTGCAGCATAGTGTAGTGTATGCATGTCAGTGTGCCACCCGAGTGTTCTATCCGATCCCCGTGGGTACTATCCCTGAGTGAGGCTGGGAGAGGGAAGAGGCGTTCAAGGTGGCAATATATACTTTATATGGGCCCCAGATATCTTTAGGGTTTGCTGTGCTGGGAAGCAGGCTAGAATAGATTTCGCTATTTGTACTATAGAACGCTAAACTATTCAGCCAGCCTTGTGTCGAGGGAGACGTCCTGCTGCCCCAGTGCAATGCTATTTCACGTTTTGCCAGGAGGAGGCCAATGGATGCTAATTTACGGACTGCTTTCGGAAAGTTGACCGTGTAGCCCAACAGTGCCACCTCAGGAATAGGCACCAGTGTGAGCCCAAGAATGTCCCCTAACGTTTTGAGTACCTGGTCCCAGTATACGTGAATGCGGGGGCATGTCCAGGCCAGATGGGCGAAATCAGCGTGTTGTGCGCTGCATTTCCGGCATGTGTGAGGCCTTTCCGGGTCTATTTTATGTAGTTTAGCCGGTGCCATGTAAATTCTACGAAGGAACTTGTAGTGCAACAGTTTATGGCGACTGTTTAATGACACGTTTTTCATAACCTTACAACAGGCGGACCACTGGTCGTCCGAAATAGGATGTCCCAGGTCGGTCTCCCATTCCAAACGGAACCTGTCGTCCACACTAGGAACTCGTGCAATGCATAGTTTGTAAAGTTTAGAAATTATGTGTGTACCACTCTTCTGCTCAATGAGTAGAGTCAGCGGCTCAAATGAGTCCGGCTCCAACGGAAATCCGACTATTGTAGCTCTTAACGATGAATAAAGTCTTCTGAGGACAAAGTGATCCATGAATGTGGCATCATGGAAACGCGTGTCCTCAGTGGCCGAAAATATGTGTCCACCGGGATACAAATCGCCTATTTTGGCAATATCAAATTTAGTCAGTGTGAGTTGCACGAGCTTCTCACCAGTTATGGGGATCCCACAAGCGTTTGGCAGTGGAAGGGCCGATGAGTATAAAATTGAATTGCCCGTATAGCGAAGGAGCCTGCTCCAAGCCCAGCTAGTGGTCGAAACCGTTTGTATGTCGACTAGACTCCTGGGTTCACCCTTGGGTAAGACAGCCGCCAATCGCCCCATACCACCCGGACGCACAGATCCCATTTCTGCGTCTGGAGGCCACCTGTCGTCGTTTACGCTGATTATTAAGACCCCTAATATTCCATGACAATAAGGACAGATTAGCGGGACCTGCGCTGAAACCTAGCTGTGCCATCTGAGAGTCTTAAGAGGTCTGTCAAGGATAAATGTCATGGTGTGAACAATAAACCAATACCAAGGACAACATGCAAGATAACCAATAATGAAAGCATTGAACACCACCCCACAACCCCTCCCACCATCCAGCCTCACTACAAAAATGATAAGGCCTATCCCAACCTGCGCACAAAATTCAAAGTACCCAACAGCTGTGCAGTGGAAAAACTCTAATATAAACAGGTACATTCGAATCAGCCTGAAAGAACCCAAGGTATCCACCTAGGGGGGGGGTGACAACGCCACGTCAGCCGTCCAACTGTGAAAAGTATACTCAGTCAAATTACGATGTGCCCCCTAGTATTTCTAGTTACAAAAAGGAAAGCCAGCTACTCAACGATGTTTCCCCACACCGGAGCCAGAGAACAAATCCAAGCTAGCGACGGATCCGCTGTGTGGAGGAGACAGGTCGCCCCTATCGTCCCTTGATTGGTCTTTGTTGTTTATATATGTGCGACTAAATTCCTGGACCTTGTTAGGATTGTCAAATATACGGACCCGGCCTCCAATTTCCACCCTAAGACGTGCAGGATATAGCATGCCGTATTTAAGGCCAAGGTTGCGGAGTGTTGCCTTTGCCCCGTGTGAATTTGCATCTGGCATCCTGCACCATCACCGTGAAGTCAGGGTAAAGAGCGATTTTTGAGCCCTGCCAGGTAATGTCACCACGCTCTCTGGCTAAGCGCAGAGCCGTGTCTCTGTCCCAGAAGTTCATGATGCGGGCTATCAGGGGGCAAGGAGGAAGGCCCGGGTTCGGTCGAGGGCCAAGGGCGCGGTGGGCCCTCACCACCACAAAGCCAGGCATGAATGAATCTCTCCCAAACATGTCCACCAGCAAAGTTTCCACAAAAATGTCTAAGCGACCCATAGCTGTGGATTCCGGGGTCCACATTTTTTATGACACCTCCTTTAGTATGTGCTCCATTCGATCTAAGCGTTTAGCTCTCTGTGCGGTTCCATCTTCAGTGTCAGAGATCCGAGCCTCTGCCACATCTAGACGCCTATCGTGCTCCTGGATGTTTGCGCCCATTGATTCAAGCGTTTTGTCCAGGGAGTCGAAGTGGATGTCTAAGGACCTGAAACCTGCTCTCATTTCTTGTAGCCACTCCGCCGCAGGGGCCAAATTTGGGAGCACTGTGGCGGTCAGGCATCCACTGCCATGTGTTTTGACGCTAGTGGATGAAATCTGTTTCAGCGTGGAACCGGGCCACAGGCTATGGTAGCAACCGCTAGCCTACCAGGCTCTGTTTGCAGTTCAATGTCGAGTTGGTGTGCAGAGGACCGGCTAGCACCAAACGATTCTTCAAGGTCCACGCGCCCTGTTTATGAAGACAATGGGGCAAAGAGTTCTGCCGCTGAGTATTGGGCACATATGCGCGCTATTCCGCCATCTTAGGTGGGGGACCACGCGGGGGATGCACTGGGCGCCGGGGGCATTCAGAGGGTTCATGCGCTTGTCCCCCCTTCATGTCTATGCTGTCACCGGTCCAGCCGCACCCGCCACGCTCTAGACAGCAGCAGCAACAGGGGTCGAGAGGCAGTGCGTCCGGATTCCTACCACAGCGCACGATCGACGCTGGCTGATACCGACTCGGCCGCGGCATTAGCGCTTCTCATACACAGGCGGGGGAGGGAGCAGAGACCACCAAACCAGCACCCGGGCACTCACCGCTCTGATGGACCCCACACCAAGCAGCAAGTCGCACCAGCAGATACGGGAGAACCGCTTGAACGTGATCATCTCCCTAGGCTGCCATCTTGTCCTCTTCTGCTTGTCGGACGGGTCGCGTTATGGGGCCGTTTCCTGTGCGATCCGTCATTTCCATCACTCCCAACTCGAGTCGCTACGGTTCAGGGGCACAGCGACATCTATGACATCGTCCTGTTGGCGCTGAAAAGTGGGTACAGCTCCGTTATCGTCAGACTGCTGGCGGAGCTTCAACTCCTCGCTGCCATCTCAGCCCTCGGCTGGGCCACACCCCCATGATAACGCATTTAAATGGTGCAAAGATCTTCTCTTGCCTTCATTTAAATAAAGGTTATCATCAGTTGGAACTCAAAGAAGATTGCAGGTACATTACAACCTTTTCTGAACACATTGGTCTGTTTTGATACAAGAGACTATGTTTTTTTGTGTGTCATCGGCTGCAGAACTTTACCAAGATGTCATTTGACATGTCATACAGTCTGTTATGTAGGCATTCAATTGTAGCGATGACATATTGATTTTTTGAGCTACACAGAAGGAGCATAATAAAGCTCTTACACAAGTGGGCTGTTTACTTACAAAGGGCTTTGAATGCAGTTTGAGTTCCACAAAACAAAGTTACAGTTTTTTGGCCATATCTTTTCGGATGGGAATATGACACCTGGTCCTGCAAAAGTACAAGCCCTGTTAAATGCTGATCCCCCAAAATATGTTTCTATGATACGTTCATTTCTTGTGTATGGCCAGTTACTGTTGAAGATACTTACAAGACTTTGCTAGTGCAAGTTCTCCATTACAAGAGTTAACAAAGAAAAATGTTTAAGTAAAGTGGTCACAAGAGTGTGAGAGAAGTTTCAAGAAAATTAAACAAGCAATTGAAAATACTGCTGAAATGCCCTACTTCAATCCAGAGCTCCATACGGAGGAGGTTCTTGATGCCAGCCCAGTCGGGTTAGGTGCTATCTTTGCACAGAACAGCGGACACCCAAATGCTCGAAGGCACATTGTGGCATGTGCCAGTAGAAGTTTGTTCCAGACAGAAAGTTCTTACTCACAACCTGAGAAAGACAGTTTAGCC
Organism: Triturus cristatus; assembly: GCF_964204655.1. NCBI lineage: Eukaryota > Metazoa > Chordata > Amphibia > Caudata > Salamandridae > Triturus > Triturus cristatus. The sequence continues at coordinate 1,835,856,194 of NC_140589.1, read as the reverse complement.
GTGGTATGGGCTTGGGAACATTTCCATGTATTCTTGTATGGAAAACCTTTTACGCTGGTAACTGATCATCAAGCTTTACAGACTATCTTTGGCAATCCAAAAGTGAAGATGCCTCCACACTTTGAATGGTGGAGACTATGATTATAAGAGTACAATTATATAATTGTGCATTGTCCAGGGAAGGATCAAACCCTGCTGACTGCTTTTCCAGAGAGCCTAAACAAGGTCAGGGCACTCCATTCAAGACAGCTGAAGCCTACATTAATTTCATTGTGAAATCAAATACACCAGCTGTTATAACGTTAGCCCAGATCATCACTTGCATGAGCCATGAAGGTGAAAGATTTAATTACACATCAGTCATGGAACCGACACACTTGACCTCTCACCGGTAATGGTGAATAAATATAGGCTTGGGTGTAGTTCGCGGAGTTTTGCTACGCGGAACTCTGCGAAGTTACAAAAAAACTCTGCGAAGTTCCATGAGTGGCAGAGTGCAGTGTGAACTGCAGTTTGTGCTGGTATTCATGCCATTCGGGTAGAAAATCTACCCGAGTGGTAGCTCGCGATCGCGAACTTACCGTTCACGATCGCGAGCGGGGAAAAAACTATGCTGCACATTGCGAAGCAGAGTTTTCTGCACTCCGCGAGCTACGCGGAGTGCGGAGGGCAGAAAACTCCGCGAAGTTCACCGCCCAGGCCTAGTGAATATCAAAAATGCAAAAAAGATTAAGATGACCTGTCCATAACTCAGGAAGGAGTTATACTGCAAGGGTCGAGAATCCTGATTCAGTAGAGTCTGCGACAAAAAATAAATGAAGTAGCTCATGAAGGACATTGTGGTATTGTTGCCACAAAAAGAGCTCTTCGAGACCAAGTTTGGTTTCCATATTTAGAAGAGAGGGTTGAAAAGGAATTTAAGACCTGTGATCTATGCAATAACCATGGGCAATGAACTCCCCTCGCGGAGATTTGGTAGCTACGCATTGCATTGAAAACCCAGAATTCATGCAAAAACTCCGACTCCGCCACATAGCAGAGTTAGCTACTGCAACCGCAAATATTTGATAAAACAAATTTACCTTTACATGCTAAAAAGAATATAACCAATTCACAAAAGTGAACTTTGAAAAATATCAGGTAATAAGAGAGTTGATGATTTTGGGCTCCCCCAACCTAAGAGACCTAAGAGGAGGACCAATCAGATGCCTTGAACACAAAGAGCATATCATGCTGAACGATTCAGTGGTGGTCCCATCCTCCTAGGACCACCCCAAGGAAAGTTATGGGCAAAAATACAATGCCAACCAAAGGCCCAGCAAAGCATTATGGGGCGAGATTCTAGAGTGCAGTGAATATTATAGTATTAGCTTTCAGCTGAGTGGGAGAGCCCGCCCCTTGAGGAATGTTTTGATATTGGATACTATAATACTACAATAGTCAATGCACTGCGACCGTGTGCGCATGCAAAATACAATAGGGCCATGGACAAACCCTATTTAGTTAGTCGCAATTATTTTGCAACTCGCTAAATAGGATTTGCAACTCGCTATAAGGAATGGCGTCACTTCCTAATAGTGACTCGCAACCCTATGTAAGATTGATTTGCAACTGCAATTGCGGTTGCAAAACGCTTGCAATTTACCACCCTCTTCAAGAGGGTGGTAACCCATTCGCAAACGGTAAGGGGTCCCCCGGGGTCCCCTTACCCTTTGTGAATGCAGGGGGAAATGTTTTTTAGGGGCAGGCCGTGGTCCCAGGGACCACTACCTGCCCTTAAAAAATGAAACAAAAACTTTTCATTTTTCTTTTTTTAAATGCATCTCCTTTTCCTTTAAGGGAAACGGGCTGCATTTTTAAAAAAAACTGCTTTATTTAAAAGCAGTCCCAGACATGGAGGTCTGCTGAGCCCAGCAGGCCACCATCCCTAGGAGTGCCAGCCATTCCCTATTTGGTCGTAAATTGCGAGTGCCTCATGAATATTGATAAGGCATGCAATTTGCGACCCCATTGGGAATCGCAAACAGTGTCTCTGACACTGTTGTACATAGCATTTTGCCACTCGCAATTAAACGCAATTTGCGAGTCGCAAAATGCTATGGTCGTCCATCTGGCCCTTAGTGATGTGCTGACAGTGCTGACAGTCAGATAGGAATGATGTAATCTATTGGATGACTTGGCAGCCCAGCCCACTTCATCTGGGTGTTTTTCAGGGTAGAATGACTTATGGTATGGAAGGCTGCTGCTGTGCCTAAAAGTACCAGTGGCCCAACACCCCCATTGCCACCAGGTCTTGAAGATTATACAAACATATAGTGTGTTCTGTCCAGTATTCAACTTGGAAGGAAGATTATTGTCTTCAGCCTAGAGTTGCTTAAAACCGTTTTTCCAAACGTTTACTGAGGAACTGTACAAGGGAAATTGGCTGGAAGTTGTTGAGAAGTTGTTTAAGGCTAGGTTGTCTTTAAAACTAATTTCACAGGGGCATTTTCCACTCAATGGAGCAAACACCTTGTCCCAAGGAACGGTTAAACACGTTTAACAGTTGAGTTTTGAGAAAAGGGAACAGAAGTTTCATGAATTTAGCTGGGCATGAGACAGTCGGACAACACAACAGCGGCATCAAGATCAGCCCCATTCATTGATGTAAAAGAACAAAAATGTTGTAAAAGAGCATAAAGTTTGGATCTTGTGAGTTGTAATAGGAAGAGGATCAGGTGCAGGTTTTTTCTGCCTAGATGTTGTCACATATTAGTTTAATCTTGTTGAAGAATTGAGTACGAATATTATGTAATAATTCTTTAAACAGGTTTAAAGCGTGAGAGATGCAATCAGAAAAGTCGTTTTTCTTGGCTTAGCTATTTTACATTTATAGGTGCCAGCTGGGCTAAAATATTCTATTCTTTTATTTATATCATAATATCTACATCATTGTATTAATACCCTGCACATGTCCAATTTGAGAGATTTTAATTCATCAGGGAAGCAATGATTTTTTTTCTATGTAATTATATCCCAAACATTTGTTGAGGTTTTTGCTCTGCCGAGAAAAACAGAAAGTTATTAGAGAAGTGGTTGAAATATTCCGGACCTTGGTCAATACTTGAGAAGAATTCTGTTCGATATGTTTTTTTATTCACTGTGTTGCTACTGTCAAGCGCCAATCTTATCCAAAGCAGTCTTGATTCCCGCTCGGATAGGAACAGTCCAGCCATTTCATATAATGTACCCTCTCAACAGAAATACAAGCAGACCAAGACTGGCCTCAGTATTGTTAGGCATTCTCAGTGAGGTGCAGATTGCATCCTATGGCCCACCAGGGCTTAATTTGAGCCAGTGGTTTCCGGAGCTCGGCTCTAGCACTTAATTGTCAATACAGGGACATATGACATTCTGCCACAAGGTGGCACTGTTGTCTCATACAGAGAAGAGTACAATAATAGGTATTTATTCATTTAATATACATTAAAAATTACTAATACTTGCCGCCCAGGCCACTCATAGCTTCGGGTGACCTGGAATAGTCTGACATGTCACTTTTGTAAGAGTGTGATGGCTAGTAGTTGTGTTGGTACTGTCATTGGCTGCGCTGGCAGGGGGATGGGGCAGGGGAAGGTGCAAGCTGCACTGGCCTCCTGATGAGGGACTTACATCTTAACAAATTAAGCACTGCCCAGTGAGCTGCACAGCCCACATCTGATCATCTTCATTGCACTAAGAGGTGCTCACAGAGAAGAAGAAAAGGGTGAAAGGTGGGATGTTTGAATTAATTTCAGCCCCTGGTAATTACTGTAGTAAGCATTCCAGGCTGCTGTTGTTTTGCCTAGTAGTCCTATAGAAAACATAGAAAAGTACCAGTTTTTATTAGTTTATCCAGTAAGTTCTGGTTTAACATGAAAATATTGGTCTAATGCACCCTAGAGGCCTCCTTCCCTGGAATTTACTGCCACAGTCCAGCTTGACAAGGTGAAGCACTGAAATTATGCTGCAGGCTTGCAGCATAATTTAATTGCATTTGGACATTTGCTTTACTGGTGTGTTTTTGAAAATGGAAAAATCATTGTATTTAGGGGAAAGGAGATTTAACCCAAACTTGTTATTTGAATCTGCATCATGCAAAATTATTAAAAAGGAAACGCACTCTCGAACTACCAAGTGTGCACTAATAATTAGTATCAGAAACTTTAGAAGGGTTTTGATAAGGATCTTATAGCTATGGCTCATGGCACATGCCATTAAACCCTTTTAGTCTATGTATTATTGTATTCTGGTAGTTTTTGGTACTGTACAGTGACATCACCAATGCTTCTAGAAGAAATCAAGCTGGTTTCAACTGCTTTTTTGCTTTCATATCTTTCTTGCTCAAACATATTCTGTCAGGGGTGTAGGAGACACTAAAATTCTGGGGGGGGGGGACAGGGACAACCTTGTGGACTTTCCAGAAACCCTATACAAATCACCCATTATGTGAGACCGTAAACCTGTTAAACAAATACAATTGCACAGTTTTGAAGTGAAGTATTGAGAAAAGCAGGCATGTAGTCACAGTTTGCAAGTATGTTTTTTTGTTATTTACATTCATAGTAATTAGACCAAATGTGAAAAAAATGCACATGAATCTTGCGTCTTCATGCACCAAGCAAACAAAGGTCGCTGACTTTGGTTGGGGGTTTGCAACTGCATTATGGTTTGAAAAGTACCTGCTTCTGCATTCCTGCTGTCCAGCAATTTTCAGGCAAGAATAAAAATGTCAAGATAACTCCAGTAGTTAATGTTCTTCATTGAGAGAGATCGGAGGTTTGTGTAGTGGAAGTTTTGACTCATGCCACAGTGGGTTAATATGCCTGCTGCAAAGAACGTATACCATGCAGGTCACAAAGTACATATAATGTACATCGGTCAGTGGGTTACTGCTTTTGTCTGAGAGATTCTTTTGTTACTTGCAGTTTATAAGATAAAATCCTAACCTAGAACAATGTCATCTGGTGCCTTTACTAGGCTTCATTAGTGAAGTAAGAAGGCACAGGGAAAGTGCCCTAATTTCAAGCCCCAGCACCCACCTGAGCCAACTGTCATCTGCAACTGCTGGGATTAACCCCACAGTCAGGCTACGATAATAGTTCAGTTCATGAGGCCTTGACATTCAAAACACAATAAACAGGAAGTGGGGAAAAAAGTAGGAAAACTGTGGGCGGAGAATCAGAGGGCGAGATTAACCTGAGATTTGGGTCAATGGGCGGAGTCAGAGGTGTGGCCAGAAAGAGAAAACTTTCCTATTTTAGTATTTGTTTGGCACTTCACTGACCAGTTACAGCGTATTTTGTTATTGAATTCAACCAATACATATGTTTATTTAAGGATTATTATGAGTAATTGACATTAAAATACATTAAACAAAGTGGCATATGCTTATGATCACAGAATATGACAAATACGATTAAAAGTGGAATCGCAAGCCATCTGTCTCCGAGCCATGCCGTTTCTGTCATCTGCACTTCTTCTCCCTTTTTCCACAAGAGCAGCTCCAACATAAATGGCAAATTATCCTAGTTTACAAATGTTTTCCACTTAATGATGGCTCTACCATATTTGCCGCATAATACATAATCTGATGCATAATATAACGATCTCAACAAAATAATTGTTTGTAACTCAAACGGATCATAAATTACTAACAAAATTGTGCCTTGTGTTGCTGCAAAGTGGAGGGCGCTTTCTCACTGCTGCATTTGTATATGACACAGGTACTAATGAGGCAAAATCTTTGCAGAGGCTGTTAGTACATATAAGAATGTCAAAATAATAAAGTATCATAAAATGTACCACATTACGCTGCAGTCTTTTTTTTTGCTGCATATTTTAGTCAACACTGTGACATAATTTTGTCCTCCATTGCTGCATAATTCCAGTGGCTCCAGAGCAGGCAGCAGATGTTTAACGTGATTATGCATGAAGCAGAGAAACCATGAAGTTTGCAAACTTAGTTTGGTGTGCGTGTGCAAATCCTGGATTGCCGATCCCCAGTGAATTGCTCTACTACTGCTGAAAAAGGCCAATGGAGATACCAATGGGTGAGGTGGACTGGCCTCAACTGTCTTGTGACGCAGTGACAGAGTCACTATCACTCAAGGGTGTGCGGCTTCAAATGCCTGCCCGCAAGACTGGACATTGAGGTGGACAGGCCTTCAAGGTTAACCAACATTTGCCACCGCAAGGGTCCACCTACTGGTGCTAAGACACCAGGGTTTCTAAGGTCTGTTGAGGCCTTCGACGGTGTAGCATGGGACTGTGCTCCGTCAGGAGAGTGTTCTGGTGAACTGGTCATGAAGGCTGAACCTGGTTCTCCAGTTTCAAATTTGGCAGCTCTGGCCAGAGTGCCACATCCTCTCCCCCACTGAACATCATACTGCCCAACTGAGGGAAATTTGCTCTGCCTTCAGCTACAACCCAATTGTGCCGCGACTCGATTCAAATTATGCACAAGACAAGAGTAATATCCTGCCTGAAGAAAAAAAGTTATAACATCTTGGAAAAAGCAAACACTCAAAGGGAATGCAAGATAAAGTAAAGCATGTGAAATCTAAGCAGGAACAACATGGTTACCTTAAGGCTTTTACACTCATTATTCAGAAGTCAGTGAGTGCTTTTGCCTCAAAGTTCAGGACATGACTACAGGGCCCGGAAGGGATCTGTTCCAATGTCTATTGCATATATCCTTACAAAACATAAGGAGTTTGGTTTAAAAAGACCACATCCCTGAACACAGAGCCACTGTACACATTTTATAAGCTAAAATAATTAAAACAGTTGAAAAGGATCACATTAACGTTTTCCACTCACCCATCAACCAGGTATTGCAGTCCCTCTAGGAATGGTGCACTTCCCCACCCTGGGAAAACAGTGTTATTCAAAGAAAGAAGATAACAAGCATTTGCAATGCAATAGGTCTCGCATTTACGCGAGTTTAAGCTATCGGCATTGTACATGACAATGCCTTTTTATTTGTTTTATAAACCAAAATATAAATAAAAGGCATTGTCGTGTACAATGCCAATAGCTCAAACTCGCGTAAATGCGAGACTTATGGCATTGCAAATGCTTGTTTTAATATGCAATGATGTTGACAGTTATAACAATAATGATGAGTTTTTATACATGGGTATCCCCGAAATTCAAGTACTTTAAATACATATGTGGTTTAATTAAACTTCACATATTTCACTAATGTGATTTATCAATAGGTTTGCGACTTTGAACACCAACTTTAATTGGCATTTCACTTCACGGAACTCAGAGATTTTACACGTGCACACGGCCCTTTCCAACCAGCGTTTGGCGGCAACCTGATGGAAACCCCAGCTATAGTCCCAAATATCTTCTTGATTACTGAGGATACCGAGTGGTAGGGCTACGTGTCGCCTTTATGAGGTTAGTACACATAGTACATTACTGTACAACATGGCAGTGTCTGATGGGCAAACCGAATTCCAATTCTGGTCTCCTCACTTTACTGCATTGTGATCTTGGGCAAATTGCTTTTTTGAAAGTTTTATTTAGCGCAAATTTGCCCCGAAGGTACTGGAGCGCACAAGTTTCATTACACAAGGACGCACATTCATATTTTGTGGGTAAGGGATAATGAAATGATTTGCCCAGAATCACAGGATGTACGCGAATGGAGAGACCTGGTTTCCCCTTTCACTCAGTCAGCAGCTCTGGGCCGCCAATGCGATAAGAGCACCATTTGCCAATCCATGCAGAACCCGAACCGCACTACGAACTCGTCTGTAGACGGTTAGAGGTTTACAGGCTCCAGTTTATTTTCCGTTCCCTTCACACTGTAACCACCACGAACAAGCATTTACAATGCAATGGTCTCGGCATTGTTAAAGTTAGAGCTATTGGCATTGCTCATGATATTATTTTTGTTTTTAAAACATCTCTGTCTCTCTCACAAAAATAAGTCTTATTTTTGTGAGAGAGAGAGAGATGTTTTAAAAACAAAAATAATGTCATGAGCAATGCCAATAGCTCTAACTTTAACAATGCCGAGACCATTGCATTGTAAATGCTTGTTAAGATCTTTCAGTAGCCTATAAACATTGTCCCATCCACTAAAACATGTTTGTTGTAGCTATATCAGGTTTAGTCGCAATTTATCATTCTACTTTCTTGAATTGGCTCTAAGGATAGCTCCGCCCCATTGTTTGAAGTGTAACTATGTGAATGAGTTCCTTTTAGATTTACTGTATGCAACGTTATGTGTTTATCTTTAAAATTGTGGTGAGTTCCAAGGATTGTTTACTTAAATCATAGTGCACTTTTCACAGGTGCATTGTTATAAATCCTTTTTGTTTCTTATTTGATTCTCCTTGCATCGAAGACCTTTCCCTTGATTTATTTACTTCTTCCTGTGTCTTTCTTTTTTTAAACCGTTATTAGTTGCCGTTTCCGCTTTTCTTGCCCATTATGACTACTCATTTTGCGCCCACTATGATCTGGCACTGTACATGAAGGTCCATTTTTAATTTGCACCTGCTTCCTTTTTGTCACTTTAGTGTTTATTTTGAAATCGTTTCCTCTCTACAGCACGGTTTTCTTTTTAGATTGTCAGAGTGGATTGTGATCTCGTTAGCATGTTTTAGGGGCCTTCCGACTCCCTGTTTTAGAGCAGTTTTACTGGCTCCTAGTATTAAATCAACCCCTCACACATTCAGGAGCTGGTCAGCCCAATGTGCCTGTCACCCACGGATTTCATGCTCACAGCTGGGCTAGGATTTCTCTTCCGTTCTAACTTCCCATCGGTGGATTTTGCAGGCCTCTGCTCGTAAATGCACAAGATGGGCTACACCTGCTGGTTTGTAAGATATAACCATGTTGCCCTTAAGCACGAGAGTAGATTCTCTATAGTCGGCCTCACGTGTATTTACTACTTAAGTGACAGTAATAAAAGGTGTGCACCTTTTATTCTGCGGTCTTTGAAGGAACTGCTCCCGGTCTGTTTATCCCCCTTCAGTTAGCTGTTTGTGAGTCGTAATTGTTTACTTCTATGGATTCATTAGTTTCCCTCTGGGTGAGGGTATTAAGTGATTCAGGTCACCAGGGACTACATTGCATTTTAGTGTTGGGGCAGTTAATTACTCAACACACGTGCAAACAAGGACTTGTAATTGGAAAGCCCAGTTCCTAATCTCTGATTCCTCCCCCCCCCCCACAGTAACAAGAGGCCACATTCCCCGACCCCCCCACGCACCCCTGCTGCAATAAATGGGGTAGTGGGAGGGGGTGGACATCTACATACCTATAAACGAGACCCCCGAGGTTCTTTAGGTCTTGTTACTCCCACAACATAATGCATTTGTCCGAGAAGAGTGCAGGAGGCCAAAATTGACGCAAGCTCTGAACTTTCAGTATCCATCCACGGCCTACACTAAAAGCTAACTCCTTCCTTGAGTGAAACGTCGGCGTTAGATTCAAAGCAGAAACAAGCAGTCAAGAAAGACAGCCATAAAGAGAATAAGAAAGCTTTATTTGGGCTAATGAACATGCGTTGCCTTCGTAGGTAACGCACCACGCAGAGTGGGCGGATTAGTGAATTACTGGAATGCTCGCCTCCTTGCCCCCTCCCCCCTTCTACTGTGTCCTTTCGACTCTGAGGTTCTGCTTTCCAGATGTGCGCACATTCCTCGCAGAGGGCCTGTGAAGCTGCGATCAGATGTTCACATTTTTTTTCACGTACAAGTAAGGCCCCCCCCCCTTCGGCCTCCAGCAGCCACTGGCAGCCACCCGTCCAGGCCGGAAACACCGCATCCCAGTCAGTTTCTGTGCACTCTCTAGAGTTTAAAGGCCCGGTTTAAATGTCCATGGAGGGGACCTCGAGTACTAGTGCATATCATGATGCACGGATTGAAGAGGTCTGGTGCACACATCTCAATGGCAGCTTTACAGACGCCACTGTTTTCTTTCCCATACCGTGCAGTTCGCAGAAAGGTGCATTCATTAACCGCCTCCCCAGGCACCGCTCTGAGAGGTCACTCCTTGGTTACGCTAATAGCATTAATCTCCATCCAGACTCGGCATCTCTCGCCCTGCTGTGAACTCGTGAAAACAGTCTGCTTGCAAGAAATGTCGATGAAAACCTCAGCCGGGATCCATCCGCGTGATCCCTTGGCAAATGAAGGCTGAAGCACTGAGCACCGAAGTCCGCTTCTGAGCGCTTGTGAATGCACTTCTCGGCGCTTGTGAATGCACGTGTGCGCACTTGTGAACACAGAGGCATGCGTTTGTGAAAGCATATTGTTCAAATAGGAGATATTCCCATGAGGAGTCAGTCAGCTATATCCTGTAGATTCACAGGTCGTAGGTTTATTGTAGAAGTGAATCTGCAAGCAGGGCCACTGGCAGGAGCCGAGAGCAGGGGAAGAGGACAAGCACACCACCGCCTTTCTCCGAGGCAGAGCAGAAATGCCTCGGAGAAACGCAGCGTCCTTTTCGGATTCGGGGGCGTGTTTTGCTGTTGTCTCCTCCTTGAGACTTCTCGCAAAAAACACGCCCCCCGATCCGAAAAGGACGGGGCCTAATCAGAGTGACTGACCTCTTCTCCAGTGGCTGGCCAGCATTCACGAGGCCAGCCAATGGAGAACAGGGGAGAAGAGGGGCTGGTTCAAGCCCCTCTTCTCCAAGTCATTAAATCTCCGACTTCCGGTTCTGCCTTTCAGCAGACCGGTAGTCCTCGACCTAAAAACGAAACCGCAACCAACAGGGCTTTGGGTGGGGCGGGTCCCTCCGTGGCAGTAGTTAAAGAATACGCGAAATCTCGGCTCTGTCGGGTCCTATATTCAGTGCTTTAAATGGGAAAAAATAAGTGTAGGTACTCATTAAATCGAGCTAGGGGCGTGGCTAGTGGGCGGGGTTAGATGCGGGGCGTGACATGATACTAGGACATTTCTAAAGAGTATTCATTTTGCCCGTGCATTTCCTTTGATAGTAGCTTCAAACTTCCCATATATGCAGATTAACAGCTGCATATGATGATAAAGAGTGGTGTGAATACCTGCTGGGAGCAGGCCCTAAATCATAATAGAATGAGCTTTTAAATCAATACATTCAAGCCATCAACTGCACTATTCAGGCTAATTAGGAGTGTGCCTCAGAATAAAAGAGATTCTGGAATACCAGCATTAATAATGAGTACTACACCAGTTGCAGGACATACCAAAACATGTGAGAAAAGTATCAATATAAACAAAAAAAGTGTTAACTCATTACACAAAATAAAGACCAAACACGATATGTTAAGGTTTCCTTGTCTTGCAATATTTCCAGCTTCTCACTGTCATACTGTTCCTACTTGTTTGCTATTGGCACAATACTTCAAATACACACAGAAACAAGCAGACAATGCACACACAAAAGCATTCCACGCATTTCTTAAAAACTACCTCCTGAGATTGTCCACATTCTTTTCCTCTCTGAGCTCGCTTTTTCTCTCACACTGAAACATACACAGAAGCAGGCGCGCACACCAGGTGCGCAACCTCCATTGGGATCAAAGGGCTTCAAGCCCCCTCCCGACCCCCCCCCCCACACCCATCCATCGTGTGTGTCAGCCCGGGCCGAGACAGCTTCCCTGGCACACACAGAGCCGCACCCGAGTACTTCACAGGTCTTTAAAAGACCAATTGCGTGTGCATAAGGCTTGGTTGTTTTTTTCACCCCTTTTAAGAGCCCCTGCAGCTCCACTCTGCCTATTGGTGGAAGAATTACCCCCCAGAAATTTGCCTCTAGTTGCGCCTCTGGTGCACACGCACACTCTACACTTGGGATCGTTACGGCACAACAAGCACAGTGTGAATGTGATTGACAGAGAAGGGCCTTAATGGGCCCTTCTCTATCAAACACAGCAGGGCGTGAAAATTCCAAAACAGGGACATCCTTTGCATAAAGCAGGAGTCGCTGCTGAATGGTTCAGCCGTTACTCACCTACGAGCTGGAGATGCGCTTTGGCTGTCAGAGGGCCGTACAGATCTGCTCTACTCTGACTGCCTTGAGCTTCGCAGCACTAAAACCAATTAATTTACCTCCAATGAGTACCGGTACTCTCCTTAGCAGTGAAGAAGTGCCGGTACTCTGATCGGTAAAAATAAGAAGTGTCGGTACTCAGTACTGGTGAGTACCGGCCCATTTAAAGCACTGCCTATATTCTTCCATAGCTTTACAGGGGAAAAGATCGTTAAAAGGCTGTACAAATCGTTAACGCATGTCTTCGAGGTAGCTTCTGTTTACACTTTCCCAAGAGCATTAGCTTTTCCTGAACGTTGGGTTTTCTGTTTTCTTTTCGCCCTTTTCACCCAGCATATTATGCAATAGCACGTACAGGGATCTGGGTCACCTGTAGATAGGTATCAGTGTGAGTCAGGTGGGGGGGGGGGTTATAACGGTGTGTGTAATTTGTACATTTTACAGATATTCTAGAGCATTGAATTCAAGTCGATCTTTTAGTCCCAGCCACCAACGGATATACTTTTCTAGAAACCGTTACATATTTTGTGAGCAGTTACACGATTGCTGCGAATTTCACCCAAAACGTTACAGCTTTCTGTGAACTGTTACGCAACTGTGAATTCCATCCAAAAACAGTGGACGGTTTTTCTGCTCTAACTGTGCGCTCAGCTGAAGTGGCGTGAAGTTTTGGTCATGCTTGGGAGCTCTAGAGTTGAGGCTGAAGACCGGCGAGTTTCTCACAGTGCATGTTAGTGGGTCATAAGCTCCAGCAGAGCTTGTCATTGGGACATACAGGAGTAAGCAAACGCTGCCGAATGCACTGCATGGATGGAGAAGTGTGTGAATGCATACGGCTGGCATATGGTGAGCACTTTCGCGGCCGCTTTGATGTTCTCAGTGGCTGCGCGGCTCACTGAGAACATCAAAGCGGCCGCGAAAGTGATCAGCAGGCTGCCAAATGGTGCGCGCGCCCGGCGGACATGCACTGTAGTTGGCGGCCTGAAAAGCACTCGTTTGCACTTCCAAATCCCGCTTTCAACATTTCCAGTCAAAGTGTTTCTTTCTTTTTTGGATCCATTTCAGTGTCTTTTTTTCCTTCTCTGCCCGTCTCAGAGCGGCTGAGCCGTATCTATAGGCATTGGCTATTTCTGTGGAGGGTGCAGCATAACAAAGGGTAGAGGGCGGATGGCCTCTGTGACGGGAGGAAGGTCACAGAGCAAATGCAGGGCTATTATAGGAAGCGCTTTCGCGCACTAATGGCTCTGCTAATCTCGGAAGGGAGAGGGGAAATGATTTTGTTTCCTCGTCCCCCCACCCTTGTCCCCCGTGTCGCCCTACTACAAAATCTGGGAGGGATAAATCCCCCATGTCCCCCACACTTCCTACGCCCATGTATTCTATGTAACGCACCTTATCTTGCACTGGGTATCTGGGATATCTTATTGGAATTTCAACTAGGCCTGGGCTAAAATTCCGTTCCGCTCGCGGAAATTGCGATAATTTGACATTTTCGCATTCCGCGGAGAGCGCGAAAATGTCAAAATTTCCACAATCCGCATTTTACCGGAAATTTTTGCAGGCTCGCGCTGTAAAATAATACATTCTCGCGTGCGCGCGATTGTCTTACCTGAATCCCCGAGTTCGCCCACAACTTTTCCCGATCCGGTCGTGTTCTCCACGAGATGTTGGATTGTTGGTAGCCATTTGCGCTGTCTCGCGACAGTTCGCGCCCGCAGTAACGTCATTCGTCGCGCGATCACGTCTTTCTTCTCGCGATCATACACAGCGAGACAAGAGAAAACAAGATGGCCGCACCCGCGAGCAACCGCATGGGTAAGTTGGCGAGCCGCGACCACGCAGAAAATACCGTGAACGGGCGGGAAAAAAACTTCTGCATCTTCGCGATATTTCCGCGTGTTTGCGGAGATTTTTAACATTTTCGCGATAATTTGCGAAAGTGAATTTCGCAAATTCCGCCCACCCCTAATTTCAACCCGCACTGCCCCCAATGGCATCCTACATGCTTCAGCACACCGCAGTACGACCTGCAGAAACATGACCTATGACCCCACACTGATGGAACTCCACAGATTCCCCTTTGCAGCCCACACCACACTCAAAACTGGCTGCATCATCTTGAAAGCCATCATGACTGGCCATCGCAATACATTAACAGCCCACCATTCACCTACAATATCCCAGTTTCCTTCCGCTCAGCCACAATCCAGCTCTAACTTAGGAAACATCTGTATACTCACGTCTTTACAGAACAGATAGATAGATAGATAGATAGATAGATAGATAGATAGATAGATAGATAGATAGATAGATAGATAGATAGATAGATAGATAGATAGATAGATAGATAGATAGATAGATAGATAGATAGATAGATTGATTGAAGGATTCTGGAACCAGTTTGTTATTATTTGTTTAAAGATATACTTTAAAGAGACCAAAGCCAAACCTTTCCACTCAGTGTGACTGACATAGTGTATTTACACTTAACGGTGTGCACCCTTAACCCCTTCCCTGCTCATGACGGAACCACTCCGTCATGAGCCACGGGTGCCGTGTGCTCATGACGGAGTGGTTCCGTCATGCCGCGGCCGTTGGCGGCCGCTCCTCCCACGCGGCGCTAATTCCCCGCCTGTGCGGGCGATTAGCGCAGTGGGTGGAGTCATGACGGAACCACTCCGTCATGAGCACAGCTCAACCGTGACTCATGACGGAGTGGCTCCGTCATGAGCACAGCGCCACCGCGCTGCCCCCAAACCCCCCCCAGCGCTGCGGCGGAATTCCTGCCGCAGCCAAGGGGTTAATATCGGAGTCAAAATATCAATGTTATCAACATCAATGGTACTAAATATTGAAGACAGATCATTGACAGTAACATATATCTGCTGCCGTGTGTCGGCGTTCCATGGCAGTTGCAATGGGCGTTCCCATCCAACTCCCATGTTTTTAGACACTTTCCCAGATTGACAAGACCTTGTAAACCTGGGAATTCGCCAAACAAATACACCTCCCAGGGGAAGCGTGACGAAGAGAAATATGTTTATTTCTCCTTGTTTTTTCCTTTTTCTGTTTGCTGCTTTCTGCAGCAAACATAGAAAGAGGAAAACAGCTCTTAGGATTGTTTGTTTCTGTACAGTAAGGTGTCCCTTCCTGCATGAAAACAATCCTGCCTACTACACAGGCAGCCTTGCAACAGGGTGCAAGGGTGCCTGTGTTGGTGCTAGGCTGCCGAAATGGCGCCAGCGCAGGGAGAAAGGATAGAAATGCGCCATATTAGATAAATACTGCGCATTCCTGCCCTTTCCGTGTGATGCAGGGCAGAGCAGCAAAGTGACTTGCTGTGCTGCCATGTGTCCTTCAAGATATAAATATGGCCCTTAGTTTTTAGGGTGAAGGAATGGGTTTTGAATAGTGGTGGTAAGAAGTTTTTAGGGCTCATGGATGGGTTGAGGATAGTGGTAACAAGGAGTTTTTACAACTCAGGGATAAGTATTGTTTTGGGTTCAGGAGCGTCTGTAAAGGACTAATTCTTGAAATAGAATAAATGGTGATTTTAGTGATTATTTACTTACAGACAATGATGTTTCCTCACTCAATGTATTTTTAAAAGATGTTTTATAATTATTGTATATTTCTACATTTTATATAAATTGTGGTTATATTTTTTATATACAGATATTTTTACTTTTTTATTTTCTACGTTTTCGATGTTTCTTTACATTTAATTTTATGATTTTATATATATATAGATATATATAAAATCAATATACAGATATTTGTACTTTTTTATTTTCTACGTTTTCGATGTTTTCTTTACATTTAATTTTATGATTTTATATATATATATGTGAGCCTGAAACGCGTTTGACAATTGGAAGGGCTGCTGATAAAATGACACCATGGAGCTTTGTGCAGTCAGCCAATAAAAGGATTATGAAGCACATTGTGTGGGCGCCTCATGCTTTAGAGCGATTTCTGGTGGATTTATGGCAGCCTGCTCTGTGGCCGCGAGGAAGCCCTGCTACTTATTGGCGGAATCTACAGCGCTGTGAAGGTATGCGCTGCAAGTGCGATGTGTCCTGTTGGCATGGACATAAGAAAGCATGACTTCCTTGGTGTTACCACTATGGTTTTAAACAGCGTGAATGATGTGAGGACGGCAGGAACTATAAATATAATTAACGGTAGAACTTCATCTACCATGATGCAGTGGTGCACACTCCCACTGGGCGGAACATTTATAATCATGCAGGTGCATGGTGAAACTGATGCTGGACTCCATTTGCCTCAGTCAGTGAACAAGGGCTGTGTGAGCCTGAAACGCGTTTGACAATTGGAAAGGCTGCTGATAAAATGACACCATGGAGCTTTGTGCAGTCAGCCAATAAAAGGATTATGAAGCACATCGTGTGGGCGCCTCATACTTTAGAGCGATTTCTGGTGGATATATATATATATATTCACTGAAAAAACCATAGGTTTCAGGGGTGTTATAGTTAGCTGGACTTTTCACTTGTACAAAACCATTGAAATTCCCCTGTTATAGTTAGTTCAGCTAACTATAACTCGCGCGCCCGCAATGCACTGCTGATGACGTCACATATTACATCACTCATGACATGGTCAGTGACATCACTCATGACATCACTGATGACATCTCAAATGACATCACTGATGACATCACTGATGACATCATCCAGTGAATGTGTGTTATTCTGAAAATTAAATATGTTTTATATATGTATATCTCAAGGTCGATGGAAGAATAAATGGGTATATAAGTGTCTAAATGGATGATTTGTTTTTGAAAAATTGATTGTGTAACTGACTGATTAAGTGTATCATAGTGAATACATGGCTTAGTGAGTAATGTTTAAATATGTAAATATCTGTATCAGTCTCTCACTTTGTGTATAAGTGGCTGCATGGGTTGGTGAGTAGCTACATGGGTGTCTATATAGGTTATTAGTTGGTTTTTTGAGTATCAGTCTGAGGGTCTGCATGGTTCGGTGGGGGGTATTACGTAGTGCATAGGTGCATGAATGAGTGACTCACTGTTTGTATGTGTTGAACACAGTATGTGTGCCGGACTGTATGGGTGGATGAGTGTGTGTATGGGTGTGTTAGTGAGTGAATGACTGTCTCAATAGTGTCTTTATGAGTAACTACATATGTTTTAAACTAGTATATGTGACTATTGGTGTATATATGTGAGTATATGTGAGAGTGAGAGATTGAAAGAGTTCCTGTATGAATAAGTATGTGTTTCTATAAGTGATTGTTTAAAAGACTAAGTATGTGTAAGTTTCCGTAGAAGTAAGTGTGGTGGTGTGTGTATAACTGTATATGCAAGTAAATGTATGTTTGATTCTTTATTAGCATGAGTGACTATGTGTGTGAGTAACTCTATGGATGAGTGGCATTGTGTAACAGGATGTATAGGTGTATGAGTACATATGATGAGTGAGTACATGTATGAGTGACTGTATTGGACTGTTGGTGAATGAGTGGATGTGTATGTGGATCTTAGAATTACTGAAGAGGTTGTTGTAACTGGTATTGGTATGTCCATTGTTTTGAACATTTTAGTCTCTATTTTTGAATGTGTGTATCAAAGGTTATATTAGGGTTAGAGGAGGTCTGCCACTCTATCACAAGGATGATGTCATCAGTGATGTCATCAGTGATGTCATTTGAGATGTCATCAGTGATGTCATGAGTGATGTCACTGACCATGTCATGAGTGATGTAATATGTGACGTCATCAGCAGTGCATTGCGGGCGCGCGAGTTATAGTTAGCTGAACTAACTATAACGGGGGAATTTCAATGGTTTTGTACAAGTGAAAAGTCCAGCTAACTATAACACCCCTGAAACCTATGGTTTTTTCAGTGAATTTCTGAGGTTTTTTAAATGCTAATTCCTAACTATAACGTGCCTGAAACCTATGGTTTTTTCTGTTAATTTCAAAGGTTTTTTAAATGCTAATTTCTAACTATGCCTACAGAGATAGGACATGTGAAGAAAGAAGAAAAAATGCACAGAAAGAAACAAAAGAAGTGCAGAAAGAAGCAACAGAAGTCCTCAAAGACGAAGAAAAGTGCAGAAAGAAGGATAACGTGCAGAAAGAACAAAAAGAAGAGCAGAAAGAAGCCTTGTTGCAAAATCATCCTGTACCCTCAACTTTTTCAGACGGATACTGGTGGTAACTGAGTCTGACTAACCAGTCCTAGAGCCAGTGCTATGTTAAAAGACACTTAGAATACAGTGAAAACACCTACATACACTAGGGAACATTATGCGTTGGGGTCCCCCTGTGATTAGCCTTACCTCCTCTATAAGCCCCTAGTATATAATAGGGCATGGGGATTAAAACTACCTCTTAAAACAGGCCACAGGGCGTTTTTGCACACGTTAACTCAGGCCCCGTCCCCTCCTTTCACCATTGTGTAAACACGCCCTGTGTCCGTTTTTAGTTGGGAGATTAAGTTCATTTGAGTCCTGAGGGTCCCTAGGGTCCAACTAGCCCACTAGGTACCTCCAGTAAGTGCCACAGAGCTGCGTTGCAGAGAGGTGTAAAAAGTGGCACGGCCTGGACCACCTCTCTGCAATGCAGCTCAGTGGCGCTTACTGGAAGCACTTGGTGGGCTAGTTAGCCCCCAGGGGCCCTCAGTATTGAAGGGAAATTATATCCCCAATTTAAAACGTGCCATGGTGCGTGTTTGCACACGTCACCTCAGGCCCCGTCCCCTCCCTTCACCACTGTGTAAACGCGCCCTGTGGCTGTTCTAAGTTGAGAGATTAAGTCCCCTTGAATCCTAAGGGTCCCTAGGGTCACACTAGACCACTAGGTACCTCCAGTAAGCGCCACAGAGCTGCGTTGCAGAGAGGTGTAAAAAGGGGCTTGGCCTCAGAACACCTGTCTGCAGCGCAGCTCCCTGGCGCATACTGGAGATGCCTGTTGGGGGCGCGTTTGCAGAGTGCTGCATGGAGGGGGCATGGCCTCCGGGACGATGCCAGTCTTTTATTTATTTAATTTTTTTAAGAAGGGGGGCTGTGTGGTTCCCCTTCTTATTCTAATTTATTGGCCCTGATGACCCCATCCCCCAGGGCCTGTCTCCTAATTATATTTTTTTGACCCCAATCCCCAGGGCCGGCCACTGTTTTTTATTATTTTTAAAAAATATATATTTATAGACACACCTAGGACATGCTGGACAAACCGTACGTACCTATCACCATGACGATTTGCGTGATATTCATTAAAAGGCGACTATGCATGCAATTAATCCACGTGGAATGTATTTACACCACTAGTGAAGCTCTGACATGTCTGATGCTCTACCGTGCCTAATCCCGGTAGACACCCTTGTCGTTTATTTATACAAACATGGGTAGCTATTGACGGGCACATTTAATACACATGCACACCAAGCCATTCAAAGGGGATTCGACAAAAATTCGACCAAAACTATGCAAGAAACCCCCCTTACAGTTAATAAAACACACATCCACTGCCGGATGTGTAATACTTTTTATTTTACTCTCTGGAAAGGGGACGAACATCACTTGCGAGTCACAGCGCGCTCCTGACAGAGCCCAATGCTGTGTTACACCCACCATTGCCTGCCGAGTGCCACACACCTCTGTATTGTATTCCACTAGCTAGTGCATATGCTATGACACTCTCTAGCCCATGTGCACTGTAACACCACCCCGTGAAAATGTCATGCCACACTTGTCTTCGCACGGGTTATATTGCCCCATCTAACGTGCCTTCCTCGATGCCTATGTTATAACGCACAGTGCTATGCCATACATATTACAATTTGGGATCCATATCTTTGTCACAGTGCATATGCAACGTTACACTCCCCAGCACATATTTTATATTACAACTTTAGAGACTAGTTAGGTTACACAACACTGCCCTGTGCATATTACACTCCAAGGCGCATATCGCATAGCACGCGCTAGTGCCTGTGCTATCTCGCGCTCTCCAATGAATCTGTCATTGCGCACAATGTATTGCATATTATATTTCACGCCTGGTTCATCTTATATCACACTTTTTGGTGCATAGTTTATACCATACACTATATCTAGTTTTCATTTTCAATCGTGCTCTCAGGACTATGTTCTATATAACACTGTGTTCACCTACCCTTTTCACGGGCATTACATTTTGCGATAGGGGGTGGAGGGTCAGGGGGTGTTTTTGCCAAGTGAGCCCGGAGTCACAGTCACTAACGTCTTCTTCTTCCTGAATAAAAGTGAGATTATGCTGCATACTTGTTCATATTTTAAGTAGTTTGCACAGACAAAATGTTTTAAAAACAATAAAGTTTCTAATACCCGCCTTCTCTGAACAGTTAGCTTGCTGCCCCATCCCCCTCCTCCCTATCCTCTGTTGTGTGAATCCATGGACTAGCCTCCTCCCTCCTGCCATGCATGGTCTGATGTGCTGCCACTGCCCTCAATTTAGTATGATGTACCAGTCCACTCCTCCTGCCCTCCATTGCCCAATTCTATGCCCCATCATTGACCTCCTGCTTAAACTCTGTGCTTAGCTTGCTGCCCCTATTCTCCTTCCCCCTGCCCTCCGATGTCTTTGTGCATGCCCCTGCTCCATCCTTTTTGCCCACCATGTCCCATGGACCTGCCACTCCTATCTACTCTGAGTGTTCTGTTGAGCTGCCACTCCCCTCCCACCTGCCTAGCATTGTCAGATGACTGTAACCTGTCCCTGCCACCTCCACCCTGCCTGTCCACATGCCATGCCTCTATCCTCTTCCTCCTGTCCTACATGGTCCATTGTACTGCCACACCCTTCTGCCCTCCCTGGTCTGTTGTGCTGCAACTGCTCCTCCTGCCTGCCCCGTGTGGTCTGTTGTGAGGCCCCTTCCCCTGAACTTTCTTGTCTGTGCACAGGTCCTGACCCTCCCTTCTATCCTCCATCGTCCTTTGTGCATGCCCCTGCACCCTCCTTCTTGCCCATCATAGCCATTGTGCTGCCACTAACCCTCCCACTTGCCATGCATGGTCTTCTGTGCTGCCATGGCCCCTCCCACCTTCCCTGTGTGGTCAGTTAGCTGCCCCTGACCCCCTCCCACCTTCCCTCCATGGTCTGTGTGTATGCCATCACAGTCTCACTGTTGCTCTTCATGTTGTGTCTTGCTTCTAGTGCCCATCCTGCCTGACCTCCATGGCTATCTTGCTGCTCCTGCCCTGCCCCCTTGCCCCCAGCCCTCTGTTTACATGTGCAGACCCCTACTCCCTCCCTCCTGGCTTGTCTGTTCCATTGTAATGCCCCTGATCCGTCCCTCCTGCCCTTTATGGTCTGTTATGCTGCAGCCTTCTCTCCTGTCTGTCCATTATGGTCAGCTAGCTACCATTGCCTCTTGCCCCTCTGTTCTCTGTTGTCCATGTGCATGGTCCTGTCCCCTCCCTCTTGCTTTCTATGGATTGTTGTGCTGCACTCCCGTCCTGCATGCCCTGTGTGGTGTATTGTGCTGCTGCAAACCCTGATGCCTGCCCTGCAGGGTCAGTTTGGTGCACCTCTCCATGTCTCTCCTGTCCTCTGTTATCCAAGTCCATGTCCCTATCCAATTTCCTTTCATGATCCAATGTACCATACTTGCGAACATTTTGAACTTGGTAAGAGGGAGATTTTGAAAAAAAACTGGGGTATTGATTTTCCCCTTTGAGTTACATTGAAAAAGAGGATATTGTAGACAGGAGACAGATCAAATAAAGCCCATGTGAGCTTAAAAACATTGGACGTTTCCTGGCTGTATCGGGTCTGTTGGCATGTATGGTTGTACTACCATTGCCTCTTCCTTCTGCCCACAATGGTCTATTACATTGCCACAGCCTTGAAGGAGGGTAGATTTTGTATCACAGGGGGCCCCTGGCCCGTTCTGTCCACACCTGAAGTATGAGACCCTTGTCCTTGCCCTGCCAGCGGCATTTGTAGGCCGTATTAAATTGACCAGCGGGTCCTGTGTTGCTATATAATTATCCTGAGACATCCTTACCACTCAGCCAGCATAAAACCCCTGTGTAGGCCCTTCTGTTCAATATGTAGGCCTCTTTGTTAAATTGACCATAGCTCTGCAATTTTAGTGTATAGCAGTCTGAAGGCAGGTCTGCGAGGCCTTCTGCTCCAAACTAGTAGCCCCCACCCTACCCGAGTGCTCCGTGCTCGGTATCAAAGTTCAACATCCCCCTGAAGCTGTCGACATACAGTAGGCTGCATCCTGGACTGGTACTTGCTTCCTGGGCAGGTTTCCCGCTTTTAAGGAAGTGGCAACCGCAGAGCGTCAAGTTAGGAGAACTGAGGAGATTTTATACATGAATATATTGAATTCCTGTAGAATACCCATTATTTTCTGCTTGCTCTATGGAACTTACGATAAGCGATTGGCCTGAGAGACTGACCTTTTCACCCAGTCCATTGTCAGCATTAAGTGGGTAAATGACGAAATGTCTGGTAAAATCTGCAGACGAAGCTTTTGGGTAGCATACGTAGGTAGATGTAGCGTGCAAAGGAGCCCACAAAATGATATAAAAAGGGAGCACCCACAGATATCGACGGACAACCTCGTCGTCTGTATGTAGGTTAACAGGCTGTGCAGGTTTTCCCCAAGAACTGGGAGCTCTTGTCTTCCTTTGCTTAAAATGTCTTGCTCTGCTTTGCTTGAAGTATCTTATTCTATTTTACCTATATGAAATGTCATGTTATTTTTTAACCATTGTTCTCTTTACTTTTGCATTTAAAAGATGTTGTATTGTAATTGCAGGAATGCTTGCTCTAAGAGTAAATGTGAGTGTCCCTAGGTAACATTTTCCTTGGTGAAACTTGTTTCTCATGATGCATTTATAGATGTGTTTTCTCTCTCTCTCTGTCAGTCCATTAATTGAGATACAGAGAATATCATGACAGCTGTATGATTATCTGGATTCTGTATTTTGTACTTTATGTCTCTATTCTGCGGTTTCTTTGAAGTTGCATCTTCTCATTAAACTGCCATTGTATTCTGCCTCCAATTCCATGTCTCATATGTCTGTTTTCTTCATTTTTGGAGCAAGCGTTCCTAGGCACCCCGGCGCAAATTAAGGTGCCCCTTTTGTCCCTGACTCACTCTCCTGCTCAGTTCTGTGGTGGCTCCCGGGGCTCTGGGGACCGCCCCTAGCTTCCTTGACCCGTAATAGATCTTCCCTCCAACAGCCTCTCTTGCAAGTCCTGTATTGTTGGTTTGTTGCCCCTGCCCCCCTTTCCACTGCCCTCCATAGTCTGTTGTGCTTCCACGGCCCTTCCTGCCTGCTCAGTGTGGTTAAATTGTTGCCTTTGCACCCTCCTACCTGCCTTCAATTTTCAGAGTCCGTGCCCCTGGCCTCTGCCTCTCAACAGTATCCTAATGAACAACTAGATTGCTAACATTCTATATTTATTACAAAAGTGTGGAACGCCTGACATCATCTTAATGTAATCAAAACTGTAATACCTAGAGCATTCCTTTAGAAATTACATATATGAGAGGGTCTTATTGGCTTCATAATTATGGTTAGTGCTCTAAAAGACTAAAATAAGGACATATTTTCTGAGTTTTCAAATAGCGACAAAGCACTTTTAAATTATTTGTTATCTTTATGTTTTTTTATCTAGTTGACAACTTGATTAAATGTTGCACTTAGGGGAGAGGATGTGGTGTTACTTCCAGAACTGCAGACTTTGCAACTGGGGAACCAGGTTGAAGTTTCTGCTTCAGCTCGACATTCTGTGATTCTGGTCAAATCACTTAGTCTCCCCATGTCTACAACCAAAATGAATTTGTTCTTGTGTGATGTAACCAATGCTCATGTAAAGCACTCCAATACCTGACAAGTCTGCACTATATAACACTGCAAAAACACAAAATAATAAGTGTTTTGCACACTTCTGTCATTGGGCTATATTTGGGCTATATCTGGGTGATTTTGGGCTACATTTGGGCTCTTTTGTCTCCGGTGGCCATCTTGGGAGATTTATTTGTTATGAAGTTTCCTAATTTCCTCATGTACTGCAGTCTCCTCAGTCGGAAATGCTTTCAGTTTTTTACTTTGATTCCATCATGAAGGTATTCAGATATGTCACACATTTGCCATAAATTCTGAATGTTAGCACTCTAGTTGCTCATTAGATCACTGTAGTAAAACTACTGTTCACCATGGAAGTCTGCTCCTGGTATTAAAAGTGCATGTTTCAGTCTGCATGTCAGAATTTTTTAATGAAATAGAAGAGGATTTGAGAAGTCACTCAAAATGTGCCCTCATTTTCTTTCTTCAGCATTAATCATAATTTCTATGGCAAAATGAACCCCCTCATTGTGTTCCTTTTTAAATTAAATGTTTTAAGTGTTACCAGTTTATTCCAATCAAGATGGCTTCAGGTGTGCCATACTTTTGTCATAATGAAGACAGTAAGTGCTCTAGTTGTTTTTAAGAACATTCTTGGACATTCTGTCATTGGGCTATACTTGGGCTACATCTGGGTGATATTTGGGCTACATTTGGGCTCTTTTGTCTCTGGTGGCCATCTTGGGAGACTTATTTGTTATGAAGTTTCCTAATTTCCTCATTTACTGCAGTCTCCTCAGTAGGAAATACTTTCAGTTTTTTACTTTGATTCCATCAAGAAGGCATTCAAATGTGTCACACATTTGCCATAAAATCAGAATGTTAGCACTCTTTTTGCTCATTAGATCACTGTAGTAAAGCTACTGCTCACCAGGGAAAACTGCTGCTGGTATTGAAAGTGCATGTTTCAGTCTGCATGTCAGAATTTTTTAATGAAATAGAAGAGGATTTGAGAAGTCACTCAAAATGTGCCCTAATTTTTCTTTCTGCAGCACTAATCATACTTTTTATGGAAAAATGAACCCTCTCATTTTGTTCCTTTTTAAATTAAATGTTTTAAGAGTTACCACTTTAATCCAAGCAAGATGGCTTCAGGTGTGCCATACATTTATCATAAGTAGGACGGTTAGCGCTCTAGTAGTTCTTTGGAACACTCTGGAAAGCTGCAGTAGAACACAAAGGAATCAACTGACAGTCTCTGCCCTTGTTGGATGTACATGTTTTACTGAGAATGTCAGACTTCATTCTCATATATATATATATATATATATATATATATTATCTACTGGCGGTCGCCAGTAGATAGTTATAGTTAGGACCGTGTTTCCATAGGAAATCCGCAACATTCTATTTGGAATAACTTTGGCGCCGGTTGATGAATCCTCGCGAATTTTTCAAAACTAATGGGGCGCTACGCTCCGCTCCTACCCTGAAAGTCTCGGGGGGATTCGTCAAGCGGGGGCTGAGAAAAAAGGGGGGTCCCAAAACGCGTTTTCCCCATGCATTTTGCCATAGGACCTTTAGTCCGAGCTACAGCCCGAACGGCTGAACAGAATTACTTGAAATTGGGCAGAGAGGTAGTCCTCAGGTCAGGGATGTGCCTTTTGCAGGTCTGGTGTAAATCTGTTCAGTAGGTCCTGAGAAAATAGCATTTAAATCAATATATATATCTATAGGCGCGCTCCGTGCGCTTACGGTAAGCTTACCGTACGCATACGGTGCCGTGCGCGAGCTCAATTCTGATTGGTGGTTACATGACTGTAAACATTCGAATCGGTCGAAATCAGAAAGTATCGGCCGCCATTTTCTGTCTCTCGCACTGAAAAACAAAGGTTGATAACATGAAAAGGGGGCAACGAAGAGAGTTGCAGACCCCCTAGCGTTCATCAGGGGGTTCACGAAGGACAAAAAAGGATGAAAAATAAATTTAATAATTAAAAAAAAAAATCGCGGAGTGCGCGTAAGCTTACGGTACGCGTACGGTAAAAAAAAAAAAGAATTAACAATCACATTTAATATATAAATCTAAGGACCCCCAAGGGAAAAAAAAACAATTGATATTTGGTAAAAAATGGCGAGGTGTGCATGGTACGAAATGCGCAACGTGGGCGCTCGGTGCGCGAAGCGCACCGGGCGCGCAAAAATTAAAAATAAATACATAACTTAGCATTTTAAAAAACGTACAAATTCACTGAAAAAACCATAGGTTTCACACACGTTATAGTTAGGAATTAGCATTTAAAAAACCTTGCAAATTCACTTAAAAAACCATAGGTTTCACACAAGTTATAGTTAGCTCTACATTTCACTCGTAAAAAACCAATGAAATTCCACGTTATAGTTAGATCAGGTAACTATAACTTGCGCGACCGCAATGCACAATGTGTCATTTCAGATGTCATCATATATATATATATATAAATAAATAAGATCATAAAATTAAATGCAAAGAAAACATCGAAAACGTAGAAAATAAAAAAGTAAAAATATCTGTATATAAAAAAATATAACCACGATTTATATAAAATGTAGAAATATACAATAATTATAAAACATATCTTTTAAAAATACATTGAGTGAGGAAACATCATACATATACACAACATGATTACATTATTAATTTATAAGATGGGGAGAACATCAAAAGATAAAATGCCATTTGTATTACATGTCTCACAGTGCAATGCTATCGTGGCAATCAATAAAGTATGTTTAAAAAAAATGATTACATTATTAATTTATTTTAATTGTATAATATATTTTATAAATATGTTTGTAGGTTTTTAAAGTTTAAAATTAAATATAATTAAATATATGTGTTTAAAAAATATGTTGTTTTTTTAAGTCTATATCTTGGTTTTCAATATGTTGGTTAGTTTAAATATTAATTTAAAAGCTCTTTATTATTGTTATATGTATTTTGGGTCTCAATATTTTTAAACTTTGGATATTTTATATAGCGATATTTGGATTCGATATTTTAGTAATTTTGAATTATCAAACGGTGGGTATTGTTATTTTGTCTTCGCTATTTGTTGAAAGCAATATTTGCATTATCGATATTTAATAATGTAATCCACTTAACGGAACCTGAAGTATTGCTTTACTGATATCTGTATGAGGAAAGTTGCTCCTTGCAAAGTCGATTCAAGGGTCCCAGAGGACTAATAATCAATTGATAGCACTTCCTGGGATGTCATTTCCTGTGATGTCATGATATTTACAAATCGGAGGAGAATTGCAATTTTTTTTCTCTGAATAGGCCCCAAAAATCCTAAATCCTCCGTCAACACCTGCTTCACAATATCAATGTCCAATATTCCTCAGATAAATGAACTTGTTGGGATGAAGAAGGATCGCGATGAAAACTCAACAAACAAAGCACGTGTTTACTGTAGTCCGGTGAGCACACAGAGCAGAGATGCTCAGGCGGCATCTTTGCAGCAGATGAACATCTGGGCTGATAGACTTCATTCAATTAACTCTAAGTGCCTTCCCTTGTTCCATACAGAACAAGAACTGCCAGGTCCTCATCTGGTGATGAAGATGAAGATCCCAATTAAAAGCAGTCGCCAGATTGTGGTATATCTGTTTGCATGACGGGAATCGCATCGAGTGAGGCGCGGCAATGCTACAGATAATTAGAGTCTCAGTGAGCGAGGAGGGGACAGTGCTACAACATGAAACTAATCAGGCAAAGCGAGAACAAGATGGCGCTACAGAGTGATCAGAATGACAAGGAGTGCGGAAGGGATGGCGCTGCGGCATCAAGAGATTCTCACTGAGTTAAGAGGGCTGCTAGAAGCAACCAATCGGCAAACAATGGTGAGCTCCGCCCACAGGAAAGACTATCAAGAGCCAATCCCAAGCAAGCACCATGCACTGGAAGCAACCAACCAAGAAGCAACAGGAAGACACATCCATAGCAAGTTTCATACACAGGAAGTCCCACCCACATGAAGTACTATAAGTAGTCAATAACAAGCAAGTATTAGTTACTAGAAGCAACTCATCAGGAAGTATTGATTTTCCTCTTGTTTAGGAAGATTAAAGGGCATCCTTACCCTGGCGTCTGTAGCAAATGGTAGGCAGAAGAAAGTTGAAACATGTTCATTCCTGATAGGCATCACACAGGCCTTATAAGCTATCACTATATGCATTCAACCACACAGATTCTTTACAATCTCCACACATACAGATGTCTAAAGAGCTCATTTTACACACACACAAACACAGCCAATTAGAACAATCGTTTTCACATCTCTCCACTACTTCTTATAACAAATAAACAGAATATAATGGGCTTCGTTTATGAGACTCCTTGCGCCTCCGGTGCGTCACTTTTTGTGAGGTTCCGCGGCGCAAAAGCCTGTGTGATATTTATCAGGCAGCACGAAGCCACTTTTTTTGGCTTGATGATAAATATCAGTCCCTTTAAGGCAGTGTTCTGAGTTAAAGGGGCGTCCAATGGGTGTTGCTGGGGGCGTTCCCAGCAGCATCCATGGCCTCTTGACACTGCCCCAGATTTATGAGAAATCGTAAATCTGAGGCAGCTCCAAAAGCTTATGCCTCCCCAGGGGAGGCGTAAGGGAGGCACAACGAGGAGAAATATCTTTATTTCTCCTCGTTTTTCCTTTTTCTATGTGTCCATTGTTTGCTGGCGCAGGGGAAAAGGACAGGACAGGTATCTTATCGATACGGCGCGTTCCTGTCCTTTTCTTTTGCCGTAGGGAAGCGCAGTAGGACGGCCTTCTGCGCTGCCCTACAACAAAACCTCATAAATGAGGCCCAATGTATCTCGTGCTCATCAACACACACTTTGCCGTGCAATGTCAAGCTGACTTCTCAGACACAATATTAACACACTAAGCGGGCGCACCCTCGTTAAAAAAAAAGACTCAATCCCACTAAGACATACATCCTTGACATCCTAGGATTTCCAGCTAGAATCCGTCACTCAGCGAATAGCTAACACAAGACAGGAGTACCTTAGCAGCCATTCACAGGTCCACAGGGCTATGCACTCTCCAGGAACAATCCTCAGTCAAGACTTTTGAACTCATCTGTTCCCTCAGTTCCCTCATCTACAGACCTCCAATTACTCCACAGAATTTTCTTTGGTGACTTTAACTTCTGTGCAGATGCAACCACGTACACATTATAATAATCACCACTTAGTCTCCCGAATGCAAATGAAATGGGACAAAACCTCTGACTCCCAACATGCTTTAGGGTTAGCACCACGGACCTGAACCACCACATCATGTCAATGGCCAGTGGTGGAGGAGATATTATAGCCTTAGAGCCGCAGCAGCTCTACCGACCATTAAAGGCCCGCTGCAGCATTCGGCGAGGGCCTTTAACAAGAGAATGGGCCTTTAATGGCTGGTAGAGCCCGCTACCGAGGGCTTTAAGGCTATTAGAACATTCTGCCTCTAGAGGGCAGAATGTTCTAATTTGTAAAACCAAGGCCTCACAGAGCCTGAGGGGGCTGAAATCCCCTCAGACTCCGTGAGGAATTTTGTTTACAGCAACAGCGGTGAACAACATTGGAATGTTGGAGCTTGGGGATTCTACCAGCCATCAGAAGCCCTTTCTCTTCAATGGAGCATTCAACATTCCAATGTTCTAATACCAGGTAAAGTCCTACTTTGTGGGGGGCTTTTGTGCCCCGCTGTGTCCCCTGCAGCTCTGTGGGCTGCCTGAGCATGAAAAATTTTGATTTTGTTTGGAAGGATTGTGGCTGAAGCTCCCAGAAGTGCGGCTTCACCAAATCTTAACAACAATGCATGGTTCAGTTATAGGCATTAAGTACTACAGCTTTAATATTCCTGATCCAGGTGAACAATACCACCTATCACTAGTGTGTTTGACGTCCGAGTTCATAAAAAAATTGAGGTTTAATAATTATGTCCTCTATGCACTAAGTTGACTTACCACCCCTTACCCCCTCCCCCACCCATTTAGACAAATCCCTCAAGTCCCAGGCCTGGGCATTACAGTGCAAGGCCCTTCAACTTCTCCCCCCACACTTTTTGTGGCTTAACTCCGCCTTGTAAATAAGGCCCCTTTAGACCCATCACGTTGCGTGAAAGGGGCATGCGATTGGTGATGCTGGTGGCGTTCCACCGCAACACCCATTGCTTTTTGATGCTGCCCCAGATTTACAAGGATCTGTATATCTGAGACAGGTCCAAAAACGAACGCCAAGCAGTGGCAGACATTAGAATGGTGAAATGAGGAGAAATACTTTTATTTCTCCTCTATTTTGCTTTTTCTAGGTGTGATGTATTTTGCAGCACAATTAGAAAGAGCAAAACGCCAATAATTAGTGTTTATGTGCAGGGAGGTGTCCCTTCCTGCACATCAACAATCATTACACAATGACGGTTTGCTACTTCTATGTGTGCTGAATTCTGTAGTAATGAATTGCTCATATTAATTGTTTATGTGCAGGAAGGGACACATTCTTGAACATAAAATTCATTGGCGCTAGACAGATAATTTTAGTGCCAGCGCTAGGAAGCACACAGGGTGAGCCGTATTGTTGTAAATACAGCGCATCCCTGTGTTTTGGAAATGTAGGAGCGCAGCAGTGCCAAATTTGACAACAGCTATGCACTCCGACTTTTTCTTGTAAATATGGACGAATCGGTGCACCTCCCTGAGGCGCGGTCACATCGTGATCAAACTAAAAAGTACACACGGAAGACTATTGCATACATAGCAGGTATTTTTTATTTTTTATGTATATTGAATTCACTTTGAGAACGGACTGCAGGAGAGTGAAAGCTATTGTCAGTGCTTCGCAGACTGACGTTTTAACTTTCAGAAAGTCATTTGGCACCCCCAGTTGTCTGTGGAGCTCAAACTGCGTTACTTGCGGTGTTCGGGCCCCGGAGAAGGCAAGTTATGTCCTAGTTGGACACGTCAGAGATTTCTACAATACTTTTTGTTATGCACTGGAAAAATTCTTGAAGACACATTGTCGCACTTTCTTCGTGAAGAGTACGACTCGTCATTTTCTAGTTGTTAACAGGAGTGTTCTGCATTCACAGCCTATTTATCTGAAGCCATGTCATGGAACATTCTGGATGCAGATAGTAGTACCCCTAGCATTCAGAAGGATGAGAGCTCGTGCTTGCCACGCCTTCGTTTCGAAACTGCCCGGCAGAAGTCATACAGGTGGCCATTCACATGGGATAGTATTCGTGGTTAATTCAAGAAAGGCTCTCACTCTTCCCTTCAACAAAAGAGGACAACAAACCTGGAACAATGAACGAAGGGGCATATTATCAAGCACAACGTTAAAATTATCGCCGCTTTAGCGCCAGAAAACTGCCGCTAAAGCGGCGATAATGGGCTTGATAATATGTCCTTGAGAATTCCCATAGAAGCGCATGTTGACACCAGAACATGGGCTTCTATGGGAATTCTCTGCGGCATATTATCAAGCCCATTATCGCTGCTTTTGCGGCAGTTTTCTGCCACTAAAGCGGCGATAATTTTAACGCCGTTTCTTGATAATATGCCCCTCATTACTTTCTCTGTCAGCACGTGCTTTCTTGCTCTGTCTCTTGTGTATACCTCATCAGATCACTCCTGCTCTCTCTGCTGCTCTCAACCCCACCCCCTGCCTTATCCGTAGCTGCCTCCACCCCCCCCCCGTGAATGGAATATTTTATTTAAATGGACGAAGTGTCATGACACAAACCTGTGCATGTGTAGTGACACATGCGCACATAGTCGTCATCATGCTGTGGCTTTTTTTGCGGATACCATTCTGCACTGGCAAACAGGCGTTTATTTTCCTTCTTGGTCTTCTCTGTGGGAACTAGAGAGCCCCTCTGAGCAGCCATTCTCAGTCTGTTGTTTTTTATCCATCTTTGCCATCAAGTTTCCAGTGCTTGAAGTGTTACATAAATAATAATAAAAAAAAAAATTACAACGCCAGTAACTCGAACTCGCATTTTATAAATAATTATTCCACTGCAAAAAAAAAAATGGTCATTTACAATGCCAATAGCTCTCACTTTTTCAAATGCGAGACCTATTGCAGTGCAGATGCTTGTTCTTTTGCTGTAGGGCAAGGCCTGCTGTGCTGCCCTCTGGCAAAAAAAACATAAATGAGGCCCCTAGTGCTTCAAGTGAGATGAAAAAGGTGGGTATGGCCAAATAAGCATAACTAGAAAAACTTTACAAGAGGCGTGGCATATGTAGCTAAGGGTGTTGTCTAAAACGTGTGAGCTACAATTGTGTGCTTGACACAGCATACCACCTGACTGAATTTGGGTGTCTTTCTGTTATTGCATTCATACATAACACACAACAATGACCATGTGCACAAAAAAGCTGATCTAATAAAAGCCAGACCTATTGGCTTTGCCAAGGCTTGTTAGTAGTATCAGAAAAACGAGTAATATCAATATTATTGGGAATATTTCGAATTTATGTTTCAATTCTGAAAATGTTATGTTATGTTATGTTATGTTATTAAATCATTTATTGAGCGCGCTAACACTGATTAGTTTCTTGGCGCTAAAATTGACAGTAACACAATCGAAGGTAGAAAAGATGGATTAAAAAGCTTGTCTAAAAAGCCAGGTCTTCAGTGCTTTCCGGAAAGGTAAGAGATCTTGGCAGGACCGGATTTCCAGGGGAAAGGTGTTCCATAGGCAGGGGGCCAATGTGGCAAATCTACGTCCACCAGAACGTTTAAGTTTAAAGGGAGGGGTCTGGAGAAGGCCTAGGTGGAGTGAACGAAGGTTACGGGAGGGAACGTATCTGGTGATTAATTGATTAATGAATTTAGGGCTTTTGCCGTGTAGTGACTTAAAGATCATACAACCTGCTTTGAAGGAACAACGTTGTATGACCGGAAGCCAATGCAGCTTGATGAGAAGAGGAGTCGCCGCCTGCCACCTTGGTTGCTTCAGGATCATCCTAGCAGCATAGTTCTGCACCATCTGGAGACGCTTGAGTAAATAGTTTGGGAGACCCAGGTAGATGGCATTCGCGTAATCCAGATGGGACAGAACAGTGGCGATCACAACCTGGGTAATAGCTTCTGGCGTTAATAGTCGCCTGACCTTCCTGATTTTTTTTAGCTGATAAAAGCATTTGGAGACCACTTGTCCCACTTGTGCTTTTAGTGAAAGGTCACTGTCCACAATGACTCCAAGCGTTTTAGCCGATGGTGATGGTTGCGGAGCTTGACCCAGATCTGATGGCCAATAGTGAGGACCCCAGTACTTAGCACTGTCCCCAGTCAGTACCAGTTCGGTTTTACCTGGATTTAGTTTCAGCTGATTTTGATCCATCCAGGATTTAATAAACCTGATGGTTGACTGGAAATGACTCATAGATTTTTCTGAATTATCAATGGTGAAGAGTAGCTGCAGGTCATCTGCATAATTAAAAACTCTCACCTGTTTGTCCCTCAAGGTTTGTATAAGGGGGAGTATGTATATGTTAAAAAGATGGGGTGACAGGGAGGAACCCTGTGGCACTCCGCATGGGATGGACTGTTTAACGCCGATCAAGTCCCCCAGACGCACCGCTTGGGAGCGATCCTCCAAGAAGGACCTCAACCAGCAGGCCGCCACGCCCTGTATGCCGGCCTGTCCGACACGGTCGACCAGGATGTTGTGGTCGACCGTGTCGAACGTGGCCGACAGGTCCAAAAGCACCAGGGCCTGGGGAGAATGTCTATCTGCGCAGTCTCGAAGTGTGTCCAAAACTGCAGTGACCACTGCCTCCGTAGAGTGTGCAGGCTGGAATCCAGCCTGATGAGGGTCAAAGCAGGAGGACTCCTCCAAAAAATTAGAGAGAGTTTTTGCCACGCGTGCCTCTAGAATTTTTGCCAAGTAGGGCAATAAGGAGATGGGCCTGTAGTTTGCCTTACATCCAGGATCCGCCCCGGGTTTTTTTAATAGAGGTATGACCGTGGCTTCTTTGAAAGCGGACGGGACTATGCCCGACAAGAGGGAGTCATTTAGAAGGGCAAGAACAGGGGTTGGATAGGTGGAAAAGCATTCTTTCAAGATGCGAGGGGGACAGATATCCAGTGGGGAGCCAGATTTGACTCTCATCATTAATTCCAAAAGCTGGCCATGAGTTATGGGTTGAAAATTGGTAAGGGTGGCAGAGCCAGCCTTTATTGCCATGCCGGTCGTGATTGGGGTCTTTGATTGGGGAATGCTAGTTTTTATGTCAGTGATTTTGTCACTAAAGTAAGAATTCAGTGAGTCACACAGACACTGAGTGGGGATTACTTTAGGACGGACATTCTCCAAGTTGGTCAGTTCATTAAAGACAGAGAAGGTATCTTTAGATTTGTTTGATGAGTCTAGAATACGAGAAGAGAAATACTCCACCTTTGCTGCAGAGATGGCATTCATATATTCCTTCCTCGCCCTAGTATATTTAATTTTTCCCTCAATGTGAGACTGTTAAAGATCACTGTGGTCCGCGGAGGGAATGGTGTTGCTTAAAGTGTCTTCATCTCTCCTGTTCTCCCCTTCACACCACCGTCCCCTGCAGTCTTTCACTCCTTTAGACACTTACACCATTTTCCTCTCCTCAAGTTTCTGAAATCCTCCATCTGCACATCTCACACTTCATCTCCTTCATCTTCATCGCTGTCATTTTATATTATCCTTCTATATTATCCTTCGTTCTGTATGTACTTCCTTGCCTCTCTCTATCTCTCCCACTCTCACAAACACTTCCACACTCTCTCTCTCATCACATGTAAACAGAGCATGTTCCTTTCCGTTGGGATGTCAGGGTGTCAATATTTAATCAGCTGTGGATACCTCCTTCACACACTTTCACATATGATAATCACAAGTGGCACACATGTGACCATTGCTGTGGGTACTTTTCGAAGAGGCCAAGGATTGGATGAACATGTAATCTGAATACCTTTCTGGTCCACTGATGGGATCTGTGAGGTATTTCCTTCAGCCTCAACTCCAGAGCTCTCAATCGTGCCCCCTCATGAACTCTCCCAGACACCTGACCGTGACTCAGTTCACAGTCTGCGCTATACAAGAGTTATAGATTTTATAAACAAAATAGAGATACCCAACATCTACAAAAAGCAAACACTAGTACAGATTACAAGCTGAAATAAAATGCGAACTGCATACATATGTCGGTCCCCCTGGTTTGCTTCAAGAAGTCTATGCACCCTATGACACAGCGGCCGGGGACTGTAGCACAGGCCCAGTGAGTCAGCTGGAGCTCTGACCGGGGCCTCCAAAGCAGGGGAGCCACCCTGGGACCTGCAGAACCCCACCCTGGTGCCTTCTCTCCCTGTTGCAAGCAGAGACTGACCAGCTGCTCGCTTGTACACCGCGGTATTAGCGCTTGCACCATCGGGGAGAAAACTGGGATGGAAAGCAGGTCACAAACAGGGGTAGTTCCTCCTCGGGAGCAGAGGAGCGTCGCCCTGCCTGCTGGGCATACACAAATAAATAAATTGGCATGTCAATGGCATTTTATGTAATTGTCATCGCACAAGCTCGCGCTGTGTACAGTGCGAGGGTGGAAGTGGAGCTGAATCCTTCAAATGCAAGATGGCAGCACTGGTCCACAGTGCGCATGTCGGATTGGCCGGCTGTCTTGCAATGGCCAGCCCAACATGCAAAGTGTAGACCCAGCAATCCAAAGGCTGTGAAACAGCCTGGGGATTGCACGTACATGCCCCCAGCCTCAAAATGAGCACTGGGTGAGCCTGCCCCCACCAATCCTGGAGCTGCTTTCACAGCATGATAGCAGCTCCAGGATTGGTTGGAGATGCGTTCTACAAGCAGGAAGTAAGTCCTTTCTTTTCCGTCCTGCTCGTGGAAAGCTAAAAGGAGTGCCGCAGAGGTCGTGCTCCCGAATGTATGGTGAGTCGCGCTCTTTCGCGCCTCACCCTTTTTAGGTCGAGGACTACCGGTCTGCCGAAGGCAGAACCGGAAGTCGAGATTTAATGTTTCCTAGAGTGGCTTCTTAGCCCGCCTCTCTTTTTGCCTCTCCTCCATTGGCTGGCTTCCTAAACGGAGGCCAGCCATTGGAGGAGAGAGCCGTCCCTCCAAATAGGCTCCGTCTTTTTCAGATTCGGGGGCGTGTTCCTTGCTGTTCTTTCCACTTTTTAGCCACGCCCTTTTTAGAACAGCAGGAACACGCCCCCGAAGCCGAAAAAGTTTTGAAGCTTCCATCCGCCATTTTGTAGCTATCGTCGGGCCGTGAGGATCTTGTTTTACTCTGATGTCGAAAGCAGCGGAATTCTTCGCCTGGTTTCCATGGGAGTGCAGTAATCCTCTCCGTGGCGAGGTGATAAGATTTCACCGGGTTCTCGGTGGCTGGAGGTGGGTAGACTTTGCCCGCTCGTGCACAGGCCCGGGGCGCGGCAGATTCTGAAGTACACACCCTGCGCGTTGCGTCTCGGGCCCCAGCCCTTCACTCGCAAATACAATTGAACAAACCTTGTAATGAGACTTAACGGGAGGATTTCTAAAAGTTAAAACCTAGAGTCAAGCAGAGCTGGTCCCAAAAGAAGTTTGTATTTATAGCGTCCGCGCCAGATGGTTAGTTAGGCGTGTATTGCGGCAGAAAGGAAGGCATGCGCTATACTTCTGCGAGGGCAGGATCTGAAGCTGGGGAGAGGCAGTGCAAATTGTCTAAAGTATTGGAGTTTGCAATATTTCTTTCAAATGGGCCCCTAGAATTAGGTTCTGACGTCTCTGCATTTCTTGCTGGGGTCAGAGATGTAGTCGCCGATCTTTTTAGTATCGTTGTCGCACCATTTTGGTGAAAAAAAATGAAACGTTTTGGAAAGCTGGTTTCAAAAGGAGCAACCAGCGGAATTCTTCGCCTGGTTTCCATGGGAGTGCAGTAATGCTCTCCGTGGCGAGGTGATTAGATTTCACCGGGTTCTCGGTGGCTGGAGGTGGGTAGACTTTGCCCGCTCGCGTACAGGTCCGGGGCGCGGCAGATTCTGAAGTACACACCCTGCGCGTTGCGTCTCGGGCCCCAGCCCTTCACTCGCAAATACAATTGAACAAACCTTGTAATGAGACTTAACGGGAGGATTTCTAAAAGTTAAAACCTAGAGTCAAGCAGAGCTGGTCCCAAAAGAAGTTTGTATTTATAGCGTCCGCGCCAGATGGTTAGTTAGGCGTGTATTGCGGCAGAAAGGAAGGCAAGCGCTATACTTCTGCGAGGGCAGGATCTGAAGCTGGGGAGAGGCAGTGCAAATTGTCTAAAGTATTGGAGTTTGCAGTATTTCTTTCAAATGGGCCCCTAGAATTAGGTTCTGACGTCTCTGCATTTCTTGCTGGGGTCAGAGATGTAGTCGCCGATCTTTTTAGTATCGTTGTCCCACCATTTTGGTGAAAAAAAATGAAACGTTTTGGAAAGCTGGTTTCAAAAGGAGCAAGGTCTATAGATATACCCTCTTACCTTGCAGTGTGGTGACGGATGTGCCATAAAAGAGTAGAAAACATGAAGCCTGTAGCGCGAGGACATCCCCCCCCCCCACCAGGAATGTTCTGAGCCTTCCTTGAAAAACATTTGTACAGTTCTGAGGGTTGCTCTTTGGCAGTACTTTGGATGACAGAATTTTAGGGACTGGGCCAGAAAGCTGTGCTCTTCAGAGAGGACAGGACGCTGCTCTCCAATGCCCGATACTGCTCAGAAGAAGAAACGTGGGTGCTTCTAACCAGGATTCATTTTTGACCAAAAACGCACAAACCCATATCCTTTCAAAAGGTTACCCTTTAAGGCACCTTGAAAGTTTGAGCGAGAACTTTAAACCGATCAATGCCATCACAAGGAGATGTTATTCTCCTGTCAGGAAAGAGCTGAACTTAAAAATGCCTGCCTTTCTAAATCACTAATTCACACTCTCTATCTCACTACCTCACTCTCTCTCTCAAATACACTAAGTCACTTACACTCACTCTTTCACTACCTCACTCTATCTCACTACTTCACTACATCACTCTCTGTTTCTATCTTAATACCGCACAACATCCCTCACTACCTCACTCTCTCTTTCACTACCTCAATCTTTCTCACTACCTCACAACATCACTCACTGTTTCTATCTCACTACGTCAGAAAATACCTCTCACTCTCTAACTCACTCTTTCACTACCTCACACTCTATCTACCTCACTCTCTCTCACTACATAACTCTCTATACATCACTACTCCCCTCTATATCACTACCACACTAGCTCACTACTTCTCTCTCTAGAAAGATCACTACCTCACTCTCTCACTACCTCACTCTCTATATCACAACTTCACTCTCTCTCTAACTCATTACATCACTCACTCTCTATCTCTCTACCTCACTCTTTCTATCTCACTAACTCACTTTCACTGTCTCTTTCACTACCTCTCTCTATCTCACTACATCACAACACCACTCTGCTGACATCTCACTACCTCACAACATCCCTCTCCCTCACTACATCACTGTTTCACTACCTCACTCTTTCTCACTACATAACTCTCTCTACCTCACTACTCCACTCTATCTCACTACCTCACAACTTCTCTCTCTCAAAACATCACTACCTCACTCTCTAGCTCACAACCTCACAACTTCACTCTCTCTCACTCGCTACCTCAATCACTCTCTATCTCACTACCTCACTTTTTCTATCTCACTAACTCACTTTCACTCTCTCTTTCACTACCTCTCTCTCTCTATCTCACTACATCACATCACTCTATGCTTATATATCACTACATCATAACATCCCTCTCCCTCACTACCTCACTCTTTCACTACCTCACTCTCTCACTACCTCACTCTCTATCTACCTCACTCTCTCTCACTACCTCACTCTCTATTTCAATACCTCACTCTCTCTCTCTATCTCACTACCTCACTCTCTCTCTGCTAATGCAATAGGTATCACATATGCAAAAAAAAAGCTAATGCCAATAGAAATGACAATGCCATTTATTTAGGGATACAAAAATGATAAAAAAATAATGAGCAATACCAATAGCTCTACCTATAATATTGCCGAGACCATTGCATTGTAAATGCTTGTTAATTTACTGTAGGCGCCACGGGGCACACATGGCCACCCCATACTGATCCGGAAGTAGGCCTCTAGCCTTTCTTGTAATCTGTGCACACTGGGGGACAGAGTGGGGGCTTGGGCAGATGTATCCAACCTTGTGGAGCCCTGGCTGGACTTGAGGCTTCAAATGAATCCTCATCAGGGTTTACAGGTTTCTAAAAACCGAGTCACACATGATGGGGATAATGTTGTGTTTGTTTATTTATTTGTTTATTTACTGCCGTCACTGTTGACCTTGGTGTGACACATTTTGCGCACCTCGGACTGTGATGAATATCACACAGGCGTAACCTCGTGCCCCCCTAGACGCCTTCCACATTTGTGCTGCTTTCTGATGTACACTGGCCGAGGAGCCATGGTCATTTTGAGGGGTTTCTGCATTGCGTCATCTAACACACACATTTTGAGTCTGTGTGCTCCTAGTACAACTACAGGAAGTGACACTTGTCAGAACGAACATGTAGGCGGTCTGTATAACTTCTGTATTTGGGGTTAACAGCCGAAGGACATGCTCCCCAGACATGGCTGTACATTTGTCACACACAGCAACAAAAACCCAACAACAGGAAACAACTTGTATGAAACACGGGGCTAAAGTAACGCTCCATTTCATGTAACTTAAGACGGTGGGAGTATGTGTGCGTGCTTGTGAATGAATGGATGTGACTGTGTGCTTGTGTGTGCTTGTGAATGGATGCATGTGACTGTGTGCGTGCTTGTGAATGAATGGATGTGACTGAGTGCTTGTGTGTGCTTGTGAATGGATGCATGTGACTGTGTGCGTGCTTGTGAATGAATGGATGTGACTGTGTGCTTGTGTGTGCTTGTGAACGGATGCATGTGACTGTGTGCGTGCTTGTGAATGAATGGATGTGACTGTGTGCTTGTGTGTGCTTGTGAATGGATGCATGTGACTGTGTGCGTGCTTGTGAATGAATGGATGTGACTGTGTGCTTGTGTGTGCTTGTGAATGGATGCATGTGACTGTGTGCGTGCTTGTGAATGAATGGATGTGACTGTGTGGTTGTGTGTGCTTGTGAATGGATGCATGTGACTGTGTGTATGTGCTTGTGAATGAATGGATGTGACTGTGTGCTTGTGTGTGCTTGTGAATGGATGGACGTGACTGTGTGCTTGTGTGTGCTTGTGAATGGATGCATGTGACTGTGTGCATGTGCTTGTGAATGAATGGATGTGACTGTGTGCTTGTGTGTGCTTGTGAATGGATGCATGTGACTGTGTGCGTGCTTGTGAATGAATGGATGTGACTGTGTGCTTGTGTGTGCTTGTGAATGGATGCATGTGACTGTGTGCATGCTTGTGAATGAATGGATGTGACTGTGTGCTTGTGTGTGCTTGTGAATGGATGCATGTGACTGTGTGCGTGCTTGTGAATGAATGGATGTGACTGTGTGCTTGTGTGTGCTTGTGAATGGATGCATGTGACTGTGTGCGTGCTTGTGAATGAATGGATGTGACTGTGTGGTTGTGTGTGCTTGTGAATGGATGCATGTGACTGTGTGCATGTGCTTGTGAATGAATGGATGTGACTGTGTGCTTGTGTGTGCTTGTGAATGGATGGACGTGACTGTGTGCTTGTGTGTGCTTGTGAATGGATGGGTGTATGTCGGAGTGTATGGGCTTGTAAATGAGTGTGCGCATGTACGCCTCCAGATTACTAACCAGGCAAACATATCTTTGCATTATCTAAGGTAAGAATATGGTGCCATGTTTATGGCCTAGTCACGCAGGCCAGTGCGCATGTCACTTCGCTGTGCTGCGCAGCACTGCACTGCGTGACAGGGAAAAGACAGTCAATGCAGCACATTCTGCCTTTTCGCCTGCGCTGGCGCCCTTTAGGCTGCCTGGGAGCTCAGATATACACAAGTGATACCTGAATGTCTCAAAGTCCCAGCACCGAGACAAGAGCCGAAGACTATTCCCCCCTACCCATCGTTCTTTTGCTGACCCGAGCACATCAGTTTAGATAGAGCGGTGTAATATGTGATCATGAACCCGTTGAAAGCGAGAGTTCCAAAGCACCGCCTTGGGGTCGCCCGCTAGCCACTTCCACTCCTTGTCAAGAAGGTCACTCCCCATGTCCACCCCCAAACAGTCTTCAGCGTGGTCAAAGACATCTTCGCCTGCACTATTAATGGCTTGTACAAGTGGGTCACCAGCCGTCTCAACCCACCAATCGACAGAATAGTGTCTGGGACATTCTAACCCCCCCCCCCCCCCCAGGTCTCTACGACGGCGTTGAGGCGTGTATGTCCTGGGAATTGGACAGAAGTCATGGAGAAATCTTGTGTTAGGTCATTAAAATGTGCTAAGCGCTCATTTATGAATAAGTTCCCCTGTGTGTGGTACCCCGGTCGGAGCCCATACTCGAACATCAGCCCTATCTGTCAACGCAGGAGATTCTAGTAAGGGTCATAATAGCGTTCAGGTGCATATGGGGCTTTGACCCCTGTAGACTTCCAGCAATGTTTGGCCACAGTCACAAGGCGTGGTGTGTGTAAGGCCAAAAGAGGGGGTTTACTTTATGATTCATAACATTGTCCCATCAAAATGAACTTCCCAGATAATGTAGCTCAACGTTGTCAGCATTTGTCGCCCACCTCTCCGATCACTGCAACTGCGCTGCCGCGTACTATAGCTATAATCAAGTACCTTCCTTCGGGGGTGATTGCGGCTTCTTCATGAAACATCTGTGGCATCCACCTCTCCAAACCAGGTCAACCAGAGGAGGAAACCTACAGAAACCTCAGTGGGAGCATCGGGAAGGTATACAACAATCTGGATAGCACTACCATTTTAGACAAGGCGATTCTGTCCTTTGGCGATAAGGGTAGTTTCTTCCAGAATGTACCTGATTCTTTGATGCTTGATAGAATTTGCATCACACTGCCATCTACCATCTGGGATTCACTTGTGTACACCTGAAGTCCCAGATATCTGAATGTCTCAAATTCCAGTGCAGAGACAAGATCAGAAGATTATCAATACATTCCTGAGTTAGAAGCCACAGTGGATAGACACAGGATTTAGCTCTACTGACATATAATCCTGGCACATCACCAAACAGCTTTAATTCCTCCAGTACCCGAGGAACCATTGAAGGCGCATCCCGCAAGTAGAGTAAGACACAATATGTAAAGAGGGAAATTGTATGCATCACACGATCCATCCAGATTTCCCAGCAGTTGGTTAGCTGCCGAAACACAGCTACCGTCAGCTCCACCGCTAGGACAAACAACAGGGGGGACAATGGGCAGCAATATCTGGTTCCCCGCTCCACAGGCCAGGGTACGGCTATTATCGCCCCAGTTTTTACGCTGGACCTGGGTCTGCTATATAATAGCATCATCCATTTTATAATATTAGTTTGGAAGCCAATTTCTTTCAGTGCTATAAACATGCATTCCCACCGTAACAAATCAAAAGCTCTTACCATGTCTATGGCAACCCATGCAGGTAAGTCATTTCCTCCTGGACATTCAATAGGGATATGAATCCGCTGCCTAACATTCATGACTACCAGGAATGAAACACCTCTGATCTAATTGCACCAGTATGGGCAACAGGGGAGACAGACTATTTGCTAAAACCTTCACAAGAATTTTATAATCCATGTTTAACATAGAAAGGGAGGTGGTAAAATGTAATGTCAAACAGGCAGTGCTGAATTAGATATGCTGGTAGCTGGTGAGGCTCACCGGCACACATTTTTGGGTACCAGCACTTATTTCCGTATCAGACTTTGACAAAGAGCAAAAGAGAGAGAAAGTGATAAAGAAGGCAGGAGAGAAAGACGGAAAACCATGCCAAAGGGAGAAAGTAGGCATGATAAAGTACCTACAAGAATGAGATAGAGAGGTAAGAGGTGTCTGGGTGGATTAAAAATGCATGAAGTAGAATCAAAGCTACACAGCTTTGGTAATCCACACACAGCATTCAATAACGCGGCTGTGAGCTTCTAAACAAAACCTCAAGCCTGGCACTTACAAATTAAGCACTGCCAATGGGTCTTGACGTGCTTTCAGAAAGAGAAGCTTCACGCATACACTGGGAAAGATCCCCCTTGTCTAGGGCTTCTGTATATACTTCCTTAAGTTTGGACACCAGGAAGTGGGTGTATTGTGTATAAAAGTCGACCAAGAGGCCATGGCCTCCCTGGGATTTGCCTGATGCCAGTTCCTTTGTGACTTGTCTGATCTCCGCCATCGTCAGTGAACCCGGTGCAATTAAGCAGTGGTGTGAAATTTAATAAAATATCTACTTGTCCATGGGGCAGGTTGCTTCATAATATAGCCTTATAGCCCGCCGCAGCGGGCTATACCGGCTATTAAAGGCCCGCTGCATCGTTAAAGGCCCGAGCCGAAGGCGAGGGCCTTTAACAATGCAGCGGGACTTTAATAGCCGGTATAGCCCTGCTACGAAGGGCTATAAGGCTATTAGAACATTCTGCCACTAGAGGGCAGAATGTTCTAACAAATTAAACAAAGCCTTTAGGGAGAGCGAGGGGATTCAAATCCCCTCAGGCTCCCTGAAGCCTT
Organism: Triturus cristatus; assembly: GCF_964204655.1. Lineage (NCBI taxonomy): Eukaryota > Metazoa > Chordata > Amphibia > Caudata > Salamandridae > Triturus > Triturus cristatus. The sequence goes on along the minus strand of NC_140589.1, from coordinate 1,835,812,621 downwards.
TGTTCACAGCCAGAGCTGTGAACAAAGACACATTGGAATGTTGGAGCTCCGGGCTTATACCAGCCATTATAAACCCGGAGCACTCCATTGTTTTCAATGGAGTTACCAACATTCCAATGTTCTAAATATATATATAGCCTCTCTGATTATGCCAGGGCGCATAGAATAGTAGTGTTTTAATACTTGGAATCCCCTCATGTTAACACGTTTCCACAGATCTACACATTGGGGCTGAAGGTAATGGCAAGCAATAGTTCCAGGGTTAGAATTCCCTTCTGAGTCTCTGCAACCCTACTAACTTGCATGTTTAAGGGTTTTTAACAAATCTTCTCTAATCTTTTCCCATACTGAGAAATGCTGGAAATTTACTCCTGAGAATGGCAGGCGTAAACTTTCTCCCAGAGTTGGGGAAAAAAGTGGTTGGAGGGAAAGTGAACTTGAAAACACTCAGATGTTCGCATGAGCAAATCTACACATGCATATTTGCTCATGCTAAAATGCAGTTCACAAATATTTTCTACGAATACTATTTCTTGTCCTGCTTCTTTAAATTCTTCAGAATTCAAGAAAGCCGCATAGCTGCACTTAATGCAAGGACATATACCATGGCTTTGAGACTTTATTAAATAATTAGGCCCCTAATTTGGTCTGGCGTTGACCGTGAGCTTTTGTGTTTATTAAAATACTGTCTCCCTCTTTGTATCGGCTGGCTTCACTGTGAGGGCCCGGCAGCTCCCACACCAATATGGTTTTACAAAAAATGCCAAAACGAGCCACATTGACAAAACTAAAAAGCTGACCACCAATTTCAGACCTACTGGCTTTCACAAAGCTTGTTTATTTTTATTTCCCAAAATCTTATTGAAACTGGTTACACTGATATTCCATTATGAATATTTTTGGGAAGTACAAGCATGCATCAACACATGTTACTAAATAATGCTGCAAAGAAATGGTACCTGAAATTTTACAGTAGTTTAGCAACAACAACAACATTTCTGTTTTCTTTTTTTTATGAACATTTTATTTTGAATGCAAAGAATCATCAATCTTGCTTTCAAGTTTCTGCAAATATTTGCATCAAATTGGAGAGCATTCTGGGAGCATTATACATAGCCTCATATTACTAAACTTTGAAAACATGTGTACACATTTTTTACTGGAACCACTGTCAGTAGTGCAGTCGTAGCTACAACATCAGCACTCATCCTGATTAATAAAGGCTTTCAATTAATGAACCATAAATGCAAGTGTGAACAGCATTAACATATGGGCAAACATATTACCTTAGCTGCAGACAGTGCCCTTCCCTGATCCATAATGTGGTACTGTAAACTGGCAGGAAAAGGGTTGGTGCTGCAGGGGGTTGGGCCTAGTTGTCCCAAGGACAAAATACACATGAAAACTTGTTGCCCTTGACCCCAAACAATATGTTCTGGGCGTCAGGCTATAGGAATTCCACATTCCTGAATTAAGGATTCCCTTTGCCATGCAATAATCTTATTACTATCTCTCTCTTCTCTGTCTAGGTAAAATGTAGAGTAATATTGAGAAACTGTGGAGTTCAACTGAGTTTGTGTCACCTCCATCTCACCTGGACTATTTGCGGAATGTTGGTTGGGTGTTTTTTTTACTTCACTACGCACTAGCTATACCAAAAGATGTCCCAGTTTCTCACCTTCTCCATTGTATCTCACTTGCCATTCTATAAAACTATTATGAGCTAGCCTGCTTGCAGCCTCCCTGTGTCCCAGGTCAATTGCCTTAGAGTCTTGAACGGGTGTTCTTCAAATACACTGGACAACTCTGCCGCTTTGAGTCTGTCCTCGAGTTTAGAGATGACATTTATTAGTGTCTAATGAACTCCACAAGAAGCGGACATACACATACCCCGGATCTATAACTTGAAGGCATCCCATTTCTCTGACTGCAGAGCCCAAGTAAGACTTTCTTGCCCTGACACACTGCATTTTGGGCCTGTTTGCAGTGAGGCAAACAGGAGCTACTGAAAAAGAGGCTAGGATTGTCCCCTGGAACTTTTACCCCATTGGTTAGGAGGGGGCAGGAGTCACCCAATCCACCAGCTCATGCCAGGCATAAATGCGGCATCTCCAGGCACTCAATTAATGACACTTTTTAGACAAGCAGAAAATCAGAAGAGGACTGGACCTGTGATCTGAGAGGAGCCCAAAAGGACTAGACCTGCTTCTGCTGACCTCCTGTGTGGCTACAGGGAGAAAACAAGCTGCAAGAGGCCTTTTACTGGAATTACCCAGCTGACCAGTGGCAACTGGACCTGCACTGGTCCCTTCTATTGGCCTCTTCCTGACACCCTGTGGGTCTCTAAGTGCCTGGGGGGAATGGGGGGGGGGGTTAGAAGTGTACTCTTGTTGTGGATTATGAGTTAAGACACAAGGCAAAATCATTGACCAGGATGAACCTGGTTGGTGTGTGTGACCTACACTCCATCATGGTCAGTTTCAAATTGCATTTAGTTCCTGGTCAATCGCAACCATTGACTTTCACTGGCACTTTGTGCTTTTTGGCACTATTTCTACTTAAACCCACCTCCCCCAATGGATTTTTGTCATTTTGGTGTAATTTTGATTATTCAATTTTTACTCAATTTTTCTAATGTGGTTTGGGATTTTTATTGCTTTGCATTTTGACGTTTTACTCTTTTGGTACTGCATAAATACTTTACACAGTGGCCTCAGTTAAGTCTGTCTGCTCTGTGCATAGCTACCGGGGGCTGAGTTCAGGTTTATTTAGTGACTTTAAGAGTTCACCCTGAGCTGTGCTTATTCCTTGAGGTGGGTAGTCACCCACCCTAATTAATACTGCAATTTCTTACAGTATCTATTTCATCGGCCTTGGAAGGTTGAAAGACCAATGCAACTCTGCAAAGATAACAAATTGTGACCTACTGTAGATAGGTCTCTGTAGCAAGCTAGCAACACACAAAGGCATCTGTGCAGCTTAGCCGATCGCCATGTTACATCAGAGAGATTGAGCCACATAAATAGGTTTCTTATTGGTTTAAAAGTTAGAGCCTGGCACTGGGAGGTGGAAAAAGGGTCTCTCTCTCTCTCTCCTACAGAAGAATTCCCCAAAGTATTTTCGTGTCTTTGAAATAGTTGTTTTCAAATTCTCAGAAGTGTAATTCAATTTCATCACATCTTTCATCATCAACACTATGACCTCGTCAATTACCGGCCCATGAACTCATCTACAATTTATCAGCAAAGTTACTGAAAAATCAGTCTATGTTCAACTCCAAGATCACATCAGTGCTGACCACCTCCTGCAAGATTACAAGTCTGGCATCTGGTCATGCTGAGGCACCCACGTGCACCGTGAAGACAATGCCTTCTTGACCCCAGATGAAGATGACCCCTGACTCCTGAGATTGCTGGTCCTCTCAGCTACATTCAGCACAGCTGACCATCCCACCCTCACACGCAACCTGGAACCTGCTTCATTGGTTCTCCTTCTACCTTTCCAACCCATGCCAGTTTTTTCACATGGGCACCTCCAAGTCACAAAGATCCCTTTTACATGTGGTGTCACCTGGGGTTACATACTGTCTCCTGTCATCTTCAGTCTTTACATGGAGTCGCTCTATTCACAGACAGACAACTGCATCAACATTCACCAATTTGCCAACGTTTCACAACCCTACGTGAAAGTGGCTTCTGCTTCAGACATCCAACACCTCGAACCAGGCTCAATGAGATGAACATTGGCGGCTTTGAACCCCAACTTTCAGCAAATGCTGAATTGCCTCAACTCACCCTGGACACCAACTCACCCACGAGGAACACTTTGCCAAAAAAAGCAAAGACAGCCTAGTACCAGCTGTCTTTTCTAAAGAAAGTCAAACCATTTATTGCAGTAAGCGACTTAATAGACTTTGGAGACACAAATGGGGCAAAGCCACATCATTGGTAATGGCAGCCACACTGTGCAAAACTCTTTATTTTTTTTTAATCCACCAGGAAAACACTTTTGCTCTTGGAGAATGATCATTCCCTATAGTTGTTGCAAATCTAGGGATAATCTGTTTCCCGTGCCATCCTGAATGGAAATAACTTTCTGACCATTTCAAGGACCTGAAAGTGTCCGATTTCATTTTGTGGATGCCTACATGTACGTGTTTGGAAACATTCACAAACTTGCAAGGCAAACAAAGCCTTGTAAATTCCAATCCCACCCCTTGCAGGGGACTTAAAACTGTAGACTTCTTCATACTCGTGGTGGAGAAATCTGCAGTATTAAATCAATTTATTTGTGCAGAAATCCTTTTTATATTCCTGTCAGGTGAAAAATTGAGGTTTTTTCAGCCATAAATGTGTGTTTACAGCCAAAATAATCTGTGAACCTAGCCCAACATATCTTGTTTTGTTTTGTCCATAACAATATTACATAATATTTCAGGGTTAAGAGTCAGTGCTGAGCTTGTTTATGGGATAGTTGGACATTTTATTTATCCATTGACGCTCGTATCTCATGACTCACAGCAATGGAGCACAAGGTGGATTGGGCTCGGTCTCGACTTACCTTCAGACTTAGAAGAAATTTTGAAGAAAAGTTCCTGAGAAGGTGAAGTTCAGTGGAGCAAGGCAGCTGTGGAGGAAGAATTGTCGCCAGGAAGCCTATAGACAAGTTTCGGTGATTTCCACGTTAGGATTTTCTCACTTTTTTGGGAAGTTGAAAATCTCCAGCGGGACGTAGCTACAGGCTGTAGGTGATGAGACTTCCATGACACCAGATACACTTTTCAAGAGGTGCCGCTGAACAGGATTTCGGGTGCAGAAAGAAATGTAGCAAGAGCTACCGCGAAGTCAGGCTGACCGCCGATACCCCCCGGGTGGATCATTGCGCAGGTAAGTCCTGGTCTCCTGTTTGTTCCTCAGGCCACTTTTTGATGAAACCTTTTCCAAGTCCCAGGTTTCAGGCTTTGGCTGGAGGAGCAGCTTTAGCACCACTATTAAGTGCCCAGGACTGGTTGGGCACCACTTCGGAAGTCAGGGCTCATTCCAGACAGGGAAGTTGTAGAGTACAAGGAGTTTGTTATGTCCCTGTAGCTCACAAAGGAGGCCATCGTACTAGCCCTTGGAGTTACTCTGGTAGTCCTGGAATCAATCAGCAAGGCAGTCCTCTGAGGATACAAGGCAAGCTTCAAGCAGCACGGCAGTCCTCTGAGGATACAAGGCAAGCTTCAAGCAGCACGGCAGTCCTCTGGTAGCAGCAAGGCAGTCCTCTGAGGATACAAGGCAAGCTTCAAGCAGCACGGCACTCCTCTGGTAGCAGCAAGGCAGTCCTCTGAGGATACAAGGCAAGATTCAAGCAGCACGGCAGTCCTCTCGTGGCAGCAAGGCAGTTCTCTGAGGATACAAGGCAAGTTTCAAGCAGCACGGCAGTCCTCTGGTAGCAGCAAGGCAGTTCTCTGAGGATACAAGGCAAGCTTCAAGCAGCACGGCAGTCCTCTCGTAGCAGCAAGGCAGTCCTCTGAGGATACAAGGCAAGCTTCAAGCAGCACGGCAGTCCTCTCGTAGCAGCAAGGCAGTCCTCTGAGGATACAAGGCAAGCTTCAAGCAGCACGGCAGTCCTCTCATAGCAGCAAGGCAGTCCTCTGAGGATACAAGGCAAGCTTCAAGCAGCACGGCAGTCCTCTCGTAGCAGCAAGGCAGTCCTCTGAGGATACAAGGCAAGCTTCAAGCAGCACGGCAGTCCTCTGGTAGCAGCAAGGCAGTCCTCTGAGGATACATGGCAAGCTTCAAGCAGCACGGCAGTCCACTGGTAGCAGCACGGCAGTCCTCTCGTAGCAGCAAGGCAGTCCTCTGAGGATACAAGGCAAGCTTCAAGCAGCACGGCAGTCCTCTCATAGCAGCAAGGCAGTCCTCTGAGGATACAAGGCAAGCTTCAAGCAGCACGGCAGTCCTCTGGTAGCAGCAAGGCAGTCCTCTGAGGATACATGGCAAGCTTCAAGCAGCACGGCAGTCCTCTCATAGCAGCAAGGCAGTCCTCTGAGGATACAAGGCAAGCTTCAAGCAGCACAGCAGTCCTCTCATAGCAGCAAGGCAGTCCTCTGAGGATACAAGGCAAGCTTCAAGCAGCACGGCAGTCCTCTGGTAGCAGCAAGGCAGTCCTCTGAGGATACATGGCAAGCTTCAAGCAGCATGGCAGTCCTCTGGTAGCAGCAAGGCAGTCCTCTGAGGATACATGGCCAGCTTCAAGCAGCACAGCATTCCTCTGATAGCAGCAAGGCAGTCCTCTGAGGATACAAGGCAAGCTTCAAGCAGCACGGCAGTCCTCTGGTAGCAGCAAGGCAGTCCTCTGAGGATACATGGCAAGCTTCAAGCAGCACGGCAGTCCTCTGGTAGCAGCAAGGCAGTCCTCTGAGGATACAAGGCAAGCTTCGAGCAGCACGGCAGTCCTCTGGTAGCAGCAAGGCAGTCCTCTGAGGATACAAGGCAAGCTTCCAGCAGCACGGCAGTCCTCTGATAGCAGCAAGGCAGTCCTCTGAGGATACAAGGCAAGCTTCAAGCAGCACGGCAGTCCTCTGGTAGCAGCAAGGCAGTCCTCTGAGGATACATGGCAAGCTTCAAGCAGCACGACATTCCTCTGATAGCAGCAAGGCAGTCCTCTGAGGATACAAGGCAAGCTTCAAGCAGCACGGCAGTCCTCTCGTAGCAGCAAGGCAGTTCTCTGAGGATACAAGGCAAGTTTCAAGCAGCACGGCAGTCCTCTGGTAGCAGCAAGGCAGTTCTCTGAGGATACAAGGCAAGCTTCAAGCAGCACGGCAGTCCTCTCGTAGCAGCAAGGCAGTTCTCTGAGGATACAAGGCAAGCTTCAAGCAGCACGGCAGTCCTCTCATAGCAGCAAGGCAGTCCTCTGAGGATACAAGGCAAGCTTCAAGCAGCACGGCAGTCCTCTGGTAGCAGCAAGGCAGTCCTCTGAGGATACAAGGCAAGCTTCTAGCAGCACAGCAGTCCTCTGGTAGCAGCAAGACAGTCCTCTGAGGTACAAAGCAGTCCTTAAGCATCAGGGCATTCCTCTGAAGTACAAGGCAGTTCTTCTGGGAGTCTTCCACAGGTCCAGCAGTTACTGAATGTTTGTAGGGGGTCCAATATGTATACCTGGTGCCAGCCTTTGAAGTGGGGGAAACTTCTACGCTATCCCAATATTTGGTTCGGGAAATTTCCTTGCCCTGCCCAGGCTCCGAGTGGTCTAGGGTGACAATAGGTTGACGTCAAGTTCCTTTGTCAATGTGCTAAAGGCAGACCTTTGAAACGTAAATGGGGCAGGGAACAGCTCTGCACCACCCATCCTGCCAACATCTAGTCCCCCTTTGTCTCACTGTCTAGTAGGAATACACAAAGGCCAATCGCCAACTACTCATAGTCATGTGGCCCAGGACACAGGCTGCCGGTACCAAATGGTTAGGACAAGAAAATGCCAGCTTTCTAAAAGATAATAAACAAAGGTGTAAATATTGTACACCCAGCTGCTGCGCTGCAAAAGTAAGGAAAACGATCCTTTAGAGTAAACCTCATATTCCAAGTTAACCAAATTCATCTATAATATACCGCTCATTGTATCTTCATTGTAATCCATTATTTTGCTGCTTGATAGAACCACTCCGGAAACATCTATGTTGAACCAAATTACTTAATTCTCATATTCAAATTCCTTCTGTTGCCCATCCGAGCTTTTACATTGGCATGTGTGGTCAATCGATTCCATAACAGTCTCTTTAAAAACCCAATGCATTTCGAACCAAACGGTTCTTCGTCAGGGATTACTGTGAATAAATTAGAAAAAAACGCTAAACCAACCCTTCATAAACAGAATAAATGAAATCAAAAACATTCAGTGGCTATCAGTGCTAATTTCACCCCTTCACCCTCTTCAATAATTCCATACTCCAGTCACACCCCATCGTCCCCTCATGTGCACATGTGAAACCGAAATTATTTCAAATTACTCAACAATCAGTGCAACAATCCCCTCAAATTATTTCCCATAACAACCTATTTCCATTATTCTAATGCGAACAACACCTTCTCAAAACCTGTGCTAACTATAAAAGTGAACCCCGTGATATGCAGGGGGCAAAAATGTTCTGATGGTATCATCAGAACGTGACTCGTCTTGTTAATCTTTACTTGTCAACCTGCTTACGCATAAATCACCATCATCCCACCTCCCATTCTGATCAACAAAAAATCTTTTACAAAAGCTCGCCCTTTAATGTTACCTCATTAACAAGATTAAGCATAAGTACCTCATGAAACCATTCCGGGTGATATGATGTTTTCGTACCTTTCTTCATTTCCTGAAATGGTTGCCTTCCAACCTC